>NC_051054.1:6280898-6606453 GCF_904848185.1 Acanthopagrus latus | reverse complement strand
TGTTGAAGTAAAACAAAAGAAGTACTCTAAATGTAGGACATCTCTGACATCATGCAAAATAACACTTTGTTATCTCATGTTGTAACTGTAGACCGACCCAGAGAACACAGACTATGCCATGGAGCACGGCGCAACACGAAACTTTCAGGCAGAGAAACTGATTGAGGAGGAGGAGAAGAGAATCCAGCAGGAGAGGGAGGAAGAGGAACTGAACAACCCCATGAAGGTAGGAGTTGTAAATGTCATTTACTGTGATTATTTTAACTGGTAAAAGGAATAAAGAGTTCATGATCTCCTAATCCTCAACCAGGTGTTGGAGAACCGCACAAAGGATTCCAAGATGGAGATGGAGGTGCTGGAGAACCTTCAGGAGCTGAAGGAGCTGAACCAGAGGCAGGCTCAGGTGGACTTCGAGGGAATGATTGACCGATATAGAGAGCTGGAGAGGATGGAGAAGGAGAGGGAGAAAGAAGAAGACGAACGAGAGACAAAGTGAGTGAGGAAGGTTAAAGAAGACAAACAGTTAAACATTTATTTACTTTAATCTCTGCTCATGTGTCTTCTCCTCATAATCTGAAAAACCCAATAAAATCTGAATGTGTCAATTGTTTCTTAGAGAGATGTTGGAGCGTGCCCTCGTGAAAAGACTCAGAGACTCGGACTCTGACTCAGACAAGGAAGAGGAGGGCGAAAGCTTGCAGTCAAATAAATCCAGCACAGACAAACCAACAGACATCCTCACCATTGATAAGCCCGCACAGGCACCGGTACGTATGACCACTCACATCCAGCAAAGTGTGTGCCTCATTCAGTGACTTGCAATTTACGTGTTTGAATGACATGTGCAAGTATTTTGCCATTTTCTTCAGTCAATTGCAAGGTTTAATTTCAGTCCTGTAACTTGCTTCCTCACTGTTCCTACAATATGTTGTCAAATGCCTGAAAAGGCGCGTCTTGTTTTGTACAGAGATTCTTATTTAATATGTTTGCTGTCAGTGATTTATGTGATGGCATTTATATATTACCTCTTCAGTGACTGCTGAAGGGAAAACATTTCATATGAACTAACAGCAGGGGAGAAATGTTGGTATGTTACTGAAGAAACAAATACTAAAAGAAAGCTCAACAGAAGAACTTGATGAAACCAACTTGTCACCAGGAAACATACTGACATACTGTGCATTTTCACAGGGAACCTCAGCAGGAGGAGTGAAGAGGGCCAAGGTGGAGACCTGGGAGAAAAGTGTGGGGACGCTGGGCGGTGGAGGAGCACTCGGGTCCCTGGTCGTGCGAAAGAAACCCAGACCAACTTTCGCCAAACCCCACCCAGTGGGGCCTGCTGCTCCCAAATTACAAACAGGTAACACATCAGCTTATCTTAGCTGCCTATATGAAGGCTGTTTAGACCGAATCTTCTGAAAGATATTAATTTCTTTGATTTATTTTCTCACCAAACAATTGTTGCTTCACGTTCATATGAGCACATGTGTGATTTCTGTATGTTTAGGTTTCCTGTTTACTTGGATACACACCTGTCTTTTTGCTGCTTTCACTTATTTTCATTGTATGTCTTGTTTTTCAGACTCAAAGAAATCTGTGGCTGTTTCCAACAACGCCTCAAAGCCTGTCACCACACAAAATGGCTCGTCATCTCTCAGCCTGTTGGGGGCGTATTCAGACAGTGACAGCAATGACAGTGAATGAAAAGAAGATGCTCAGGATGATTTTGAGTCATTGACACAGAATTGTATAAATGATGACATTCAACATCATGTGTAGACAGTATGTGGGTCTTTCTATAAAGACTGATAATTAGTCAATGCGTCTGTGGGCTGTTATTCAAAGGAATTGTATTGTCTGCAATTGAAAAACCAGTGAGACAGAATAATTCCTCATCTGATCCGCTGGTTCATAGACATGTTGTTAATGTTTGAATTTCTTTTGAGGCCGTGACAAAATGTCAGATGATTATTTTAATGTTTATTAAAATCTCTTTAACTTTAACTTGTTGTCCTCAACATGTTTTGACACCTATACCCTCTTTTTTTAAAAGATAAATGTTATATGGGATCAGAATATGTATTTATTTAAGCTACAGATTTGTCCTGTCACTGAGAATATTTTAACATTTCCTCCAGCACTTAAGCAAATGACACACAGCTCTACATAACAGTGTCACCACATGACTGCAGTCTGCACTGATTAAGTGCATCGAACATATTAGTGAGTGGATGTGCAAGAACTGAAATAATTGTTGTTGGCCCAAAGCGAGAAAAATAAAAAGCCAGTGCTCACCTTGAATTCACGCCACTAAAATCTACAAATTAAAACAGAAATCTTGGTATAGTTTTGACTTGGACCTGAAGCATGACAGCCACATACAGAGAGTTACAAAATCAGCCTGTTGTTACCATAAAACATAAAGAAATAAAGGATTTCTGTCTAAACAAGATACAGAAGCAATTGTTCAAGCATTTATTACCAGATTGCAAGATCTTTGACTTGTTTCTAAAGCACTAAATGATCTCTAACATCTTGAATTCACTTTTATATTGCAAATTAGAGAGCGTACAAACCACTCAGCTCATCAGAGACACGGTTAAACAGTATTTCCAGGAAGATATCAAGCAAAGTGAAGCAGTTTTTGAGCATCTTCAACACCTGAGGTCAGCTAAATCTGTCAGCGAATGAAAACTAGAGCTAAATGTGACTTATTAGAGTCATAATTTATTTTCAACCTGTCAGTATATGCTTGCTCTTGTTTTTCAAAAATAAAAGCAATTTCAACATTTTCTTGATGTGTGATTGATTTGCAGTTTCTCTGCCTCCCTTAAAACACTTAAAATTACCTAAACAAAGTATGAAAAGCACTTATATTAACGTCCTTAATGCTGCTGTTTAAAATGTCCAAAGGTGTTGAATAGAAAGGTTATGTTCCAGCTTTGACCACAAGAGGGCGCTTTAATCTTAAATATGGCCAAGATGACTTATTTTTTTTTTTTCTAATACTATATAAAAAAAAAAATAAAAAAAAAACTGTCATTGCATTATTGGAAGTGCATCTGCCAGACAAAGGATTGTATCTGTGTGGATTTAGCAGCAGTCCTGATGCCCACAGCATGCTTTAAACTTTAATGTCGGCCAACCAATCACGTCCCTCCTCCCCTTTAATTCGCTCGGCCGTGCCAGTTGAGTGTTGTGTCGGAGAGACGGTCTGCTCCACGGTCTGCCCCGGCTAACACTAGCTGATTGACCCGCTTGGCTCGGAGGCTGGACCCGGATTTCACGGCACACGATGTTTTATTCCTAGGGGCCTGGTAACGTTAGGAAAAACGAAACGCTGGATGATAACCGAGAAGACGTGACTGAAACGGGAAGCCGTCAATGCCAAGAAAGAAGGTAGGTGAGCGTGAAGAAGAAGAAGTGTCGTTAGCGGCGTCCGGCTAACTTAAGCTAACTTAGCTTTGGCATGTTTACAGAACGGCGAGCATCAGTTGCACGACTCACATCACTTTAACCTGCTTATTCTGTAAATTAACAACAAAAACAGCAATATTAGTCAACTATTTAACTTCATAGTGATAGTTTTAATTTAAATACTGTCTTAAATCAACTGTTGTGAGTAAGTGGCTGATTGAAAACCCTCTTATTTACCCTCAGAATGCTAACTAGCTATTGTCAGTGATTTGCTGACCTAGCAAGCCGGCTAGCATCCATCTCTGTCATCAAAAACACACTTTCAGCTTCACTTTATTAATGTTAGAAAAATGATTTTCGCTGCACCTGTTGATGGATGTCAACAGCTTGCTCCTCCAGGGCATGGCCACCTCTGCAGGGGATTTAAAACAAAACTTCAGCCAAGTTCATTATGACTAACATAAACAAAGACCTCATGGTGATTTATTAGGGTGATTCACAGGTGGTATGTCCAAATTAAGTGTATATATGTTTACCATATTAATGCTTATTCTTGGAGATGCATAAAATATCAGACATTATGTGTCTTGGACCAAGATTTTTTTGGTCCCCAGATGGAAAATGTGTTTTACAGCATCACAAGAAACACAAGTAATTAGAGGAGATAAATTATGCTCATTTCCAGATTCATAATTTAATTTTATGTTACTACTAGAATAGAGTTACATGCTTTAATGCTCCACTATATACACCCTTTGTCTGAGATGCTCTGTTTTACTTTATCGTTAATGTCAAGTCTGCTCTGATTGGTCAGCTCAAACACGCCAGAGCAAGCATCGCCCACTGTTTCTCCAGTTGGCTCTGTTGTGTTCTCAGCTTCCAGTTAGCTTCACTTCAACCTTGAATACAGGCACAATCTATACAAATGTGTGACATGGTGATGCTGTGTGATGTCAAGAAGACAAGGAATTAACGTCAGGATGACTCACGCTGCGTTTCAGACACTTCAAAGACCCTGTCTAACACGCTGAAGGGGACATTTGAGTTCTAATCCCGAATTATACACAAAACAAACAAAAAAAAACCCACTGTCTTGACATTTTATTCCCAGATCCATGGCAAAGTGGTTGAAGGACTACCTAAACCTTGGCACCAGGCGTGACCCTCCACAGCCCCCGAGGCCAGATTACAGCGAGAGTGAGATTCTGAGGGCCTACAGAGCTCAGAAGGAGCTAGATTTCGAGGACCCGTACCAGCACTCTGACAAGGAGCATCAGAATGGTGGATTCAGCCCCTGTAGTGCTACAGTGAGCCTCCCCTCATTCCCTGCATTTGGTTCAGTGCTGCCCAATGGCGTGGAGGTAAGACATGCGTGTTTACACTGTCATGGTGTGATTTGGGTAACACTGACTGTCTTTTGCGCTGGATCTCCTCTCTACATTGAGTACCGAGGTGATTTTGTTTGTGTTATGTTCCAGGTGAAAGTGGTGTCTCCCAAGCACAGACTAATTAAAGTGGACTCTCAGGAGTTTGGTCGCTGTAAAGTCCCTCTGAGTCCCGTGACTGTTCAAGAGGAACCTGTAAGGACTGATATTATATTTATTTCCTCAATTCTTTTCTCTCACTTTATCTAATTTGCTCACTCTTTTTATCTCAAGTTATATTTTCCAGCTCTCTTATTTGTGAGATGCTCTTTGTTTCTCTCTCCCTACCAAGGTGGTACCTTCTGCTCCAGCAGCGTCGGACGCTGACACAGATTATTCTGACCCCTTTGATGTCCGTCCAGACCCAAGAGGCAGACCGAACTGGGAGCCCAAATCTGCACCAACAGATTGCTGCAGCTACATGGAGCCATTTGAGGCCCAGCGGATTATCTCAGGTTAACCATGACACCTTTTCCTTCCACTAGCCAGGGCTCTTGATAACAAGTGACAGAGTAGAATGTTGTACACGTAACAGCTACCATCTTAATCAATTTTAGTCTTTAGGATATTCTGAATTAAAACTATTTACATGCCATCGTCTTTCTCTCGAAAGTGTTCATGGCATTGCTCCTGGAAAGGGGGACTGGTGCTGTGTTTTTCTCACAGCTGGAATCCGTAAACATCCGTGACTACTACAGAGTCATTTGATGTGGGAATCGATAACAATGGTGCCTGTTCCCAGTAACAAAAGCCAGATGTCAGTGGGTGTTAGTGGGTGAAAGGGGTACAACATAACAGTCTCTGCAACAAGGATGCAGTCGAGTACATACTGTGGTCTGTATGCATTTGGCAAGATTCACATACCATCTTGACAAGAGACTGGAGGGATATGAGTCAGCACCACCTGGCCAACAGCCAACTCTTCTGCAGAAACACTGTTCGCCTTGATGGAAATTTAGGGCGGAGAATCATTGATCGGACATACAAGAGAGAGCAGTCAAGGATATGAAACACTTGCTCATAAGATTTCTTTTCATGCAGCACATCAGTGCTCCAGATTTACATCTTTCTTGCTCCGTATTTTCAGTTTTCAGCTAATTTTTATCAGTGCAGTCGCTTTGTTTGCTTCTGAATTAAAACTCTCCTTGAATTGATTTACTCTGTGTTTGTCGTGCAGAACTGCAGAACAGCATGATGACAACTAACAGATCCGGGAGTGGAGATGGTGGCCAGTTATATGACAACCCATATGAGGAGAGGACACGTCACCAGCACCGAGCTGCCCCACCAACACAACAACAACCAACTCAATGGGTTGAGGGCGGACTTGCCCAGATAGACAGCAGGGAGAGCAGGCTGCCTCAAGACGACGAGAGGCCAGCTGATGAATACGACCAGCCCTGGGAGTGGAAGAAGGACAACATCTCTAAAGCTCTAGCAGGTAAACTAGCTTTCTCAGTGTGTCCATTTCAAATGTGCCTTTTAATGTGCTTTTTCTTAACTAACCTCCTGTATATTTGTGTCCGACCACAGTTCAGTTTGAAGGGGCTGAAAGGGAGCGCTCGCGAGCTCAGACAGAGCAGACCAGGCTCACCAAGACAGGCACTACATCAACCACAGCAGAGTCAACTACGCTCCGTCTGGTTGGTGACACCCCTCCTCTCCTGGGAGAGAGGGTGGACCCATCTGTGCCACTAGAGAGACAAGTGTGAGTACACATCTTTATTGTTAAGGTAGTGCCAGTGTTTTGCTTTTTTTTTTTTGTTTTTAATGCGCAAGAACGGCATTAAAAACAGGAAGGAAAATGAAATCAGTTCAAATTGAATACTGTTAGATTGAAAAAGAGAATACAATACATTAATGATAGACCTGAAAACAGTTTAATGGAGTTACAGTGCTGCAGTTAGTGGCACAAATTTGATAAAGATAATTAAAGTGCTATAGAGAAATCAAACAATAAGAGGCAATAACGGTGAAGTCTCTATCTATTAATATAATAATTAAAATATGGAAAAAGATTTTTTTGTTTTTGTTTTTTTTGTTTTTTTTTCTTACCAAAATGTGTGTGACAGTAGGAACATTTGGGAAAATGTTTTCAACCCTCCATTGAGACAAATTTGGATTTTAATGGTTGTTTTACGACTTGACAGCAGGGTACATGGAGGAAATTGGTTTGTAGTTGGATGTTGATCAAAACAAAACATCAGGTTTAATTTCTTTCGGGATTTTGTTGTATTTCCGCTAGTTGTGTCTAATTATATGTCCACCTTGGCTCCAGTCGTTTTTTTTATTAAACTCATCTCTGTACATATAGTACAAGTACAAGCAAATAGTATTTAGTTCACTATCATCTTCACTTACTCTCTACATACAGGTGTTTTTTTTTCCTTCATGGAAATTCACTAAATGTTACTGAAGTGAATCTACGTGACTGGAAAATTTTGCAAACACTACAGACATATTGCTCACCGGCCATCTGCATCCGTCGCAGCGGTAAAGATGTCAGTAATGACAATCCTGATGTACGCTGGCGAACGGCTTTCCATCCCCTTAATGACAGAGACAGTCCTGCTTATTATTGTGTGATCATCCACTGACTGTTCACCGTGTTGTCTTCCATATCACTCTGCTAGTATCGATACTGTACAGCTGCTCTTATTCACTTCCTTAACTCCAGATTGAAAATTGACATGTCATGCTATGAGTGACACAAAAAGACATGTCCTACAGTTACATCACATGGATTTAAGTGAAACTCTTTGTTGTCCTGTCTCCTCCTGGACTTCTGCAGGTGGTACCATGGAACCCTGAGTCGCTCGGAGGCAGAAAGTCTACTGACTCTGTGCAAGGAGAGCTCCTACCTGGTGAGGAACAGCCAGACTTCCAGGAACGACTACTCACTCTCACTCAGGTAAGACGCTCGTGCTCACATTCTGACCTCACGTTTTTCTTTTGACTGCACATTCTGGGCTTGTCCCAGCTCACGAGCTTTTCAAATCATGTTCCCCTAATACTTTATTCTAAGCTGTTCTGAATACAAAAAACCCCCACAAATCCTATTCATGCTGTCTTGATTTAAAACATCATAACACTCTCTTAAAGGGGAATTGTATCCCAGTGTGCCGCACTGCATTGTACTGTTTCTAAATTTATCTGATCCGGTTTTTTGCCTCATTCGGGTATTGTTAAGGTCTGTGGGTGATGAGAGAGTCTTTTCAGATTGGAGCCCCGAGGCTGCTTTTAATTTTTCACCATTTTTCCGTTATCTCTCTTTCCACCCAGTCCCTTCATTTTTGTTGCTCTTTCCCTCTCCCATCCCCCCTTTTCCTCTCTGAGTGTGTTTCCAGCACGAATAAATGATTAGCATCAAAGCAGCTGTTTTTCTGAGATCTACTGCATGCTGGGAATTGCTTCTAACCTCACATCTGTGCTCGTTTTGAAGGAATGAGGAAGGCTGTCCTTTGATTGGTTTGAAGCCAACCAAAATCAAATAAATAATCAAATGATGCAGAAATGGATCAAGGCGTGTCAGTGATGCAACTTGTCTGATGTTTAATGTCACAAGAAAAGACACCAACACAAAATGTTCCTGTGTAAGCTCCACAATTATCAAAGGTTACATTCTTAATTTTTAAAACAATGCTTAAAAAGAAATATTTCTTTTAATTCCTAAGATAGTGATGGCAGTGGCTGCCATGCATGGTGCTGACCAGCACATCAGGAGCAGTTTCAGGGGGAATTGGACCAGCGACCTTGCTGGCTCTGCCCCTCTACCACATGTACTTTGTATTTAACTACATAAGGAACAGCACAATTAAGCTACAGAATGAGATCAAATCCTTAAACAACTCATGAGAAAAAATGGACTTGCCCTTAAATGATTTGTATGAAGTAGGATAACTTTTTATTCTCAAGTCTGTGACTGGTGAAAGTGAAGGATTTCAGTTTGTCCAAAGTTTCACACTCTCTGAATTGGCTCCACTTCCTGCTTCCTGTAACACTTTGCCCTTAGATGTGTCTTTGTCTGTCATTGTGAAATTTGGCATGCTATAATTTCCCCGACATTTAAGGATGAATTACCCATTTTCCCGGACTCTTGATTTATTTTTAGAAACCAAAAAGCAGTTATCCACACGAGGATTACTCATGCACACCAACACGTCCCTGCAGGAGCGTTGTGATTTCTTGTAAAGACAAAACCAACAGGGACGAACTTTCAGTTTCCCTCTGTGAATGTCACAGCATTCTTTGGAGTGAATCAGATGGGAGACGATGTTGATCTTTTCTTCTTCTTCCTCCTCTCCCTGTCAGGAGCTGTAAGGGCTTCATGCACATGAAGTTCACTCGGTCTGCAGAGGGGCGTTACGTGCTTGGAGAGAACAGCCCTCCTTTCTCCACCATCCCAGAGGTCATCCACTACTACACTACACACAAGCTGCCGATCAGAGGAGCTGAGCACATGTCCCTGCTGTATCCTGTCATAGTGCAGACCCTCTGACACTGACGCACTCACATGTTCTTCCTACATGTTCTTCTTCTGGTGCTACTGAATACAATATATACTCAATATTTACATTTTTCTGCCTCTTTCCTTTCCTACCTGCCTTTTTCTCTTCCATTTCTACCTGAACCGCTCAGAGAGATTGGACTGTTTGGTGCCATCTTTTCCATAATTTACCATAACCCCAGTAACTACACTGGCAGCTTGATAAAGAGAGCTTGTCGCCTCATGAATATTTGCCTGTGAACTGGTTGTATCACTGAAAAATCCTTAAGACTCCTGAGAATCAGCTGTCATCAATGTTAAGATGGTAGCTGAGTACTTTTTAGGTAAAAGATGAGAAGACAAACTGACGTGTCTTGAGAGAGTAGAAAATTACAGAATTTTGCATGGAGATTTGTCTCTTTTTACTGTATTGCAGATATAGACTGTACAGCCAGCTCACTTAAAGGATAATGACGGTTTTCTTGTCATCTAGGCTGACTTTTCACCCACAGCAGCAGTTGTCTTCCCTTTAAATGACAAAAAACAAAAGATGGATATGAGGCATGGGCAGTTAAAGTACAAAATGCCGAAGGAAAATTTGCTGTAACTGCAAAAAACACATTTATTAGCCATTTTAAGTGTATTATCAACCAAACACTACATATTTACTGCTGCCGTCTCTGGCTTTCTTTTGTGTTTCAGAGGCCTGTGAATGTTATTTGATGCTGTGCCCTGCAGTGTCCTCCTCACTTCATGTTATGTGTGAAAGCGACAGTAAAATGTCCGACAGACGTGACTCGCTAACTTCACACAGTAACAGACTCCTGCAATACTAGTTTAGAGAGTAATAACTTACAGTATTATATTGAAAGCTTGTGGCTTTGTGATCATGACTATTAAAGAAGCTTTGGTAGACTATTTACTGTTATTTGCTGTTTTATAAGATTTAAAATGTGTGTTGAAAATAAAGGTGTTGTCTGTTTTTAAACTGTCTGTGTTGCGTTGTTTGATTATGCTTTTATGTCAGTCTGTGGATTTTAAATGTAGGAGTGTGAAGTGGGTATTTCACAGCACATACAGCGCTACAAACAGATGTGGCAGAATGTAAGAATAAAGTCTCCTTATTCATGTGTGTGAGGAATGGTTAAATGTTAGACTCTAACATTAATTAATTAATTCTACACCCTCTAACATTTACAGGGTGTAGAATTAAGTTAAAGGTACTTTCCCAGAACTGCAATCTGTATATGAGTTTGTCTGGGAGTAGTACAATTAAAGTTAAAGATCAAATTAAAGATCAGTCTGTTTCTCTTGCCAGGAAACCACTTTGTATACGTGTCTTGAGTCTCGTTTTCTGAATACAAAACAGCAGTAAACAAGACGTTTCAAAAGTGGATATTCATCATCCCTCACCTCACATCTGTTGCGTGATTAATTTAGATATATTTGACTGTACAGGAAGGCAGATTTAGCCATTTTGATTCACCCTGCTCATAAGTGATCCTCAGTGTACTGTACCCCCACCAGCGTCACCTGATCCCCTAGCAACCTGCAGGTGTCTGTGTCACAACCGGACAAGACCAGGAGCAACTACAGGTGCGGTAAAATTAAACTTTGGCATAGCTTACAGGTGCACTTTGAAGGTCTGTGGAAGAAATTTTAATCAGACAAGAATGATCTTTACTGTTTGATTTATTTATGACAGAATAAACAAACTGACCTTAAAGGACAGCACAATTTGGTTAGATGTGATGGACCCTGCCATCTTTCTTGCTTTAAACACTGTTCTGGGCACCTAATTTGTCCTCAGAGAACAGATTGTTTATTCAGTTACTGAAAGAAAAAGTCTGATTTTGTATTATTACCTCATAAATATTGTAAATATTTAAACTCTGTGTTCGAATTTACATAGACAAACAATAATCTGTCGTTTATCTGTTAGAGTACAGTTTATTAATGATATCCGGTAAAGATAAAATTTATTGTAGCAGTCCGGACTGGGAGTTCAAACAAGGGGGATCGTCATCATGTGGTTTCGGATTGATATGAGAAACAAAATACAAATAAACATATAGATGGTAAAATTTATTGTTAAACTGTAAACTATTCTGCCTCCATTTCATATCTTTGACTACATTTGGGGGATCATTGCAAAAAATGTGCATAAATTGATACTGGACTCAACACTTGTAATTCACCAGCACGATGTTCTGTTCCCCCATCAGCTTTAAACTGTTTCCATGGCAACTCGGACGCAGAGGCTCGCTCAACCCAAACCCGACAGACTCAGATACCCAGACCGGTAATCCCGACTGAACCCTTCTTTTCTCTCTTTGTCTCCGTGTTTTCTCCTTTATCCTCTGAGATCTGTTTTTCTTAAATCTTTATTTTTTTTTTTTATTTCTCAGTCGTTCTGTTTACTGGCTGGATGAGCTTCCACCAGAGAAGACTGGATCCACCACCAAGGCCGGTACGTCACCCGCCACTCTCCGCTTCTGTCTTTTATGTACAAGCCATGATTTTGTGATGATGTGCAAAGTTGTTTTTCTTCTGCAGAGCTAAGCCATCGCTGGTTGGAGCTGAGTAGGAGTAAAAAGTTCTACACTCAAGTCACGTAAGTACAAAAACTTCTTCTATTGCTCATGTGCGGTTTCTTTTTACTTTCGTGGCAGAGAGATCCGTACCTTTTATTTGGGACGGGACTCTATTTCTAATTTCCTCCACGCTACTTTTTATTTTAATGTAGTCAGTATTATGTCTGTTCCCACAGCACTTGTTGGATCAGTACAGCACTTCAGGTTCTGTGTGTTTTGTTAGGCCTCAAAGCTTCAGGCTCAAGTTGTTGACAGGAAATCTCCGCAGGGCACCGACAAGAGAGAGAGTCTCCTTGTCACTATTTTCTATGCTGTTCTTGTGTCTCTTATCTGCCACTCTACCCACTTCCTTCCTTCCTCTTTCCTCTTTCTTCATCTTCCTCGATGATACTAGTAATCCTTTTAACCTCCCCCTCGAAACCGACACTCATTCTTATTTCTGTGTCTCCTCTTGCTAATGCTTTAATTTGCCCTCTTCCTTTTGTCTCCTCTCCCTCGTCTGTTTTTCTTTTTCCTTACTCAGACTTTCACCCACATGGGAAGTGAGTGAACGTGCTCTCAGGGCCGTTGCGTCCAACAGGCTGTGCAGTCTGGCTCAACCTCGAGCCCCTGTGGCTGGCTGGAGGCCGGACCGCACACTGCTGGCCCCTGTGAGTAACGCATGCCTCATTTCCTGAGAGAACTGCTTTTCACGAGTAGGTCATGGGAAAGCTGACAGGTTTCCCATTGTGCCAAAACAACAGTGATGGTAAGGGCAAGGTGGCAGCTATTTAGATGTAAAGGACTAAAGGTTGAGTTGTTTTTGGTTTCTACAGTAGGGTTTTTTTTCACTGTTCCACCTGTGGTTAATTCTACACATGTGGTTATACCTCAAATTTAAGTGGAAATAGATGACGTTTAAATGTTTCCCTGTAATATAACTGTTTGACGCCGCTGTCACAAAAAAACACAGGTAGCAGCAGTGAGCTCAGTTAGCCGTGCAGCTAGCTGGGGTACTCATGGGAGTGTCGGTGTTTTCACCGCTAGTGTAGCAGCTTTGGATCACTGGGGGGACGAGGTTTTCAGGCCTCGGCTCGAAACATGCTGTTGGAAGTGTGTTAGCGTGCGAACCTTTGCTAATTATCACAAAACACAAAGCACAGATTTTGGGAATGCTAATAGTTTTGCAGGTTTTTTGGCCATAAAGCCTTAGCTGTGATATTCACTTTTCACAGATCCACGTTTCATTTGCTTGATCGATGTTGTGGTTTTGTGTGTGTGTGTGTTTGATTTAAGTTCATCAACGACCTGATTTGTGATCCCAGTTGAACAGAGCCACGCAGACGGCGGTCGCCACTTCACGTATTTGCCAGCTCGCCCAGCCTAAAAGAAGGCTGGTTCTGGAGGGCTCTGGCCACAAATCGAAACCGGTACCCATGACCCACTTACACTGCAAAGCATCGGCACACATCGAGCTGCTTGCGAGTAGGTTCTTCTAGACCTCATGCAGTGTCCTTGATCAAGTTTTGCATTGTTTCTGTTGGCTGTTTGACCTGATTGTGTCCTTCTTCACAGCCCCTAAGCACGACCACCCAGGGTTCGAAGGAGAGCGCGCCGTGTGCTGGCTCGTCTCCAGAGCGGCGAGAAACTACAACGCCAGCCAGAGACTTCTAGAGCTGTCCAGTCCCAAAGAGAGGAAGGCTCTGTTCGAGGGATACGACCCCTACACAGTCAGCCGGGCGGCCCGCTCTGCCAGCCCCTCACCTCGGATACGACAACTCTGCCTGCCTCTGCCTCGCAAATGTAGCTCCAACTAGGAGGGAAGAGGTCTGTTCCTTGAAGAAGTGATTGTTTTACATTACATTACATTACTGTGATACATTACATTACTGTGATAAAATTACATTACATTACTGTGATAAATTTGCCTTCAAGGAAAATCATGACAAAGCTGTATTTGTTTTGCTTTGTCTGCTATCTTACGTGAATAAAGTGACAGGTAGAGAAGTACAGCGGCGCTCTACTGTGTATGACATTTGCTGGAGCTCTTAAAAACTCATTTCTACTTTCAGTTCTCCGGTGTACTTTTCCCTGAATTAGTATGAAGCTGAGGTAAAGTGAAAGTATGACGTTGTGGCGCGGAGCATTGGTTTTAATCTCATTAATCAAAATCTGTTGAATACTTTCATGAATGCACCGTGAGCGCCTGTGCTGTGAGTCGATTTGTTTTTGCTTTGCTCGTCTGTGCCATTATTATGATCGAGAGGGCTTCTGTAATTGCATCAACGTCACAGTTTAGACACTGACACAAAGCAAACAATCAGAGGGATATTGTTTACTGCGGCTTGAAAATTGCTCTGAGACATCCTGGAGCACACGCATCCTGCACACCCGTCCCTCTAATTGTTCTCTGAGTTATCGCTAACACAAGCCCGAGAGCCGGTGAGTCACTCATGAAAGGATATTGTTGAATCACAAATAAAAACATTTTGTAACTCCAAATATGCCATAACTCAAGTCTTTTAAAGGACAATTTCACTCAGTTACCCAATTCAGTCCTAATCTAATCAGTCGACAAAACATTTTCGGAGCTTCACAGCAAACCAGTGTTGCAGCATTCTGCCAAACAAGTGAAGTAGATGGGAACCAAATAATGGCTGCATACAGTTCGCCGGATGTGACCCGAGTCTTTTGGAAGCTCCAACTCTGTTCATTTTTTTGAATATAGGTTGTAAGTAACATCTGTACAAATCGATTTGGGATCTCGGGGTTTCGACAGGCTTTGATTTCACTGAGCCAAGAGAAGCGATTAAAAGTCCATGACGTCATCACAGTGTTAAATCTGTAGGCAGACTGAAAAGGTCGTGTACCGACTGACTCAACCTGGAAATGTCAGATCAGGGAATCCCCACTGAGACACCCTGAACCCAGTCTGAACCCAGTCTGAACCCAGTCTGAACCCAGTCTGAACCCAATGATCTTGTTACCTGAGGAAAACAACATTTTTTATTCCATGATATTAATATGAATAACTCTTGACTCTTGTTTAACCCATGGCTGTACTTTTATCTCACAATTTTAGAGCCGTCACTGTGAGACGAGCACTTCTTGATCTGGGGGCCAGTCCACATTTAGTGGGGCCACATATCCAGGAAGTAAACCCTAAAGACATAACGGTTTTGGTGTAGTGGCCAGATGAACAATTCTCATTGGATTAAAAAAGCATCATGTGAGATCTTTTCAAATCAGTTTGGGGTCACGAAGCTTCTGGAGACACAGATGTTGTCACACAAGGAGCATGGAGCCATCTTTAGTTGGCCCTTATCTGCTTAGGTTGTTTTTCTGCAAAAATCCAAATTGATTTGAAAAGGGCCCCGTTTGAAATAGATGCACAGGTTTGACCGCTCATCAGGGGCGAAAGTCAGGTTTGTTCACAACAAGCTGGAGCTCCAGGAGACTGTATGGAGCCATTTTTCAGCCGTCCATATCTACTTGAGTTGTTCAGCATCGTGCTGCAACACAGTTTTACTGTGAGGAAACTTCGTCTGACTTCCCATCAGCACGGGAGTGAGTGGATGACTGAATATAAATTTGCGGGTGAACCTCTCCTTTAAGATTTGTTTTGTAACATGTTGTAAATTAATCCACAGTCCATTATTTAAGATTGTGCTTGTGCAGACTAAAAACATGCAAGTGGAGCAAGTGAAACCTCCTTTAATCTCATGTGTTTATTTCCACTGATGAGTAAATTCCACGTATCAAATAAAAGTGGAATCAGTTCCCTTTTTTTTAAAAAAAAATATTTTTCTTCCTCGGACCTCATCGGAAACCCTCTCACGACTCTCCACGGGGGACGCCAACCCGCAGTTTTGAGACCCGCCCCTGACGAACAGCTGGGTGGATCAGGTCTGAGATCCTCCCCGCGCACGATCTGTGCAGCTGGAGCCGGAGGAGGCGCACATGTGGCCCGGGCTCACACCGGGATGTGGACGGGATTCAACCCGGACCTCCTCCGTCGGTGTGCGTGAAAGTCACATGGGAACGTGAACACTTGTTGAATCACAGGAGGACGTGAAGTTTGACAAGTTTAAAGACAAATGCAATGATTAACTCTCCGACAGACAGACAGACAGAGGTGAGTAACCTTGTTTCCGTTTCAGATTTATCCTTAATAACGTTTTATTAATGTCTCTGAGCGCTGTGTGGGGGATTAACAACATTTAAAACTTCATCATGAAGTTCAGTTTTTAGTTTAACCGATTATTTCTGTGCCTTCATGTCTCTGAAAACTTTTTTTTTGTGTGTGTGTGTGTGTGTGTTAACTGATTAAAAATTCGTGTTCCTGCTGGTTCAAGCTTCTAATATGAGACGATTACTTGAATTTTGTCTGTAAATCTTTGGAAACTGAATATATTTGTGGTTTAGACTTTTTGTTTGGGGGAAAAAACACATTTGAACCGATGTAATCTAAGAAATACAGGAGCAAGACTAAAAGATGCATTCATTATACATTTATCACACTTATTAATCAATATTTGCAGCCCTGCTTGTCATTATATACATTTGACACATAGTGACTGAGGGGAAAAAAAGTTAATTTAATCTTAAGTTTGAGTTACTCTTACTGTACATGAGTATTTCCATTTTCTGTTACTTTGTACTTCCACTACATTTATTTGAAAGTGTTAGTTACTAGTTACTTCACAGATTACATGCTGCATCAGACCCAAACTTGCGCATTTTTAAATTTTAGATACTGATAATGAGTCGAGACATAGTATACAGTACATGTACGTACATTTAAATACTGTATATTTATCATTTACTTTTGCTTTTTAACTAAAGTAAATTTAATATCAGATACTTTAAGACATTTACTCAGGTACTATTTGTGTGGGTGACTTTTAATTTTACTCAAGTGATGGTTGTAGTCATTTTGAAAGTTGGCATTTTAATCAAAAAGCATATAAACTGCTTATAATCGATGTACTGTTATTACACAACAGTGAGCGTCACAAACGTTACCTGTAATATTGATACGCTGCCAGCACATTGTTGCATCATTGAAAGAGCTGCACAGTAGGTCTTTGATTCTCTTTGCTACTACTTTTGTTGGGCCGCCTGGGAGCCAGCGTCTTGTTATTTGAAGGTTACTGGTTCGATTCCCCTGGTCTGCATGTCCTTGGGCAAGATACTGAACCCCCAAAAACTGCTCCTCATGTGCTCGTTGGCACCTTGCGTGGCAGATGCCGCCATCACTGTATGTTTGTATTAATTACTGTAAAATGTACGCACAGCGAACTGTTGGATGAGAGGTGGAACGTCTTCCAAGAACCTGAAACAAGTGCAGCTGCCTACGATCCAGCACTCAGAAGCACACTGTAATGCATCTGTGCTCAGCCTGAAGGGACATTTCAGATGTTTACTGATGCGTTGCACTTAAATTGTACATATTTTACTACAGTTCTTCCAGCAGTCTCCACTTATGGTTGCCTCACAGCTGGATTTATAGTTCTTAACAAATACATCAATAAGCACTTATATTTGCTCACACTTAGATTACGTTCTGTGTTCGAGCGGACTGCTTTTAAATGCCAAGGGGTGGGGCAAAATATATACACCACTACGACTATAACATACACAGATGAAGAACTCTTGAGCTCAAGAAAACACGTCTGATTTAACTCATTCACGTGGAAAATTGTGAAAATAATTCATTTAACATTTACGGTGTCCGTACTTCTGTGATCTGTATCTCACAATTTTGGAACCATCACTGTGAAGCGAGCACCTGTTGATCTGAATCCACACGTAGTTGTGAGACTGAAGTTGCGTACGTTGTGATAGTATTGATTCCTACTCATATTCATAAGCAACCCAACAGCACCTGAAAAATAAGATGACTCATCTGCTGCTCAAAGATTGGATTTAACTTCAGATTAGTACATTTTAAAAGTCCGGTCAAAAAGGTCACAACTACCAAGTGCTGTAGACTTTTAAAGTTGTACGTGCTTAAAAGTTTGACATTACTTGGTCATTTTTTGGGTAATTGTTTTCCTCGATTTCACTTCTCAGTATCAGATTTGACACTGTATTTGACAATAACACTGTCCTCGAGCTCCACTCAGATGTGACATGAGTGGCGATCTGCCATTTCTCTGTCATGCCTAGACCACATACACAGAGTGACAGTGACTCAGGTGACATTTGCCTGCTTGGCAGACAAGCACAGACCTGAGATTCTGTCTTTATTTTACGGTAGAAGCTGTGACGAATCTCCCCACACCCTCTTTAGGAAGTCAGATTGTTCCTACTTGGACACTTGTTTTTGTCATTTAGTGTGTTGCAATGCCAAGTGGGACATGTCAGGGCAAAGCTGTTGGTCAAAAAACCAAATGCTGTAGTGAAACTGGTCTTGCTGCGGGAAGCTACCTTGTAACAAATGATGAAATGTGACCACTGAATTGTGCCATTCTTGTTCATCCTGTGCTGACGCTCTTTAATTTGACAGTGTGATGTTCTCGTTCAAATTTTTTTCTGGTTGTAGGTTCCTCCAGCTGAGTCGCTGGTAGCGTGTTGAGGACAGTGAATGAGCAGAGCTGCAGGGACCGGTTGGTGTCGATGGAGCGAAGCCCGGCTGTGGTGTGGACCTGCCTGCTGGGGGCCGGACTCATTCTGGGTAACACTGTCTACTTTTTAACACCTGTGCAGACCGACTGATAGAGGTCCAGTGTGATGACATGAAGACATTTGTTCTGAGCGCTGGTGGAGGGAATGATTTGGAGAAAGTCACCAGACTAGTTTGCAAAGTCAGTGTCGCACCTGGTGTTCTGAGCGATCGGATCTCAAAGGCGTCCTCGCTGCGTCCGCACTCCGAGCCATCCCCTTGTGATCGGATCACATGTTTATGTCAAGTAAGAGCAGATGTACAGTTTAAAGTTAACTGATTTTCTCCAACAACTTCAAAATCTGCCAGCACAGTAATTACAAATGAGGCCCTCGAGCCACTCAGAGTGGTTATTACGGCGGGATGTTTTCCAGCTTCTTGTACAGTCTTGCCTGAGCTTAATTTTCAACCCTCAGGCCAAACAGTTCATTGCAGCCATTCGTAAAACACTTGGCATGATGAATTGTGATCACCCTACACGGTGAGATTGGATTCAGATATAATTCTCGTTTTAATATTTTTCACCAGGAAGGATGTGAGGAGCTGCAACAGTTGACTCACACATTCATCTGTTTTCTTTCTGCAAATCTGTCCTGCGTTCCTCTTTTTCCCCCTTAAATCTTCTTTCCATCAGTTAAAAGCATGTACAAAGCTCACTGTAGGTCTTTGGTCTCCTTTCATCTTTCATCAAATCATTCAATGACAATAAAAACCCAAAAAACTACCCAAGCTCCTTCCATTAAACGCCGTCCTCCCACCTTCCTCTTCAGTCTTGCCTCCGGCCTTCTCCATGACAACCTCCAGGGCCGCTCCCCAACCCCTGCAGCTCCACAGATGCGTGTTTCATCATCGAGCCAACGTCACCTGTTACTGGGAAGCCGGCGACGCCAACGCGAGGCGCTACACGCTGAACGTCCTGAGGATTCCTTCACTGTGAGATAAAACATTCCTTCAGTTCTGTTAAGAAGACATGCTCCAGCACAGAGAAAAAAAATGCTTCAGGTCTTTCATCTGAAAAGTCAAGCTTCAGCAGACATTAAAGGATAAGTTCACACAAAAAATGAAAATTCAGTTATTATCCACTCGCCCTCATGCCGATTGGAAAGTCAGGTGAAGATTTGTCGTTCACAGTGCATTTCTGGAGCTTCACGGCAAAACAGTGTAACAGCGCTCTTCTAAACACGTAGAAATGATAAGAACATTTTTTAAATGACAACTGAAAAATGACTCTGTGCCGTCAGTTCGATGCAATCCAAGTCCCCGGTTACACAGATTTAATCTGAACAGATAATATTTACACCCTTGATATGCGGTCACGCTTGTGCACACGCACCATGGGGTTGAGAAGATGACATCTGAATTTTCATTTTTGTCTGAATTTATCCTTTAATAAAAAACAATCCAGAATAGTGCTGGGTAATAATGATAATAATGATAATTACTACAGATATTCAGAGAGCAGAATGTTTGCTCTCTAAAAATGAAAATTTGTTAGCAAAGGGTTTTAATTTCGTTCCATCCCTGAAGACCTTCCTCAATTTGTTTCAAATGTCTGCAACCGATCATCACGTCAGAGTTTGTGTAACAAACACAACAGTGGTTATTATTTGTAATATGTTGAGCACCGTCACTAGAGAGGGGATGACACACAGTTTTCATTTACTTGAGAAACAGCTTCCATTTCACATGTTGTTCTGGCTTTCTGTGGAGCTGCTGAGCTTGTAGGCAGGAAACCAACTGATAGTCTAATATTGTCTCAGATGTACTTTTGATATGTTTGTGTTAATTAAAGTGGAGCCTTACTGGCACATTTCTCTCTGACTGCCTGGTGGCACCAAACCTCCAACAGGATGTAATAGTGTCTCTGTCACTCTGCCCCCCATCGCTTGTTTCTACAGAGAGAGGGCAGGATCACAGCGTTACATACATGTTTACTTCAACATGCAAGTTGTTTTCAACACATTACATTGCTATGGAGTTTTGTCTGTAGTATGCACGTCTGACAAATTGCTGCAGACCTTGCAGGGTTTATATTTACAACAGTGGTGCCACATTTAGAAACTGTGGGTGGGTACATGATGTTGCTTTGAGTTCTCTTGTGAAAAAAATGTTTTTACCTCAAGATCCAGAGAATATGCAGTGGCTCAGCTAACTTTTCTTTCCAACATTGTCCCTTTTTTATATTTGCAATCTCATGTGTTTATTGGTGTAAAATGATCAGGTTAGACTCAATCAGCCAAGTCCCTGCGTGCCACTCAGAGACCGTTGTGTTTTTGCATGTTGGCGTGTTTGTGCCAACAGTTTCACTTGATAACAACTTTGCGTGATGTATGGAAATCTTGCGTTTTTGAATCGGTTTTGAATGATCTCCCCGTTCGTGTGAGGCTCTTGATGGCGGGGTTTGATGAACTGACATGATGCACAGTTGCACAACTTCTGCAACAGCAACTCAAAATTTGCTGCCATGTGATTATTCAAAGGGGATGATGAGGCGGCAATTTCATGTGTCAGGATGCCCTGTGATGTGGTTGTGGCTGTGTCAGCGAGGTTGCGTGTGAGCGACTGGACATGCAAATGTGCACCTGCATCTGAAAATATAGACATGCATCAATTTGCATGACAGAGTAATAACCTCTATTCAGGCGTGTGGTTTTGTATCTGTTTGAATCTGTTCTTATATCAGTGTGTGTGCGTGTGTTTCTTTGTTTACATGTGACCGGGGATTGCACAGCTCCAATAAAACGACTCTGTTCTCCTGCACAACATCCAACACGAGCTGCACGGCACTGACAAATTCATCTGTGAGGTTTGACTTCTGCATCAACGTCACGGCACAAGCTCACAGCCAGGACGCACCCCCAGAAAATCGCTGTCAGTCTGGCATGATTGAAGGTGAGGCGTCTTGCACTTCCATTTATTGTTGCCCTGCTACTTCTGTCTCACTCACCTCTCACCGTCCTCCTACAGTGAAACTGACTCCAGTGACGGTGAAAAGCGTGAAGCCAGTCAGAGGGAAACCTCGGTGTCTGGAAGTCACCTGGAAAACGGTGACTGACTTTCCTGTGTCTGACCACGAAGTGACAGCTGGAAAGCTGAAATCACAAATCGAGTTGACATCGCAGGGGCAGGTCAGCCATTCCCAAACATGCCTAAACACAAACCCAAATACACCCGCACGAAGGAAAGTAATTGACTGACTGGTTACATTCAAATAAGGTGCTTCTCTGTCAGTAAAGAATAAAAATGTGTAGTTTCTTCACAAGTTAATCTTCTCCTTTCTCTGTCCTATTCCTCCTTCTGCTGCAGTCTGATGTTCAGGTGGAAAATGTGAGTGTGAGGAGCTTCAGCTTCCTGGCTTGTCCTAGAAACCTCAGACCTGACACCTCGTACACCGTCAGGCTTCGTCACAGTTACCGTGACGCGAACAGGAGTCCGTGGAGCCGGTGGAGCAATGCCTGCGAGGGAAGGACAGCAGAGGACGGTGAGAGGAGACAGACGTCACAAACTTTGAAATGTGTTTAATAAAAGTCTTTATCGCAGCTGTGAGGCCAGTGCAGGTTCCTAGAAGTATTGATAACAAGAAGATGATAATATTGATATATTATTTATAATTCTAAGGAGAAAAAGGTAGCTCCATTCTTCAGTTTTCAGCCACTTAACGAGCTCCAGGTCAACACAAACAACTGTTTCTTTAAAAACAGGGTTTTAAAAAAATGAAAACAATTTCTCTATTGATGAGTGACTGTTCCAGGAATGATCCACATCCGTACAAACACACCTGGAAACACATATCACATGGTCATTCACATACATAGGGCAAACATGTGCCGGTGTAAGCAGGAAGCAGATTCTCTACTCTGTGGCCGGTTGCTTGGTTACAGGAAATCCTATGAATGAGGCAGGGAAATGGGACCCGTCTAGATGTCAGCATCTAGTATCCTCACCTTGGTAGGAATTTCCAAAATGTCTGTTTTCAGTGATTTATAGCGAGGTTTGTATTTTGCAAGACCAAAAAAAGGTAGGCAAGATTCTTCACAGCTTCGTCCTTCGCTCCACCAGTGGGCCTGCAGGTGATATACAGTGTCTCCACTCACTTCTTCATGCCTGGAAATCCTCCACAGGAAGGGCGGCAAGAAGCCCAGGCCACATCTTAATGTTACTCTCAGTAGGAAACATGTCAGGATCTGTAACAAGTCACCGGATGGCTCATAGCATCAGAACTGGAACCCATTTTCCCACAGTGCCCCCAAGGCACATGTCTTAGTTTAGTGTCTAAGCATGCTAATATGTACTGATTGGCAATAAACACAAAGTGCTGATGGGACTGCCAGATATTTGACAAAGTGACACAAATGTCAGGCAGTCGACATCAAAATCACAGTTAATCCTGAGAGAGAAGTGAATGTTTGTGACATATTTCCTCCCATAGTCGCTGAGACATTTCAGTTGAAACCACAGATTTTGACCTCATGGTGATGCTATGGTCAGAGGATAACCAAAGTTATAGAGTGCTGCAAAAATGAGCCGTAAAAACCAGAGAATCAGTTGCATCGTTCATTCTTTTCCCTTCGTCCCTCTTCCAGCTCCGTCTGCAGCACCACGATTCTGGAGGCGAGTGGACCGAACAGAAAAGGACGCTTCGAGGCTCGTTTCACTGCTCTGGAAGGTGTGTGTGTGCGTGTGTGAATTTAAGTTATGAGTGCTCCTATAATATATTCTGATTGATTTTATCACTCTGAGCATTATGGTTTAATAACTTGTATCTGATTAGTTTTTAATCACCATCTCCTCACCAAATGTCCCTGATTTGTTTTTTACACCTCGCTGAAATTACTCATTTATTGCATTTCAGTTCAATTTGCATCTAGATTAAAACTGCAGCAGAATAAATCTCCGTTTGTCAGAATTCAGATTTAAACCTCAATCATCTCACAGCAGCTCACTGCTATTTCTCCCTTTTCTGTTTTTCAGCCCTTGCCTCGCTCTCTCGCTAACGGCAGAGTTCTCTTCTACAATGTGACTTGTCGGACGGAGAGCGCTCGGATCCTGAATGATCGTGGCAGCTGCAGAGATTTACTCAATACGAGTACTTCCTGCAGCCTGCGTCTGCCCGCCGGACGATGCTCCTGCACTCTGACGGCCTCCACCTCTGCAGGGACCTCGCCAGAAGCCCAGATATGGCTCCTCGGAGCGTCAGAGACAGGTAGAGTCACCATCAATGACACATGATAGAATGATGAGTTTAAATGAAACGACTCGACTTTTGATGGATATTTGAAGTTGTCTGCTGAAATTACGCCGAACGTCAACCCTCACTGAACTCAGCACTCACCAGAAACCCCAGCCAACTTAAGCTTTCTTAGTGAGGAACTGTTCCACCACAAGTTGCTAGTGCTGCTTTAGTGCTTCTTGGCACCAGTCTCCAAGTTTCCTGGACTCTTCTGAAGTGATACATAATCTAAAAAGTATCCCTCCACTGTGTGTTGGCGTGAGTAGAGAATGCAGCCTACATCCAAATAAAGTGCCAGCTGGATTGTCACACAGCCTCCGAAATCATTCTGCCTCTGTTTTCGGATCCTGCATCCTACGTTATCTTTTGTCATTTTCCATGGGTGGCATCAGCAATCATGCCCCTGTCATACAGTGACAGACCAGGTGTGTGAAGGCAGGATTTTTTCAAGGTCTCTTTTGACATTCTGTACAGATCTACCTGTCACTTCAGGTGCGTGTGCGACCGAGAGTGTGTCAATATGAGCAGCTTCGATGAAACGCTTTCAGACCAGAGGCGGGGAAGAGTAGCCTGAAAGCTGCACGGATGTAAAAGTGCTGTTACTCTTCAAAAACTAGAACTCAAGTCGAAGTAAAAGCAGTCAGCAGATGATGATATGACTGGAATCGTTCAAAGATGGTCCTGCCTAAACTTTGCTAACTGCAGCCCCAGTTCCCATCACAGTAACAATCACATGAAGACGATATAGTTGGTGTTTGAATCTACACCTCCTCACTTTGACCTTCAGTCGTTATCGACTCACAGTCAGGCCATCGGGTGTCTCTTTCCCACATAATGTTTCTGGAGCTGGAGCAGATGAGGACTTCTTTTAAAATGTAAAAAAAAAACAAAAAATAAAACATAACATAACAGCTACTGTGAAGATATTGGCTTTTAAACAGTTTAAGTAACTTCTTTTACAATCAGTTCAGGATCTGGGGACTTTCAAAGATTATAACCAAAGAATCAAACTACTCAGTGACCGCTCATCGTCTCAGTGTACGCAGCTGGATTTGTAATGTTTCTCCTTATATGCATTCAGGTTTTTCCAGCAACTTGTGGAGGATCAAAAGGAAGGAACCAAAAGAGTAAAACATGAAACATACAGCGATGTGTGTGTTTGATTCTTTACACTCTTCCTCCTTATTGCTCTGTAGAGACGCAGCTCCAGATGAACATCACCGCGACTCCGCTGAGTGACAGCAGCTTGGACATTCGCTGGACGGCTCCAGCTGATCGGGCGACGGGTGGATTTGTGGTGGAGTGGTTCCCCGTCAGAGATAAACCCAGCAGCGCCCTACACTGGGAAAGGCTGAGTAGTTCCTGTCGAGCGCTGGTCATCACGGGTAACCCAACAGCTACATCATCTTCCCTTTGCCTGATCGTGAAGTGATTATGTGGACACTGACGGGTGCTGTTTTCTTTGTGTTGTTTCAGAGGGAGTGGAGCCGAAGGTGCGTTACGTTGTTTCTGTCAAAGCTCTGCATGATGAAAGAGTGGTGGGGCAGAACCAGACGGTCATCTATACACGCCAAGGAAGTATGTGATCTCCATAATACATGTTTTATATCATTCAAAGCTCTAAAAGTGGTTATTTTTAGGTTAAAAAGGAGCCACTTGATGAAATAGTGATTTTAGAAAAAGACGATAAGTGATAAAAAGTCAAAGTAGTCATCAGGAATGAAGAGATAATTATTAAGATAATCATTAAGATCAGTGAGCTCTGCTGTATCCTCTGTTATCTGCTGGGTCTTTGCTGCACTTCTGTCTTTTTCTTTATTCCAGAGTAGGAACCTCTCTTCTCCACATGGAGAAAGCACCATTAGAGGCTCTCTGTAAAAGTTACTATTGATTGACGCTTGTTAGTCCAACGTGAAAGCTGATGACTCATGGTGATGAGGCGATCAGGAGGCGGAGAGTGTGATGTGATCTGATGTTCTGTCCTGGATAAGAAGACTGATGTTGATGCAGATGTTTTGTTTTTTTTTTTTTTTTATTTTAATTTAAACAATTTTACACCTCCGCCCATCTCCGTTCAAACCCTTCAGCTCAGACAGGATCTGTCAGCCGGTTGAAAGCAAACACAACTTAATCAGCTCGTCGGTTGTGAAATGAGAGATAGCGCGTCCTGTGGTCGGTCCTCATCCTCCCTGCTCTTATCTCTCCGCCTGTGCAGCACCCTCAGCTGGTCCTACAGTGAAGCTGGAGAAGATCTCCGGCAGCGCGGTGGCCCTCAGCTGGGACCCCGTACCTGTGGAGCTGCTTCACGGCTTCATTCGGAACTACACCGTCTCCTACTCGACAGGGAACCGATCAGTCATGAGTGAGTGACACAAACAAACTTCCACCTTGAATTATAGTGATCTGTGGATGGTTTGTCAGCAATAGTTTCACACAATGTTTGTACTCGCAATCAAATATGACTTTTGGGTACTGCTCTTGTTCATTCAGTCTCTCTGCCTGCTGACACTCGACTTTACACCCTGAAGAATCTGTCGCCGGGTGACTACAACATCTGCGTGCAGGCCGTCACCGACGCCGGAGCCGGAGCTGGATCCAACAGATACATGCACATAGGTGAAAAGCTGGGACACACACAGAACCACTGCGGCCTAACAAGACAGCCCTGTATCTTTAAACTTAATTTGTGTGTGTGTGTGTGTGTGTGAAGCCTCTGAGGACATCTCGATGCTGATGCTCGCCCTCCCGCCTCTCATGCTGACTCCACTGGCTCTGGTTCTGATCGCCTGCGTGGCGAAGAGTACGATGTAAGATCTCCGTCACACTCGCAGCTCAGCGTCCTTCTTTTTACTGCCATACCTGAAAACATACCTGAGAGCTGAATGTTTGAAAGGCATTCCTCATTTCTAATTCTCATTTGTTAATATTTATCCTAACAAACTACCCTCTAGAATGAAGCAGAAGCTGTGTGGATATGTTCCTGATCCCTCCAATAGCAGCTTGGCCAACTGGATGCCGAAAATCTCATCGGAGGTAACCTTTGACCCCCTTTTTCTCCTCTCCTGTCAGCTGTCTCCTACATCTTAACAATTCTCCTCATTTAAGGCTAACAGTGTCTCAAATTCAGGGGATTTTTACAAAAATATATCTGGTATTTTGCCTTAATTAGATAGAGAAAGTGAATATTTAGTGGCATTTATGTGAAATTTGTCTCAGACCAGGAAATAGAATAGGAATAGATTTTGGTGGCTTTACCAGCCTGAATCAAAATGTGTTGCAACAGGAAAGTATTTTATTCGTGCAGGTTAAGAAACTGTAGATTTTACAAACTCCTTGAAATTAAAAATGGTCATTTTGTGCTGCTGGAAGTAAAGTTGAAACGAAACATCTCGCTGGTCTTTTACATCCTAGATTCTTTTGGTTTCCTGTGACCTAACAGATCTCACACACACACCGGCCTCACATGACCTCTAGATATTAAAGACTGTCACAGGTTT
Organism: Acanthopagrus latus; assembly: GCF_904848185.1. Classification (NCBI taxonomy): domain Eukaryota; kingdom Metazoa; phylum Chordata; class Actinopteri; order Spariformes; family Sparidae; genus Acanthopagrus; species Acanthopagrus latus. The sequence goes on along the minus strand of NC_051054.1, from coordinate 6,579,159 downwards.
GTTAAGTGGCAATTCACAAATTCACAGTCAGGGTAAGATTTTCACCACTAGATGGCAGCAAAAGAAGAGTTTTCAGCCCTTGAACCTCAGAGGAGCCAGTGCTGTAGTTGTAAACTCCTCTTGTGAAGCCTGACATTGTTCTCATTCACCATTTTTCTGTCACTTTGGCATGTAAATGAAACGATTTCTACTAAGAACACCTGAAAAATGTTAAAACTTTAGCGGATAAAAACACTCCTGAATTCAGAGAGAGTGAGTACAAATGTGAATAAGATGTGACACCATAAATAACAAGTGAAAATGAGTGAAAAAACACAAGAGGGTTGTGGAAAACTGTTTATTATCTTAAATAATACCCTCAAACAAAATGTAACAGATTTTTCTTTTCGGTCTTCCCCTCAGAAGCAGCCTGTCCTGGCAGAGAAGATCGGTGTCAAATACTCTGAGCTCATTCTGTGTAAAGACGAGCCGCAGCCCTCCAGCACAGAGCAGGACCTCTCCTATCAGGGCCTCTGTGCTCTCCAAACATACTCCACTCACTGCTGCTACCCTCCGATCCCAGTCTCTGGCACTCCGACGCCTCAGAACACCATCAGTTTTGAGTGCATCCAAAATGCAACCAGAGCCAGGACCACGTCCAACACCGATCTCTCCTCCTACTCCAAAATCCTCTTCTCACAGAATCCCAGAGTTCCCCCCACACCGCTCCAGTCCACCTCCTATCTCCCGTCCAGTCACTGGCAGCACAGCGCCGTCAGCGTCAGTGACGCTAAGCTGCCGCCAGGTGGAGACGGCGAGCTGTCTGTGTCTCTGCAGGACAGGGTGGCCAGGTTCTGGTCCCCTCTGTCCCAAACAGATGAGCTGAAATCCGTCAGTGATTTGCTGAGGCAGCATCAGAGCCCCGTCTCCGTCTGCGACTTCAGCATCGTCTTCCACTCGTCTCACCGAGCCGAGACCACGTCATCCCAGAACCCCTTATCTCAAAGCCACTACAGCTCAGTCCCGTCACTCCAGCTGAACACAACCCATCGCCCGGATGCTCTTTCTGACACTCTGACTACGCTGTACTCACCTGTCCCTGACCTCCCCCCACCCATTTTTGTGGACTTCTCCTACTGTCGTCTGGACTGTGAACCTTGAATCCCCCCCCTCAATGTCTAGTTTCATGCCAGGGAAATAAAGCTTGATGAAGGGTTCTCAGTCATCCAGGTCAGGGTGATTCTGGGTGCTGTATGGTAGGCACCTAGAATCTTCTTCACTTCTAACAAACCAGAGGGGAGCTGCAGACTTTTAAACTTCCGTGTGGAGAAGACAGGTGGTTTGAAAGAGGAGTAAAGGAATCCGTCTGTCAAACTGAACAGAGGAAGTGGCCCAAGACATGAAGACTTATCACCCTTAATAATTCATGTCCATAAAAATACCCAGACGCACCTTTTTATCATGTTTACTGTTTTATCGGTCCTCTCACTGAACTTTGATCTCTGCTCTGAAATCTGCTCTGTTTTGACATGAGAAAGTATGAACTTTACCAGGATATGGACACTTTTTGAAGACACTGTACTCTTTGTGTTTGATGTACTATTTTTGTGTACAATTTTGATTGACTGTGAAGGTTAAATACTGTGTTTTGAATGTAATAATTGGTACGTGTGCTGTGCAGTGTGTTTGATCCAAATACTGAGAATGTGAATAAGCGAGAAAACACCGCCTGCAACACCGTACGCGTGCGCCGATGTTTGAGTTTGATCTCGCTTTGTGTAGCGCAGCTTTTATTCTACAAATGTGATGCAGTGAAAAGCAATTTCAGATGTTCATGAAGGCCTTTGCTTTCAGTTAATTACGTGTGTGTGTGTGTGTGTGTGAATTGTCAGTGGGTATGGAAAAAAACACCCAAAACATTTTATGGAACGAGGCCTTTAACTCTGAACTAACACTGCAAACAAAGACTGACTAGATCACGTGACAGTTTACAGAATTTTTTTCCAGGACATTTTTCACACACCGTCTTTCTCACCTCAGCTCATCTCAGATTCAGACCTCTTAAAAAAGCCAAAACGCTGCTGACTGGAATCGATCCGTACAATGAGCCAGCTTTGTCGCAGTGTGTGTGTGTGTGTGTGTGTGTGTGTGTGTGTGTGTGTTTGTATGTGTTTACTTCAGAGTTGAAGCTCTTTTGTGGTTTTGCACATTATTTGTACAGCGTGTTGGAGTATTTACATTTGCAGAATAAAAACAGCGGATGTGCCGTGTGATGACAAAAGATTTTGATTTCATAATTTTTTTGTGTTGCGTGATGTGAGGCAGATAAGTGAAGCTGCTGTGGGAAAAACGAGGCCTTTGAGTATGGAAGACCACTTCTGCCAAAAACAGATGACAAGAATAAACTTTATTTCTATTTCTGTTTGTAAACAGCAGATACAATCACTGATGATGATGAGCAGAAAACTAAATAAAAAAAGTTGTAAAATGTTACATGGCATGACTAAAATCATGACCAGGCAACTTTACAAATGATGGTAAATTACACATGATAAAGAAAACTGAGACTACTCACTAAGTCAAAGCTCTTAGTGGACAAATGAAATAATAAAAATGATAATAATAACTTTTATTTTGTGTAAAGATGGACGTTACGAAGTGTTAAAGTAAAAGCAGAATACAGAGTGAAAGAATCCTGGATGAGAAACTGGAACAAAAACGTAAAATGTAAAACAAAAAATGTCAACATGATAAAAAAGATACCCACCCCCACCCCCCCCCCCCCCCAAAAAAAAGAGTGTGTGTTACATCTTTTCATGTCAGTTTGGGATCTCAGGGCTTCCAAATACTTGGATCGAACCAGACGAGCTGAATGGAGCCATTTTGTGCTTCCCCACCTGTAACATTTTAAAACAAGTCCCCATCCACACTTACTCCTGCTGTTGAGGAGAATGCTGCAGAATGTGTTTTGTTCACATCAAAACTTCACTACATGTTCATATTTTTGTGGGGTGAACTCATCCTTTAATCTTAAAATGGAACTTTTCCCAACATGTTCGACATTTTCTACTGTTGAAACATTATTAATCATAGAGGCCTTCAGGGGCTGTGCCATCCATGAATTTAACCACGTGGGTGAACGAACTGCTCTGATCCGGAGAAAGAGATAGTAAAGAGAAAGTAAAGAAGAAAGTAAAGAGAAAGTAAAGAGAAAGTGGGGACTTCTCTTCCGGTCAGCAGGTGGAGGATTTCGGGAATCCGTTGTGAGCCCGCTGTTTGTGCGGAAAGACGCGCCCCCCGTGCGTAAAGAAAAAAAAAAGGAGGCAGGACGCCGCTGCGCTGCGCTCAGCTCGTCCTCTGCTGCTCACCTGAAATAGCGCAGTGTGCACACAGACAGACAGGCAGGCAGACAGACTGTCGAGCAGGTACACAGAGGCGTGGAGCCGGAAGAGCGAGCAGGTTGACTTGTCCCGATTGTAGTTTTTTCCACAGTCACTCCAGGCGCTTCTTAGAAAACACATCTGCTCCTGTGCGCATTTTTTTTTTAAACGTTCCTTTATGAAAGTGAAGCGGGAACGGAGGAAACATGACAGAGCAAGGGAAGAAGCTGATCCTGATCGTGGTGGATATTCTGTGCGTCTTTGTCGGTGAGTGTTTACCCTCCTCTTCTTCTTCTTCTTCTTCTTCTGCTTCTTCACCTTCTTCTTCTTCTCCCTCTCCCCTCTCTTCCCGACAACATGGCTGAAGATATGATAAGTTTCAGACAGTAACGCGCGTTGAGACTCCAAAAGAAACTGGCGAATTAAAAAAAAAAAAACAGCTTTTATTGAGACGGAGTGCACAGTGACGCGTGGGATTGCCCAACACACCTGATTTGTAGATCCATTACTGATAATCCGCGTGTTGCTTCATGGGGTGAGGAGAACTTCCTGATGCCTGTTTTAAAAAAACAAACAAAAAAACAACAAAAAAACAAAACAAAAAAACCCCATTAAATAAAATCCTGGACCTGCTTTCAACTTGCACAATGTTCTGTGGTGAACACCTGTATTAAACTCCCTCACAGGCGGTGGTTTGACACTCAGCAGTGTAATCATCGCTCTCTGTCTTGTTCGAACAGGCCGAACAGAGTCTTTCCCAACAGGAGGAAGATTGCTGCTGCCTCTCTGACTGTCAAAGAAATGATTTTTCTCCCCCACCTCTGGAATCATTAGAGATAAGACACATCCTGTCTTATCTCACTATCTGGTTTGTGACCTGCTGAGGTGAACAGTTTTGGATTTCTGTGGAAGTAACGAGCAGAGTTTAAACTGTCTGTTTTGTTTCGCTGATGAATAATTTCCAGGGATTAATTGGTCTTCCTGCGCCCTGTGGCCCTCCTTTTATTCTTTTCTTTTTTCTTTTTAAACTTCGGGGTGAAGAGGAAGAGCAGAGACCATTGTCAATTAATCTTCCTCTTTGTGGCAGTTGAAATCCTGTTTTGGAAACTGGAGATCAGGTGTGTGTTTGTCTTTGTGTGTTTTTGAGAGTGGTCCCCTCTGGTGTGTGTGTGTGTGTGTGTGTGTGTGTGTGTGTGTGTGTGTGTTCACTGTATAGGGAACAAACCTTGCAGCTTGTTGTGACTCGCTCATGGCACAAAGCCACTGAGAGCGCTGACATCTTCCAGCTGTCGGTGTCACATCTGCTCACACGTCTGTCACCATGAAGCTGACGGAGGAGGCTGCGGTCGAGATGGTGAAAGAAGCGAGGAGTCGTTGGGGGCTTCGTTCCTCAACCGGGGTTTCTTTTATGGGGGTGTTTTGTAGGGGGGGCGACTTTTGTGTTTTCGGTGTGGTGACTGACAGGCAGGAATGATAATGATCGTTCTGCCGTTTCACCACCTGGACACTCTAAATATATGCTTCTGTGTGTCCGTGCACACCTGAATCCTCCATCTTCGTCTGAAGCTTCAGATCAATAATGAGGTTCTTGTACTTCTAAATGTTTTATTCTTGTCTTCCCAGGCTAGTTCCTCCACAACTCTTGAGAAGAAAATAAACTTTTTACCTCCCAACATTTTATCAAATGGCTTTAACTTTACAAATTTAAAGGATGAGTTCACCCCAAAAATGAAAGTTGGCCGTTATTTTTCTCACCCTCATGACGGTGGAAAGTCCGGTGAAGTTTCGTAGTCCACAGTATGTTCCTGGGACTTCACGGCAAAACTCCTGAACAGCTGAAGTAGCTGGGAACTTATTTTGAAATGTAACAAACATACAACAAATCATACAAATAAAATGTCTCCGTTCAGCTCTTCGGGAGTAATCCAAGTCTCTAGAGGCGCTGACGTTATTTACACTCAGTGGTTGAGCTCGTGCACCCGCTTTAAGACACTAACACCTTTTTATCTTAGAGATTGGCCAGATTTCAACTTTAAAAAGGGTGTAAATAAAGTATTTTTGAATCAGTTTAGGATCTTGGAGCTTCCCGGTGGCGGGGATCACTCTGGACGAGATGTATGGAGCCATTTAATGTTTATTTCCAGCTTCAGACGGCGCTCTGGAGGCCTTGATCTCCTCCGAGAAGCTGTTGATTCAGTTATAGTAAAATAAAATGATTCAATACATTTGTTTGTATCGTAACCTTCATTCATACCGGAAATTTTCCCTTTTTTGGTTTGAATTTCCTTTAAAATATGACTCTCTATGGATGAGACTGGTATTAAGTTATGACATGATGATAAGGATTTCTTGGACACGCTCGATGAGCTGATTTGATTGACCAGCGACTTCTTGAGAAAGTCCTTCCTGCTGTGGATGAGCACAATCACGCAGAGAGAACTTTAAAATTTCACTATTCAGTGTTGCGAATACAGTTGTGAAATCGCAGGTTTGATGATTAATGACGCATCAAGAAAGATTTCAAAGTCAAGCATTTCATTGGCTGACTAAGCTTGAGGTTTGTGTGTTTAATACTCCCCCCGCTGCAACATGACTGTGGGATGATAAAGTCTGAATGTGGTCTGTGTGATCTTTGTCAGTCAGAGGTGAAGGTGAGTCAGCAGCTTCTGGGGAGAGGAAAAAAAAAAAAAGTGAAACCATTAGTTTGGAGATATGACCTCACCTGGAGGACGAAATAATCTCTGCTGTCACGGTGTGTGATCGCATTTCCCGTACATTTTGTGGAGAAACTTTTTCTAGATTAAATCTCCAGGTGCAAATGCACTAAAACATTAAAAAATAGATATTTTGAAATAAATGCATCTGTGAAGGATAGAATAGTATAACATGGGGTTCAGTATTTGTGTTTTTTTTTTAGAAACAATGATACATTTGTTTGCACATAGTTCGAGGCATCCAACATCTGCTAGCTTTGTTGGATTTCTATTGAAATGAGAACACAACTCACCACTCTCCTGCAGCAGTGTGCTCGTTGTGGGGAAGCCCTGACGAGTCGATTAACGAATGCAGTTAGAAATGCTCAATTCTGTTCTTTTCCCTGTCAGCTCTCAATTAACTGTTATAAACTGGTAGGAAAGATACATATGACCTTTGATTTCATTTCCATGGAGTAATAATCATACATTTTCATTTTTGAGCTGCAGAAATCTACTGCACTCGGTAATCAACTCGTCAGGGCTTCCCCTCAACAAGCATACTGCTGCAGGAGAGTGGTGAGTGTGTTGTCTTCTCAGTAGACATCCAGCTAAACTAGCTGATGTTTGACTCCTTGAACTATGTGCTGGGACCCTTTTTGTACTGTTGCTGAAGTTTGGTGCCGTTCTGAGCATCATTTGTGACCTTCAGATGGAGGTTTCTTGGTTGGAGGCGTAGACTGCAGTGTATTGTTATCATGCAGTCTTTTCTGAGGTTGCTAAAACTACGTAAGCTAGCGGTCAGAAAACTTGATCTCATGAGGGGAGGTCTCACTCGGTGCCACGGTGTGTTAGACCACGAATTAAATTTACACCGGAATATCCCTTTAACTGTTCATGTCAATTTTCCAGGTTTGAGCTCCACAAATTTGAAGATTTGTAGCTTTTACCTTTGCAGTACATTGAATAGTTTCTCATTTCCAGACTGCTGGTTGGACGAAACAAAACATCAGATCACATCATCATGGGCTCAGGGAACATTTCAAAATGCAGTTTCTTACATTTGAGAAGCTAAAACCATCAAATCTTCATCCAAAATGTAAAAAGTATTCCCAAGCTGAGAACAACAATTTCCGATGTTTGTGACTTTATCTGGATCAGCACCAAAAGTCAACAGGTCTGACTTCTGTCTGAGTTTTGTGGAGATCCATTCCGTAGGATTTTTTAATAACATCCTTGGCGTAAGTTTCAGGTAATCGATTAATTAATGATGAAAGTTTAAAAAAACATGTTGATGAAACGTGTCTTTTATCACATTATTGATATAATGTTGTTTTATTTCCCAGCTCTGGTTTCATTTGCAAGATGTTCTTTTCATGACCAGGTTTACGCTGACAGTAACTTTACCTCTCTGTACAAACTAACACTTCATCTCCGTGTCTGATTTTTTAAAAAATTTCCTTCGTTTATCTCCAGAGTGAATCTTCATTTTTCTCCTCCCTCGAAGCTTTTTGTTTGCTTTTCCATCCCGAGAACAATAATCCTTGTGTCTGTGGAGGGTAAACTATCATCAGGTTTGATCCCCACCTCATTTAGAAAAGTGTGTGTGTGTGTGTGTGTGTGTGTGTGTGTGTGTGTGTGTGTGTGTGTGTGTGTGTAATCTGGCAGGAATGTGCTGAGTGTCCAGATTGTAACTGATCTGTGAATCTGCTCAGTGTTTTATTTCCCCCTCTTCCCCTCCGCGAGTCAAACCTCCATCCTGTCATTATTTGTTGCCGCTGCACGCAGTAGATACACGACTTGCAAGTGAGAGCGCGCACACACACACACACACACACACACACACAGATGTAGACAGATGCCACCATGTCGTCAGTCATGTAGGAATTCAGGCTACGGTTACAATTCACAGCTCCAGTGAAAAACTTAACACTTTTCAGATAACAGGCTGCTCTGTTTGTCTTTTTGTTTCACTATTTCTGTCCCCGTCTTTCACTTTCTTTCTTAATGTCGCATGAGAAGATCAATACCTAAATAAATATTCAGTTTAGCTTGTCTTTGCATGAACTCTGGAAAGAAAAAAAGGGGGAAAGGTAGCAGAATGTGCCTAACATCCCTTAAAAAGTGAAACCAGATGAAAATGGCGCTCACTCGCTCTGCCTTGAAGTTGCAATTGTTCTTCGCATTGCCATGTTTAAGTTGATCCTAAAAGAAAAACAAAGGAAAGGCTTTTGTCTTTCAAGTCATCACGTTGTGCTCTTGCGATGATGATGATATTATGTTACGTGTGCTGGGAAACGTGGTGACAAGATGCAGCAAAGTGACACCAGAGGAGGTCGATCTCTACGACACAGTCTCAATCATTTCATGACCCCAGTAAGCAAAAGTACCAGCGTATCCTGTGGGGAAATTGTAGAGAGAAGTATCAAAACACATTTGCACTCTCCTCTTAAATAAGCATAATTAGCAAAAACTAGTTTCGATAAACTAAAAATTGCTATTTGTCTGGTAGAATGTGATGAAACAATGCATACAATTCTATATATAAAGCACTGGAGGACACTCCCAAGCTACCAATGTAGGTCAACACAGGCACTGGCACAATGTCTCTATTGCACAGCTCAAAGTCTTAACAAATTATATTCCGTTTAATTCTAAAACCAATACATGGGTTTTTTTTCAGGGGGGTTGTTTGATGGACTGCAAAGTGTTTCTTTTATACTTTTGGATTTGTTCCAGATCAAACAAGAGGTATAAGGTGTGGATTAGTGAGGTTTAGATGTGCTGGTAATAAGATTGTGAAAGCTTTTTAGACAATGCCCGGCTAACTTTCCCCCACCCTTTTTTTCTAGTCTTTGCACTAAGCCGAGTTTCTCCCGACTGTTTATATCCAGCAGACAGAGAAGAGATAGAGATATTGGCGAGAAGGCGGATATGTATTTTTCCCAAAATGTCAAAATATTCTCTTAACATCAGGATTCTGTTTGGATGAACCTCCTGCTCTCAGTGTTTACATCACACAGAGTGGAGGAACTCCCTGAACTCGCTTCATTCAGCTCGGAGGCTGTTATAAAAGCCGTTTGTCTCAGTGTTTGTACATTATGAGACACTGAAGAGCTGAAGGCTTTCCGGCCGCCTGTCGACAAGACCGAGCCCAGCTGGTGCCGCAACTGTTCAGCCACACAGAGGTCGCTGTCAACGTCACGGTTCGATCACCTTTTTATGACCCTGGGAACTCCCTTTTTTATGTAGGCCAAGATATGATTCCACTGTCATTTGTAGCCCTCACTATCTGTCCCACAGCAATCTCTGGCAGGATCCGTGTAATATGTGATATATAGGTTTTGGTGTCAGAAGCCAAACCCCTGGCGGCTGAAGTCGTGAATATGGGAGGCGCGGGGTCGTCAACCTCCGAGACTTTAAAGAACATACCAGTCATTCTGGAAATTCACACGTCAGTCAGACGGTCAAGTAACTATTTTGTGAGCTCGAATGACTTTACTTCAACATACATGTATATAACTTACAGGTGGCTAACATCCCCACTGTAACGCTGCAGGTCTTTCAGCAACAAGAGGTTGTGTTCTATTCACAAAATAATGATCATTTTTACCATTTTAGCTGATGGATTTTTTAAAAGAAATCTTGTTTTTTTTTGGCTCCTGTCTCGTTAAAGTCCCCTCCCCCACTGAATACCCTGCTCTGATTGGTCAGCTCACACACGCCTGAGCCAGCTCTGCTAACAAAAACACAGCCGTTGTGCTAAATCAATTCTTACATGCCAAACATAAATTATGCAAATGTGTGACATGGTGATGTAGTTCGATGTCACACAGTCACAGAATTAAAGGTGGGGCTACTGACGAGGCGTTTCAGGAGCAGCATTTTCTGTAGGAAAGAAGAAAGAAGTTGGTGCAAGTCTTGAACTTTTTAACTAAGATTTTTAACATGCACAAGAACATATGTAAAACACATACGGAAAGGGGGGAAAAAAAAAAAAAGCAAAGCAGGTCTTATTTAAGGTGTTAACATGACCATGCTGTGACAAAAAATACATTTTCATAGTACTGAGGAAAAAAAAAAAAAAGGGATTGCGGGATTAACATCCAGCTCTTGGAAAGGTGAAAAGTTGATGTATTTCTGGCTGAAACAGGCTGTTGATGCAGGGCAAAGTGAGGTGAGCGTTAATGGATGGCTGCTCATGTGAAGCAGTGCAAGTTAAAGGAGGGAAAAAGTTGTAAATGAAAATGAAGGATGACAGTTATTTCAAAGTCTTAGCTTTTATTTTCATGAATGTTTATTTGAACCCACTGTTGAATGGAAAAGGTCCCAATGTGATGTTTTAAAATGTCTTCTTTTTTTTGGTCCCATGCCAAAATGTAATTCAATTTGATTCAATTCACTTAAATGAAAATAGTACATGTTTACATTTCAGCGGCTGGGACCAGGAAGATGAGCTATTTCTGCTAAAGTAATGACTAAAACAATGAATCAGCTATCGGTTAACGCTCATCATTTCAACACGAGATGTACAGAACGACCTGGCAGTGATCAGTAATGACAGCGATTCATTTGTTTGTTAATGTGAGAATCAGTCATGAGGAATCGATAGTGTTCGTTGGTCATGTAGCTATGAAACCGGCTCCACTCACTGCTTTTAAAGTTTGAACTGAAGCATCTCAGAAGCGTCTGCAGGGTTTTGTTGCAGAGCTGCTGTGGTTCAGAGCCGACTAATAACAGCTGTGGTCGTTTGTCTCTGCAGAATATTATTAATGTGCCGTTTTAACAATTCGCTGACATCGTTGAGATGCGGCACGCACACACTCAAATGCACGTACAGTATCTGTCCTGCCAGATATGTGTCAAAGTCAAGTGTTGACTTCTGCTCCTTGACATTCCTGTGTGAAAATGAACGATGGACGCTGAAGAGAAAGTGTGTGTGTGAGTGTGTGTGCGCTAGCTTCTTGTAAAACATGTTGCTCTTACCACTGTGTGGTTTCTAGAAGGTCTTTTCAGTTCTGTGGTGGTTTCATGTGAGAGAGGAAGCGCTAAAACCGTTTTCAGTTTGAAGGTCAGGGTCGGTTTGTCAGTCGATGCTTCAGTGAGATACGATCTTCAAAACGGTCTGCAGGATTGATTGTCTTTAATTACAGAGCCCCGAACATGATGCTAGCTGGAGCGTTTTCAGAGAGGACGATCAGTCATGCTCAGACGTTTAAAAATGCATGTTAATGATAATGGAGAGCATTCAGAAGTGTAGCACTCGGCAGAGGGTGAAGGATAATCGCTGGGCCCGTGTGTCTGATTATTTTCAGAGAGTGAGAGACAGAAGATCCTTTGTGTCGACATCACATTGTTTGTGCAAATTTGTAATTCAGTCGTCCAATATGTGATACCATTTTCCTCTATTGGTTTGAGGTGATTTTTGGATCGGCCGGATTGTTAAATGAAGCCCTGCTGTGTGAGGGCAGAACTTCTCCAGGATCAGTCGGTATGAAAGTGCTTGTATGATCTTTGTTTACCTCAAGGGCCCTGTCATCATCTGAATGGGGGTCAAAAGATAAGCAACGTAACCACTCAACCTCTTCATACGAAAAAAACTCTGAAGCAAAAAATATCACCCATTGTCTTGCAGGACTTTCCCAGGAAAAAGTCCCCATCCTCAGGAAATAATGAGCCTTCTTTCCAACAACAGTTTTTCACGGATTAACTAGGTTAACCCCCCAAAAAAAGATGAACAATGAGCCATGAAAACGAGGCCGAGAGTGAGAAATACAGTGCGGTCCTGGTGAGCGCTTAAGTTACTGCCAAAATAAATCAAACAAGGATCTCTCCAAGTCAAATATTGGTTTTCTGAGCGCCTCAGCGTGAATCCCCGCGAGCAAACAAACTGCAAGGCCACCGAGCAGACGCACAGGTCTCACAGTTGTCTGTTGAGATTTTACATTCGGACCTCAGACAAACGTTCACCTCCTAACACTGTTACCTGTTTCTGTTTCCTATCAATGTCTCGGCCATTCGCGGGCCTCCGCTGCTCATCTTCAGGACTGAATAACAGGAACACTTCCCACTTCCCGCTGGGTCAGAGGTCAGGGGGAAGTTGTACTTGTGTCTGATCCCAGATTCCATCATGTTTATTTTCTCAAAGTGGAATCGGGCCGTCCACTCTTTCCAGAAGAGATTGTGAAAGCGTAAAACAATACTTTCCCTTCTTCCTTTTTTATCTCTCCCCTGGACTTTTTTGTTACCGTGGACAGAAACTCAGTCGAGGCTTTGTGTGTGTGTGTGCGTGCCACTTCTGAAAGAGTTTGGAACCAGTTTCTACATTGTTCGCAGCTGCAAAGGTTTATCAAAAGAGGGGAAAAAAAAAAAACTCTACAAAAAAAAAGCTACAAGAAAAATGTCAGAGTAGGATGATACAAGCTGTTACAGTCTGCCTAAGAATGTATTGTTTTCTGTTTTTGCTGCATTAAATTAAAAGTAACAGTAAAAGTACAGACGGTACATACAGAGGACTACAGTTTAGGTACAAACCTTCAGTTTTGCACATTTTCATATCAGTTAAGGAATAAAAGGAAAGATGTGGGGAGTTACGGCAGGAAAAAAAACTGTTAAGAGGGTAAGAAGAAAGGAAAGGGAGGAAAGAAAGTTAAAAGCACGTTGTCACCAAGATTCTTGTCGTGTCTTCTTGAAGTTCGTGAGTTCTTGATAATTTGCCATTTTGGAGATGGAGGACTTCAACCAAGCAATTTAGTCAAGGTGAAGTACATCAGCACTGCACTCTGTTTGGAGATCCCCTTATTAATGTAGTTTCTGAGAGGTAGAAAGGTTGAATGTGATTTTGACCGCTGTGTGTTTTAGTGCAGAGCTCGAGCCGAGGCTGAGTTGACAGATGAGTTATGGTCCGAGCAAGGGTGCCGGAAATTGGGAGGTTGGAATTAGGAAAGGGGTCGCTGGCCCAAACTTTACGGCCATGGCCCTCATTTCTTTCAAAAAGTTCAGATTATTCCTGTCCACTCAAGCGCAGCTGGCACTGTTTTCACCTTGTCAGTCTGTCTGTGAACTGATCTTTATCAGCAGGATGGTTTCACACCCGTGTATGTTGGCGGGTGTCACGGCTGGTGTGATCCCATCTCTTGAACACCTGGGGCGATTATTAAACGCCTCAGACTGATGTTTTTTGATTTCTGTTTGTGTAAATAAGATGTCGATGGAGGTGTTGCTAGCTGACCCCGCTCTGCCTCCAGCTCTGTAGTCCACACACGAACACAAGAGTGGCATCAATCTCTGCATCTAAGAAGATGCATGTTTTCACTTATGTCCTGTTAATGCATCTCAGAATGGTGAGCTGTGTTATGTATTCTAATCACAAAACATGTGACGTCTGAAGCATGTGCAGATACACTGATACAACAAAGAAACTGCAGCGAGAGTATGCAACTTCCTGGAGAAAGGCGGTTGATCAGGTCGGCACGCCAAACCAAAAGGAAAGTATTTGACCACCTTGGAATGAGACTCAACAGTTAACCGTCTTTCTCCAGGAAGTTCTGGTGCTGTGAAAGAAATATTAAAACTGCTGATACACATACATGGAACAACTCATCTCTCCTCAAAAGAGTCAAATTCTTTCCTATAAACAAACTCTGACATGGTGGAAGAAGAGTTTTGTTTTTTTTCTTTTTTAGTAGATTTGAAGAATGAACCCATCTCCGCTCGGCTCGACCCAGTGTCACAGAGAGGAGGGCCACCACACCAGCACCGGCCTATAAAAACATACCCGGCCCTCTGGAATAATAGAGCAGATAGAGACGGAGGTCAGAGGCACTCAGATAATAGGGAGCTCTCTCTGTGGGCTCGGCTCCCACGGGCTGCTGGATGTTTGATCCGTAGGGGAATTGACTTCCTCACTGATTCTGTTGTTGAATGAGCTTAACGATTTTGTGTGTGTGTGTGTGCGTGTGTGGACAGACCATTGCCCAACTCCGGCCTGGCAGTGTGCAGCCACCAGAGACTTGTGTCAAACAGGCAGGTCTCTTATCTAAATGTTATCCTTGCACCCTGCAGAGTAAACAATGGTTGGCTCTTGCTTCAAAGACGAGCCGAGCGCCCACTCTTGACCTACTGGAATAATGAAGCCGGGGATGTGAAGAGCAAAGTGGGGCCGAGGGGGCTTCCTCTGCACGTAAATAAATTCTGTTTAATGAGGAAACCGCTCATCGTCAGAGATCGTTAGTGGCACTTGTTCAGGGAAATGGCTGCGTGTTAGTCAGTGTTTGGAGGGTGGGGCACACTGATGGCTCGATTAAAATCTAAATCAAAACAGAGCAAACGTGTTCGAAAAAGGCTGCACGTCACGACACGGCCGTGAAAGAGACTGCACAGATCAACGGAACAACTTTTATCTTGTTATCAGACAGTCTCCGCTTAATGCTGATGCCTTTTATATGACTTTTTTATAAGCTAATAAAGTCAGAAAATGAAATTATTCTTGATAATGGAAGGTTCTGTAGTCAGCGGATGCTTCTGTATTGTCAGGGATCAGCACAACAACCAGCCTGTCATGTTACATCTCATGTAGGCCCTGCTACCGAAATGTTGATAACTTTAGCTTACTTTACCACAATGCTACACATCCCGCAAACAGCTTTGATCAGGAAAAGAAAAATAGTCTCAGATGTGCCAGATCGAGATCCGCTTTTGTCCACAGGGGCCTTCTGAAGCGCCCTCATGTCGAATCTCATCCCAGATTGTTGAACCTCTGTTGAAGTTTTCACCCTCGTTGGCTGGTTTGTCAGCAGGATTCCACTAACCTTGGGTTGACGATGGGTTTCAGACCAGAATAGACCCCATTAAGGGACAGATCCAGAACTTTTTCTCAGTTTCTTTAACACACTGCAAGATAGGGCAGGGTTCTGGCATCTATGAGTACAAGATAGGACTTGGTGGAGGAGACACAGGTCTCGTCAACAATTTCTATAAAAATGAACCTCCTGAAAACAACAACCTGAATCTGCAGCTTCCCTCTGCTTTTCGCGGCTTCACGGTGACTTTTCAGCTCCCAGCAACTTCACTGTTTTGGTTCCCCATTACGACGCCACATTGTCTTCGATCGTAACAGCTCGACAGGCACAAAAACTGTGGCCACCGTGCATCGAAACGTTGACGCACTGTTTTTTCACTTCTTTTTAGATTTGGAATTTATGAAACCTCGAAGGGAACTTAAGGTTAACATCAAGAATTTAGGTGATTTAAGTATTTCTGCTCATGCAAGAAAGCACTAACTGTTTGGTGAATGCAGCTGCAAGGTGACATGTAAAACAAGGTCCATTCATACGTTCTGCCCTCTCATTAATATTCCTGTATGTAGTAGGAAGCAGAGAAGAACAAACACCGGCTCTAAGAGTTCACACCTGACGGCGACGTGACCTCAGACTTAATTATGTCTGCTGTTGACATCCACATAGTTTAAATGATGTCAGGACGTGTTTTTCCTTTTTCCGTGTTTGGTTTCACTTAGTTCTGCCTGTCAGCGACTGTCACACACTCTGGAGGAAGGAAGCGATCTGTCACACGAGAGCCTCTCCTACAGCGGCTAACGAATGGCACCGGCTCGCCAAAAACAAACACCGTCCATTCCGATCCTCGCTCTCATTTGCCCTCAGCAGTTTGACAAGGAGCTCTTGAAAACAGGAAGACAACTTTTAATAGTAGTAGTGCAGCAGGTTCATGACATCAGGCCTGTAGATTGGGACTATTGTCCCTGCTCAGATTTAAGAGACAGGTTTATGTGCTCTGACCTCCGAGTCTTTTGTTTGCGTCTGCAGAGAAACTCTTAAACCGAGTTTTCTAGTTTCTATAAATGCGAGCCTTTTTTGGACCTGTTTTATCTCTCAGTGGTTTGTGTGTACGTGAGTGTGCGTCCTGTCCTCAGCTCCCAGGCCCTTCTCTGCGTAAACGCTGCCAAAGGTCACGGCCGTCCTCTCCCGCGTAGCCGCCCTCGCCGCGGAGGGCAACTGTGACCTCGCAGAGGTGAAGCTGCTGCTGCCGAGCTCCACCGATGACAGATTCATTTACTTGACAGAGTCGGTCGGGCCTTCTGCCCAAAAGCCCCAAACATGAGTTCATCAGTGTGTTCTCAGCTGTTTCCTGGTCTGCACTTCATTGTGCTGCGGTTCACTGGTGAACATACAGCTGAGGGGTTGAAGCTGCTCTCAGGATGGACCTGCAGATTTTAAAAATACTGTGTGGCTCCAAAAGATGACAATATTACTGCTGCGATGTCTCAGTTGCATCGTCTTCTACTCTGAAACACTCAAATTAAACACACTTCTTATTTACAGTTATTACAATTACATCGATATGCATATTTACTTACTTTTTGGTTGTGCTTTCAGCTATTGTGGAAGATCTTTTGCTGTAGTAAAACTAACAGTACCACCATGTAGAAATACTCAGTCCGGAGTAAAAGTCCTGCATTCAAAGTTTTTACGAAGTACAAACTTGGCATCAAAATGTAAAAAAAAGGTACCAAAACTCTAATTATACATCTTGCAGAATGGCCCCTTTTTAATAATACCTCAAACATTCAATTATGTAATTCCATCGTAGTTATTGTAAACACCATTTCAACTACCAGGAAGCCATTTTTAACCGCTCACTCCTAACACAGCCTGTGGTCTGTCGTCCCTCCAGCGGCCCTGCCCTCAGCCATCCTGACGCTCATGTTCAGTCCGTACCAGAGAGGCATCTACTGCGACGATGAGAGCATCAACTACCCCTACAGGAGAGACACCATCTCCCACGGAAGCATGGCCGCCGTCACCATCACCTGCTCCATCGTCATCGTGAGTCTTATTCCTCTGAGCACTGTCGTTTAATACACGGTAATCAAAACATGAACCCGTTTTATTCTAACGTGTCCTCCGTCCACTCCACAGATCACCACGGGGGAGGCTTACCTCGTGCACACCAAGCGTCTGCACTCCAACTCCCAGTTCAACCAGTACCTGTCAGCCCTTTACAAGGTGGTGGGAACCTTCCTGTTCGGGGGAGCCGTCAGCCAATCGCTGACCGACCTGGCCAAGTTCACCATAGGTCGCCCCCGTCCGAACTTCTTAGCCGTGTGCGCTCCGGTCAGCTGCACCGGGTACGTGCTGCACATCAACTGCACCGGCAACCCTCGCAACGTGACTGAATCCAGGTACTCATCCCTCCAACCCTCTCCACGTCTTTTTTAAAAAAATCTTTATTATCAAGTGAAGCTGGTATTTTAGAAGTTAATTTTCTGTCTGTTTTTCTGCCCCTCAGGTTGTCGTTCTACTCCGGCCACTCGTCCTTCGGGATGTACTCCATGCTCTTTCTGTCGGTGAGTCTTTGTTTGTGGTCGCGTGAGATGTCTGTTTACCAAAGACGCTCAAAAGTGACTCATAACAGGAGGGGGGGTGGTTGACACAGACACAGACGCTCAGCTGACGTCTGAAAACACCATTGTTGTAACGCCACACACTGTACAATGGCCGGAAGATGACAGGTTCGACCGTCTAATCCCCTGTTTTGTGTTGAGATAGTTTCCTATACAGCGGGGTCATGCTAAAACTGAATTTTCTATTCCAAGGAGAAGAAGACCGTTAAGACAGTCGATCATATTTGAGATTGTACTTCTAAATCTTCTCCCACCAAAGGAGAGTTTATAAAAAGCAAATATTTTATATCTGTGTGTCCAGCTCTACGTCCAGGCCCGGATGCAGGGGAAGTGGACCCGACTGGTGCGGCCGACCATCCAGTTCTTCCTGGTGGCGTTCGCGGTGTATGTCGGATACACCCGCGTGTCGGACTACAAGCATCACCCGACCGACGTGATGGTGGGGCTGCTGCAGGGAGCTCTCATCGCCGTTATCACTGTGAGTACCACCGTTGGTTTCAATGTGTCGCCATTTTCACTCTGCTCTCTCCCCTCATCTCAACCCCCCGTCTGTTCTTTTAAGGTCCGGTACGTGTCCGACTTCTTCAAGCAGCGCCCCCCTCCCTGCACGCGGCCGGACACGGCGGAGGTGGAACACCTGGAACGCAAACCGAGTCCGCAGCCCCCCGACTCGCAGCAGAGGAACCACTACAGCTACCCCGGACCCGTATGAGCTCCTCGCAGCAGCAGCAGCTACTCTTACTAACCTGCAGCTACAACTCTCTACCAGCAGCTCCGTTACCAAAGGACCTGTGACTTGTACAGAATTAAACTAACGCAGTGACCACTACCTGGAGATCCAGACTCCGCCTGCTCCACTCAGAGACAACTTCCCAACTTTTTTTTTTTTTTTTTTAAAGCTATAAAGACTTCCCCAAAAACTGTTGGAACAGAAGATCCGTCTGTGTGTCTCTTTAGTCGGGGTGTGTGTGTGTTTTTTTTAAATGAACATATGTGATTTGTAGTGTTTTTCTGTTTTGTAAGTGTTCAATGATATATTTTCGTTTTTTTTTTTTTTATTCCAAAAAAGGTTTTAGTCTCATTCAACACGCCGTGTGAGTCAAACTAAAAAGTGCCGCTGCAGGCTGCTAGAGAGTATGTATCTGTAAATTTAAAAAAAAAAAACAAACCACCCACCAAAGATTTCATTCTGTTCTCAGGTGGCGTGACAAAACTTGAGGCTGAATGACGTTAACTTTGTTGCTTTTTGCCATCAGATAAGATGTTTTTTGTTTTTACCCACACTGGAGCTAGATTTTTGTCTCTGTATTTTACCGTCTTTAGAAGATATGCATGTAATTATTATGGACTGCTTTAACTACATTTATGATCATGTATAGTGCATAGTAACATTTTTATTACGTTTTTAAAGCTACTGTATCTAATAAATTGTGTAGCTTTTTAAAGAATGTATCACCACTACTTCTGCTGTGATGCTGCAGTGCGACTTTTTGAGCTGGCAAACAATCCGGATGGTTTTTATTCCCCTCGTGTGGATGGAAACTACAAACAGAGACATTTTGGGACACATCCAACCCATAAATCTTATTTTATTTCAGTTTCTTGCTCGTGGAGCCACGATGTCTCTTCAAGTTGAACTAAACACACCTTCATGGACCTTCTTCCTCCCTCTTTATAAACAAGTGTAACCTATTGTTGAAGCTGCACATCATGTAATCACGTCTATCAGCCTGTCGGGTTGTGTTTTTTTTTGTGTGTGTTTTTTTTCCCATAAATATTAGCCAGCATGTCGTCTTTGAGTGTTTACTTTTAACAGCGAGGAAGAAAAATGTATTGGGGGGGGGTTTGTTGTGAAGCAAGGGAATGTTTTTCGGTGTTCTTTGTTTTCATTGGAGCATTTCTGTGTCATGTTCCTGTTGAACACACTGACGCAGGGTTCGTGTCTGGACCTGAAGGGATTCCTCAGTGCCAAAGGAATGGGGCTGTGACACAACGTAAGAGGCGGTTTAAAAGACTTCAGAGCGCTGTGAATATCTTTTCTCAAGTCAAAAGGTGTGATCCTCCCCACGGTGGCTATTAAGTTTTGCCACTTTAAGACAATGGAGGTGAATTGGCTTTAATTTGTGGTGCTCACGTCAATGAAAAATCTTCCAGAGAAAGTGCGATTACTGTGAATAATCCACTTGCAAGACCGACACTAGTATGACATCACCATCAGTCAGCCAAAATGTAGTAAAAGTACAGAATTGCATAAAATGTCTGGCTGATTAAGAAAAGAATGCAGCTGTTAACATATCAGATAATTTCAGTTTTTTGTAACTAAACAAATCCTGAATCCGTTACACCTCGCTGTGGGTAGTTATTTAAACTAAAGTTAAACTTTCCACCAAATAAATTCCTTTAAAATTGTACACAGCATGTTCTGGGGATTATATTCTGACTGATGAGGACGCTTGAAATAAAAAGCAAATCAATAGCTCGAGTGTTTTCCAATAAATTTGGGATCTCAGGGCCTCTGGATGCCTCGATTACACTGAACACGCTGAATAGAGCCGTTCTTTGTAACACTTGAGCAGTGAGGCGATGAAGCTATGAAGTTTTGTGGACTATGAAAATTCACTTGACTTTCCCATCGCCATTAGAGCAAGTAGATTATGTCCGAAATGTCATTTTTGGTTGACCTTTAAATCTGACACAAGGCACCGACTCATCCAGCGTGACATGACTAAGCTAAAGGGAACTTTCTAATTTCCTCGTGTTAGAACGTCTCTGTGACTCTTCATGTTCCTGTAATGAGTCATCCCTCAACTCTCTGTGCCAAATACCTCAAATTATATAATTTCATAATTTAGCAACATTTCAGCTTCTATGAGCTGCTGCTGAAGTGACTCTGATGCCCTTCAAAGTTTCATTTTTTTGTCCTCTAGACCGATTCAGTCTTTTTTCCCCCCCACGCAGACAGAAACCAACTGAAGACAAATGAGCACTCTCAATCACATCTTTTATTTGTAAGGCACCAGAGAAGCTTCCTTACTGCTAAAAGGTTGATTCATTCTCATTAGAATACACAGTTGCTTGTTTACATCTTTGTTTTTTTTTTAAATCTTTTGTTTGTTTTGTTTTTTTTTGCCCCAGGTATCTTAAAATGAGACTGTGTTCATAAACACACTGAACTTTTTTTTTTGTTTGCACAAAAAAAAAAAAGAAAAGAAAAAAAAAAGGATAAAACATTTACAAACCTAGAAAACAATGTTAAGTGTTACTGCCTACTGAGAGAATGGGAGAAAAAACAGGAAAAACGATATGGTATACAACATTGTGCCTCTCTTTTAACTGTAGGCTTGTAATGCACACGGACAACACCAAAATCTTCCATGATACACACACGTTAAAAAGCAGCTTTGAAACATACAAAAATGCTTTAAAAAATATGTATATTGATATATTCATATGTATACAAATTGGCCCTTCACAGCAAAAACAAACACACATACCATTCATATGTCTGAGTTTTGCCAAAGGAGGTTTTTTTTTTTTTTTTCTACAGAGACTCGACGTCAGCGTAACAAGTGAAACGGATCCATTCTCACACTCGGTACGTTAAGGTCAAATCTCTAAAGGGAGGGAAAATCCTCAGCTCCCCGACACTAGCACAGACAGGAAGAAGAAAAATCAAAACAAAAAAAAGGGAGCACTGAGCCGCAACTTAAGTGCTTTCAAATTAAAAGATACAGAGGACAAAAGGATCTGGGACGTGCTCAGACGTTGAAAGGTGGGTTGTCAAAGCTCTGGAAAGCGCTCGCGTAACAACAGGGTTACAGGTGTTGACCCACAGTCAGATGAGAAGCAGTGAAGACACAGTGAACACTCTTTTTAATCTTTTCTCCTTGTGAATGTGATCTCATGACACTGACGGTGTCGATGAGAGAGCACTGCTGCCCTCTGCTGCCTCGAATATGAACATCCCTACTTCTCAGCCACACACCTCAGCTGTGACCCACTGACGGCCAACAGTAAGAACATTGAACAGATGAGAAATGAGTCACTTGTGTGTGGTGAGATCGGCTACACTGATGTTTAAATTCAGTGATGACAGAGAAGGTTAGGAACAACAAAAGGTTATCATATTTAAGCAACTTTTACTTGATCTAAATGTTTACACACGCAGAAAGTGGGCAAATTAACTCTACACTATATTGGTAACGTAGCTGCTTAACAACAGACACTCCTCTACACAAAGTTGATGCGACACGGAGCCTTGACATCATATCCAGGAGATGATGTCAGTTAATATGATTAAAATTCAATCCAGATGTTGGGGTGTAGGTTTTTAGAAAGTTAAAGAAATTAGCAGATGTGGATACTCTGACCACGGTGTCTGAAAATTTATTTTGAAATGCGTTTAAATTTGTCATTTGTTCACACTAGCTTGTTTAGGGACCTCTACACATCGCTTCTTATTCAGTGAGTCCAATACTTTACATGTTTCTTTTTTTGGGGGGTTGTGAGGTTTTTCACCACAGGAAACCAAACGTTGGTCACCCACACAAATCTCGACCGTGAGAATCATCTTTAAGTCTGCTGTTTTCTGAGGGAACGCTTGTTCGATGTTGCTCACAGAGCTTCAGCAACTCACCCCAGACACATTCTTCATTAAAACTATGGGAATTTAAAAAAGAAAAAGGGGGAGAAGATCTCCCCCCCGACAATCACACATGAGTTAAACAAGAATAAGACAGGTGCTTGATACAGTCTCAGTATAAACTGAAGTGTGCTAACTTACAGAAGTACAGTACATGTATTTCTTTAACAACCGTCCGGTTCTGAAGTTTAGATCCTGTTCAAGTTTGTCTTGGTCAGTTAAAGAGTGGACGAGTACGAGGAAGGGGCAGAAGCATGGGAGGGCGAGGAAAATACAAAAAGGTGCTTTGAGGAAAAAAGAAAAAAAAAAGGTTAAATTAAACAAGTGTTTTCTTCTTTCCAATCACATTCACTCAAGCACACACAGACACATTTTGAATGTCTAATTAGCCTGTCTTTAACTTCACGAAAACACAAAATAAAGTCAATTCTTTTCAGAGCTTAAATTCTTGTTTGAAGGTACAGTGTGTGATATTTAGCGGCATCTAGCAGAACACACTCGGTATAAGTTATTAGTTTTAATCATTGTATAATCACCTAGAAATGAGAGTAGTTGTGTTTGTTGACCTGTGTCATGACCTTAGAATGAGCAGGTCTCCCTCCATGGAGGTCGCCATGTTGCCCCGCCATGTTTCTACAGTGGCCCAGAACTGTCAGACCTGGCACTAGTTTGGGCCTTTTGCATTTTTAAATTCAGTGGGTGGCTGCCGGAAATGACCGTGTAGGAAGACGAAGAAGAAGCAGAGCTGCGGTTTCCTGACAAACAATCTGTATGATAAATCTGATAAAGGATGGCGGATCATACTTATTTTGTTTAAGAAAAATCACAGGAGCCTGAATTGTTGTCGAAGGAACGAAAACTCCAAGACGCTATATGACGTATATGACATCAGGACAGGATGGAGATCTGTGATGACAAAGAAATGTTTGCAGACTGATGCTGAAGTTACACGTGTTTGAGATTAACAGATGATTATGTTGACTTTTTGTGACTATGTTATTCAGCTGAATGTGTCTGTGGTCGTCGTAACTACAGCAGATGATGCAAACAGGAATATGTAGGTGTCCTTATGAATGCCTGTTTAGTTTTTTCTCTGTGTAAAACAGACATGATCTGTGGTTGGGCTCCCGTTTAAGGAAAGGTTTATTTTTTCTTCTTTTTCCACAATAGTATGAGTTCCACTCCTGTAATGTTATTTAGTAATTTTTCATTTTAAAAAAGGGCTCCAGAATTATTCTATGTGTGTTTCCTCAAACAGGAGCCCAACCACAGATCAGGTCTATTTTGCACAGATAAAAACCTAAACAAAGAGGCATTCACAAGGACAGCTATTTATTTTCAATATTTGCTGTAACTCCAGGACATTAGATTAAAATCTGGACGCAGCCATGGAGACACAACCTGGTTAATTCCTATAGATGCTTCTCGACTAATGGGATTAAAATGACCCGGATCTTGTGTGTTGTGGGGCCAACAGAGCGTGTGCACTGGAGACTTCCGCCAATTAAGCCGGCTAAGCTCCGGTTTAGTGCCTGGATAACTTGAATGGGAATAAAATAATTTAATCATGTGGTTCCTCGAAACTTTCCAAATTTTACTGGACCGAATGGATCCAATTCTGACAGTAATTTTTTGTCCGTGAGGGCCACCGTAGCCTCTGTAGCTTCTCCAGCATCTTCAGAAACGGAAGGGTGAATGAGAGAGTGTTGTGATCTGGAGCCTCATCGCTATGCTGCAAAAAACTCAATATATTACACACTGTACCTTTAAAGACAAGTCATGGTCCATGCCATGTAGCGTGCGCAGCAGCGGCAGCAGCAGCAGCAGCAGCAGCAGCAGCAGCAGCTAGGCCTATGAAACACAAATTAACCCTCAAAGATGGGTATACTACTATTTGTACAAACTATAGGTTTTTAAACGCGATATAATCCCGTTTATTTGGGATTGAGGTACACGAAGGTAACGCATCCAGTGGTTGGTCGCATGAAGGAAAATGTTGACAAGTCACGTTGTTTTATGTTCGAGGGGTTTGAAAAGTGAAATGTCCCTTTAAAAATATCCCGTTTAACATCGGACTAATATCTAATTGGCTCCAAAGTACATATTTGAATGATGTCACTGTCCAAACAGCTCCAGGCAACGTTTATCATTTTGGGGAAAAAAAAAAAAAAAGGTGTTGACGGAGCTACTGTGAGTTATAAGCTGAGGGAACTTGTTAAAACTGCTGACTGTAACTGGCAGACAGGAGCCAACAAGAAACAATCAGACAGAGGCATTTCAGAGGACATGAACAAAAAAACCCACTGAAAACAGATCTGATAACAAAAAAAGAAAAAAAAAAAACCAAACAAACATAAGAAATATAAACCTGTGAGATTCAGAGCCATGTAAGGGACACTGCTGTTAGCCTTCATCCTCAGCTCTCACTCCAAATGGGAAAACATTTATCTTGGTTAAGCCTTACAACAGTGGCTTACACTAAAAAAGCATCTATTTTAAAGTCTAGAAGCCTGAACTGAGTCTATTACCACTAAATAATAAGAACATTTAACTCTCAGCCATTCAGCAGTTTCCTTCTCTGCACGTCCACAAGTTTCACCTCTGCCCTCTCTGCTCGTCTTCATCCCTGCAGTTACTCCTCTACATCAACACTCAGCAGACAGGCAGCCAGACTTACATCAATCTCATTTACAGTTACAGTTTTACCTTTCTTTTTTTTCCCCCCACCCCCTTCCAAACCTTCTCGTTGTGTCTGCACTAGTCTGACTTGTCCCCGTCCTCTCCTCGGGGCGCTCTCTCTGCAGCCTCCCGGGCCTTGTCCTCCTTCACCGCCTGGGCCTGACCGTGGGAGTAGTTGGCCAGGATGGAGGAGAGAGAGAGCAGGCCGGAGCTGGAGGAGACGGCGGGCAGGGAGGGAGGGGTGAGGCCCAAGGGCAGCGGGGTCACGGGCAGGGCCAGACCCTGGAGCTGGGACAGGTGTTGCACCTGGAGCTGTTGCTGGAAACACACACGAGGTACAAACACTGTGAGTTAACAGGCATACAAGAACACAAGACGCTTTACCACAAAGAGTCACTGTAGCCATTTTATTTCATGCTCTGGACGAACAGTTCATCCGTTAAACCCACTTGTAGGGAGATCTATAAAGCTTACCCGTATGATGGAGTTCATCTCGGGGGGCGTGACTTGCTTGGCTCTCTCTATGGCGCCCATGACTTGCTGCTGATGCTGGATTAAAGACAACACGTTCATACTTCATCAATCCACCTCAGATTTGGAATTATAAATACATTTTTACAAATAAAACAGTAAAATATTAAGCTTGAGGAGAACAGTAAGATGACACATTAATTACCTCTTGTGACAGGTAAGGCAGCACCTGAGCACAGATGCCATTCAGTCTCTTCACTATTTCAGCCTGAAAAGATAAAGAAAAGAAGATTTCAGACCATCACCCTACAAGATCTGAGCCACTCTACAAAAGGATTTATTAGAGGAGACTCTGATTACCTGTTTGTGCATTTCAATGTTCAGCCCGTAGGACATTTCATAGTACTGTGAAAGAAAGAGGGAAACATTAGAATAAACTGAAGCTAAAGACGCTCGCTATTTTTATACCTACACAAAAAGCATCGTTCTATAAACGGCACACACTAGCTTGGTTACTGCTGCAAAAAAAAAAACCATACATGTCATTCTAAACCAGAGGAGGCTTTGTTAGATCATCTTTAATTAATCGCTGGCTATCAGAGACACTTTAAGAAGCGTATGTCAGCTGCTGATCATGTGATAAGAAGCAGCAGTGCAAATCTGTGACTGTGCACAACTGGAATTATAAATGGAGAAAATCTAGAAATCCTCATTGTGTGCTTGAATTCCTGTGATTAGACTGCCGTCCAGCGCGTGACACGTCTGTGGTATGTAACAGGACACGAGATGGAAATAAACGGCGACACTCACCATGATATAGTGACGCTGCATCTCCGACTTTTCCGATGCCAGTTTATCACACTCCAACTTCAAACTGGAAGAGAAATATTAAACCACGGAGGTCAGCGCGAGGGGAAAATGGATGAATCTGTTTACTCCACAACTCTTTGGGCTCGATGCACAAAAACTGCGTGTACGCTTTCGTCAGATTTATTGAGCTGTGCGTACGCCTGATTCTGCTCAACAGATCTACACTGTTAGGGATACGGCTACATTTCCACCCTCGAAATTATCATTACATGGACAGAATCGCCTTTAAACATTTATCACCATGAACAGCCATTATGCACAAACTGTACGGATGACTTTGGCCATGTACAGCGCGCCTGCATGTACCTGTAAACCATCATTGCTGTATTATCTCAGTCATCATACTTGATCAATAATTAATCCAAAAAGCTTGCACTGAAAGAGACTTTATAAAGTCAATTCCGGTTCAAATTAATAGATGATAAACCGGGAAGTAATGGTCAAAAAAAAGGCAGTGAGCATGCCAGTCAGACATGTATATTAGGTGCCATTTTCCCAGGAAATTACAAAAAAAATGAGCTAAAAACTGTGTTTGCCATCAGAATCATAAACTACGGGAACATATTTCAATTGTTTAAAGTATATAAAAGTCAGTCTATGGTTGCGTTAGCTGCCTACCTGTGGTACTGTGCTTGGAGGAACTGGAACTCATCCTTGATGCGGTCACAGGAGTCAGAGGTGGTGAACTTGAGAGCTTGACCGGACTGAGAGGATGCCTGCGTCACATAACAACAAGAACATGATCCGTTTTTGTTTTTTCCACATGTATTTATTTATTCACACAAGATAGTTACTCTCAGTCCAGCAATAAAAGGAATACTGGGTCCAGTGGTGCAATCCTGCTGCTGAAAAAAAAAATCTCTGTCCCTCATTTAAAGCGTGCTCGGGTTTGTTTTCGAAACACTTGATTGACCTCCGAGATTAACTCTTTGAGAGGATCGCTCAAAAAGAAGGTCAGCCCTGAGGAGAGGCAGACAGCGTGTTTAACTTACAACATCTGTCTTCAGAAGAAAAAGAAAAAGAAAAAAAAATATCCCTCAACCCCAACCTGAACTCTTTGCAGACCCGCATCGTGGTGATTGAGGAAATGTGTTTACAGAAGGCGAGATTAAAGAGCTGACCATATGTGTGAGGCATTTGGAGACTGCACTAGAAGTCTGGATATGTATAGACTACACTTAAACCATCAGTCCCGAGCTGTAATCCAGGGTTTATCCAATGCTTTAAACCTCATTACTCTTTAAATAAGTGGCACAAGGGCTAGAGGTCTCCAGTGGGATTACGAGATTCAACGAAAAGGATGGAGTCGCTCCGGATACACTGGGGTCCGAAAAACTGCATCCAAAAATGCACAGAATATGCAATACGGTGCTCGTCTAATGATTGATTACTTGGAAAACGTCACGTAAAAGCTTAGCAGTACATCAGGTTAAATATCGTCTTACAATGTACCAAAATATTTGGTCAAAAAGATCTCAAAATACTTGATTTTGCTGCCCAGGACTAGTATTTATTAAATGTTTTTGAGGAGAATTTGTGTATGGCAGTATCGCCTGGAATAAAGCAATTATTTAGAAGTTTGTTGTATGTCGTTTTATTTTGTGGGAAGCAAAAAATGCTCTCTGAATAAGAAAATTCACAAATTATTAATTTTTCATCATGATCTGAACACGAGGGGCAGAATGACACTTTGCACAAGAGGTCAGTCAAGCGAGGGAACCTGGAAATCAAGTGCAATTTGCATCTTTAACACAATATAATATGTTATTTTTACTTTTAGCTGGTAAAACTGAAAGGACAACTTTGATTTCTGCAGCTCCAAGGGTAAAAGTTTGCCCATCCCTGCATTAGACTGTCAGGATAAACACACTGCATGATTTCTCTGGAGGTTTTCTGGCTGTGAATTGCAGCTATTTGACTTAATTCTGCTTTAAATTCACAGTATTTCTTATTTCACAGTCAAAATCCTTCCCCACCATGTGCCCAGATTTCTTTGTCACACTCAGCTGTTTGCATGTGCAATTTCTTTACTTTTACATGTGCGTTGCGTTTGTTCTGTTGATCGTGGCAACATGAAATTGAGCTAAACGCGAAAGAAAACCACACACCGACTCCCCCTCTCACAGACTCAACCACCAACTTAAATTAGCTGTTTTTGACCAGTAGCTAGCTAGCAGCACACTGTGTTAGCAGCCACAGACCGGCGATAGTGTGTTTTAGCTCGTATTTAGATTGATTTAAAGATTCAAGACGCTCTACTGTGAGGGTATGAACGTCGTGGGGAGGTGTAAAGGGGTCTGGTATTGTGAGACAAGCTGACAGCAACCTGCAGCCAGCAGAGCTAACATCAGCTGTCGGCTGCTAGCTAGCGTTAGCTCAGCCTGCTCAGTTTACTACTGGGACAAGTTCAACTAGCCAACTTACCGAGTGCCTTGATTGAGGAAACATCATGTCAGCAGTGTGTCTCGCCGTGTTTCCTTGTTCTAATCGAATAACCAGGCTAGCTGGCTAAGCTAACAGGTCCCCAGATATTATCAAATGATTGGAGACGCTATTCGCACTTTGTACTCTGTCATCGTTTATAATAACGTTAGCTAGCGTCAAAGCAGCCGGAGCTGAAGATCGTCCTCTGGTCTCCGCAGTCACAAAAAAACCCGCTGCTTCCGAGGATGGACCGGCGGTCAAAAAATAAAAACGCTCCTCAAAGGAACATCAGGGTATTTTTTTTTTTTTTTTTTTTGGAATAACGTTAACGATACACCTCCCCGGGGAAGCCCTGGATGTTGACACATGAGCCCCTGACTTTCCTCTGCTTTGAAGAGAAGAGCAGCATCACCCGGAAAACAAACCGAGCCGCGGAGGAGCGGGCGCCCCGTGTGACACAGCGCTGAACTGACGCTGCTCACAGCGGCCAGGGCCGGAGACAGCGGGGCCACCGGGGCCACCGGGGCCGGAGACAGCGGGGCCACCGGGGCCACCGGGGCCGGAGACAGCGGGGCCACCGGGGCCACCGGGGCCACCGGGGCCGGAGACAGCGGGGCCACCGGGGCCGAAGACACCGGAGACACCGGGGCCAGAGACACCGGAGACAGCGGGGCCACCGGGACCGGAGACACCGTGGTCACCAGGGCCACCGGGACCGGAGACACCGCAGACCCGGAGCAGAACCTGGCATCCAGGGCCGGTCAGAAACAGGGTAATGAAAATCATGAAAATTTAACCTGATTTAAAATAAATGATAGATATATAGAAATTTTAAAAAAATCCAATGGTAAGTTGTGAGACAAAAAGTCAAAATTATGAGAAAAAAATTCAATATTATGATATTAAAAGTAATACATAGGACATAAAAGTCAATATTATGATACAAAAAAACTAAACTATACATTATGAGATTAAAAAGGAATAATTATGAGATTAAACAAAAAACAATATTATGAAATTTAAAGTAAATTAAGAGAACATAAAAGTCAATATTGTGATACAAAAAAATCTAAATTATAAGATTAAACTTAACATTATGAGATTATTATGAATTCAGCAGTAATAATGATGAGAAGAAAATGTATATTCATGAGGTAAAAGTCAATATTACAAGATAAAAGGAATAATTATGACATAAAACCTCTAAATTAGGACATAAGGTCAATATTATTTTACCAAAAAAAATCTAAATTAAATTTGAATAAAAAAAGTAATAATTATGAGATAAAAATCAAAATTATGAATTTGGCAGTAATAATGATGAGGAGAAAATTTATATTTATGAGGTCAAAGTCAATATTACCAGATAAAAAGTCAAAATGATGACACAAAAGTCAATATTGTTATTTAATTTAAAATTAATTATAAGATTAAACTCAACATTATGAGGTTAAAAGTAATAATTGTGAGACAAAAAGTCAATATTAAAAATTAAATTTTAAATCTGACCCCGGCCCCACTAATGGGTTAATCATTTTCCCACCAAAAACCCTCAATACCACAACAACTATTCAAGACAACTTATCACACACCTCAGAGAAAGAAAAAGTACGGAAGCCGAGAATGGCCATGGATTTTACTTTTTTTTATGCACTGTTATCTCGTCGACTTATTATCTTGTTATCTCGATATAACAAAAGGTTGCTTTCTTGTGATAATGAATTCATTTATTTCGTTATCTCGACATAACAAAGGTTGTTTTCTCACGATAACGAATTCATTTATTTCATTATCTCGACATAACAAAGATTGTTTTCTCGTGATAACGAATTCATTTATTTCATTATCTCGACATAACAAAGGTTGTTTTCTCGCGATAACAAATTCATTTATTTCGTTATCTCGACATAACAAAGATTGTTTTCTCGTGATAACAAATTAATTAATAATGTGTTCGTCTTGATTTCAACCTACAAGAGCTGCCATGAACGGCTTCCGTTGCTGGCTGTAGCTGTAGCCTAGTGGTAAGTTACACTTCACGTTAGTTCGTTTACTTGACTAGATTTATTTGTTATCGCGAGAAAGCAATCTTTGTTATGTGGAGATAACGAGATAAATTAATTTGTTATCGCGAGAAAACAACCTTTGTTATTTCGAGATAACGAGATAAGTTGTTATCACGAGATAACAGTGCATAAAAAAACAGAAAAATCCATGGCCATTCTCGGCTTCTGTATAAAAGCACATTATGAACAAAAAACAGTCATATATGACCTCAAAAGCCCTATTTATAGAGTTTTTTAGGTTGAAACAGCACCTTTTATTTGCTTGAATTTGCTAATTTTACACATTTTGGTTTATAGAAAAAGAGATAATCCCATTGACAACTGATGCCGTCTGTGTTCTTGGTCCGTCATCGTCGGCGCCCCCACGTGACACTGACACCTACACATAGCTACTTTAAGGTGCTTTTTAAAATCATCTCATATTATATCACAGCACCTCCAAAATTATGAACCCGTCCTACAGCTCCTGATCACACCAAATTTCCAGTATTGTGGCATTGCTACTGGGAATAACTAAATAAATAATATTTAACTTTTTTTTTTTTTTTTTTTAACATTTTGATTGTCTAATTTAAACAAGGAACCTTCTTCATCATAAGCAGGTGTTGATTATACACTAATCAGTATCTGAGGTCATGATACTGTTGACAGGTTCTTGTCATATTTGGGAATTTAGATCCTTGAAAATCACAATATTGATTGAAAAAATACAGAATCTTTGCTGCTTGAGGTGTCAACATCAAATATATACCATTTGTAACCCAGTGAATGACTTGGAAACATGTTAAACTAAACCTTAAAAACACACAAGATCATGAAACCCACTCAACACACACACCAGGAGCAAGTATAGGAACAAATTTATTTCAATTTAAAACAGATACCTTGTCATTATGTTTCTCTCTTAGAAGGCGGCAATGATCATAAGTCATGTTCATGTTTGAATGAGGATCAGGCAACAGTGGTTGAAACAAATACATGAAACACATAAAAAAATATGGCAAAGAGTTATGTAAATCAATAAATCGATAATAACCAACTGATTGAACCCCCTTCGCCAAGGGCTCTGCTTCAATGAAAACATCAAAGCCCTCACTTCCAACACAAAATAAACAGCACATGCAATTATAATTACAGTTTCTTAAAAAACAGCAGATTATCTTTTAAATTTTTAATCTTAAATACAGAATAAAGTCTTTGTGTGTACTTAATCATCTATCCTTTTAGTCTCCGGTGTGTTTTATTTAAAAAGGGGGACCATCTCAGGTGGTGGTCCATTGATGATGACCACAGCGTTGGCACTTAGAGAGAGCCTGGCTCTAGAGAGAGTGGGGTTGGCACACTCAGTATAATACATAATTTACATTTGGTTTACATACAAAATAAAGAAAAACAAAACAAAAAAAAAAACAAAAAACAGCATTTTATACACCACTACACAATTGACCTTCAGGTTTCATTGGAGTGAGGAAAAAAATAAATCAAGTGGTCCTAAAATAATAGTGTTCTGGTAATGTTTTTGTCTTTTTGTCTTTTTTAAAATCATACTGGAAAATGAAAAACACACACAAAAAAAGGAGGGGGGGAGATGAGATTGTGAATATGCACCGACTCTGCGCTGATCGATAAGTTTGATTCCACTGACCCACAGGAAGGGACGTCGCATGACCGCCTTTAGAAAGGTCCCTTATTTTTATGAGAAACACAAAAATAAGGGGGCTCTGCGACGCCGTCTTTCATTAATCAAGGCAATGAAAGGCAATAAATAAGTGTTGTAGTGACAAACCAATCTCTCCCACTGGTCGTTGCTCAAACAAAACAAAAAAAAACGGGACAAGGATGAAAGAATGAGAAGTTTCATACAAGACTGCCTTCCCTGCTTTCGTATATGTCGAGATTAAAATGTGTCAACAAAAGAAAAACAAACAAAAACACACACACTGTGCAACACCGGGCTGCTAACACACTACCAAACCCACACTAACAACCAGTCAGCCCTTCACCATGTGCCAGAGTTGTAGTGTCAAGTCTAATAATACGACATGGAAGTGAGCTGCACTTGACACACAGTAAATCTTAATACGACTACTGATAAATACTTGGGTATCCATACTGGTATATCGTTCCACTTTAAATACTGGCGTCCCGACCCTCTTTATGACAGCAGTCTCAACGCTTGGCCGTCTGCTTCTTCCGCTCAGAGATTAGTGTCATTTTTCAGCAAACAAAATGGCAGTTAAGGACGACACTGGCTTTTTTCTTCTTCTTTTTTTTTTTTGATTACATATATAATATATTTTAGCCCCAGTAACTCGCTGCTAACCATTTCTGAAAGCTAAAAGGTTTTTAGATCGTTTTCAGCAGCTTTAAGGTTTCCGTTAACAAAAAGCGGAATGGATATCAACATACAGTCAAGTTAAAACTCAAAGCCTGCACTTTACAAACTTCACTGGCAATGAACAGAAACCAATAGCTGCGTTCGGAGTTAAGTACAGACTGGAGAAACGGGCATCGATAAAGTGTGAGATTCGTAGGTAACGGGTTAAAAACATGCAAAGCTAACAGCGTGGTCATCACTTGGCTATCAGCTATGAGTCAAATACTTGGGGGAGACATGCAATACTTGTCCTGGTAGTAGTGTCTGTAGTGATAAGTGTTTTCTATACTGCATGAGGTATGACAGGTAACACTGCGATACCCATCAAAAAAGGTCAGAGAAGTCAGATACTGGGTCCACTTCATTCAGCAAAAGGGCCAGATACATAAAGAAACACATAAAGGAAACTGCTTAGTGTTGGTAAACTCTCTACACACACCTTACATTAACACCCTGCCTATACGTCTTATAGCACATACTGCAAGTAATCTCCATTTATAAACAAGGATTAGTAGTGGATGACTTGGTTCACTGTGGTCCTGTACTCCACTCCCCGCTGTCTGATGCCTGATGCACTGTGATAGCCCTTAATGAGGATGAAGGATAAGTCACCTGTAGAAAAGGTCAAAGACCAAAAAAGTATATCTGCACTTCACTGGCACTATCAAAGCAAGCCTCAAAAAACTGGAAAATTAACAATGCAAAAAACCGACAACAGAATTTTTTTTTGTGTGTTAAATTACAAATAGCAAGCATGGACCGCGTGGGCCGTCAATCACTGATAAAAAAAGTCCACCTACGTTCGTACTGTACATTTTTCTAGGTATGCGTTACAGCGCTGCGTCTATAAACCGAGAGGAAATACAAGTTTCTTTTTCTTTTTAAAAATAAAAAATAAAAAGAAATGAAAACAAAACAAATGTGAGGGCTCCTAAAGAAAACCAAACAGTATTATCATGGATGGAGATGTGATGGCAAGTACAACTGGAAATGTCTCAATAAGAAATAGAAAGCAGAGATAAAGTCCTTACTATACCAGACATTCGTTTTTTTTGTTTTTTTTTTAGGTTTTTTTTTTTAGTCTTTTTTTAAACTTTTTTTTACAGCAGTTCAGACTCAAGTAGGCTCCAGCATGAGAAAAGGAGCACTTCAACATGACAGAATCAAAAGCAGTCAAATTATCAACACCTTCAAACCTGGTCCATAAATTAGATAAATAAAAAAAAAAATCTTTTAATTACTTTAAAATCATCTCATCACCATACTGTGAAGATTTTCAACCAGCCCTAGTTAGTATACTCCGGAGCCAGAGCTGTTGCAGTAGTGTGGAGTCGAGAGGCCGGTATGGAGGAACCTCTTTTCTCTGACTATTGCTCCTTCTGCCGATCGTTTCCTCAACACCGCTCAGCTCTGTGTTGTCCTATTAATCAAGTGAACAAAGTCCATAATCACAGTATCACTACTACCATAAATTCATAGGAAAAAACTGTATGCTAATGAAAGAAGTTGATACTTTTTTTGTTGTTTTTTTTTTCGCTGTTTGTTTTTTGCCAAAGATGGTGTACCACAGAGCGTTTTCTTTTTTTTTGTACAGGAGTGTTTTGTGTATATGTATTTACAAACAGATATACACAAACAACATTTGCAGACTTCAGAGTGCGTTTTCTGTGAAAGGTTTCATAGCCCCCCTCCCCCTCCTCTCACCACTCAACAGCAAGCAATCTTTATATAAACAAAGTGACTATACAGTAAAAAAAAAAAAAAGAAAAGAAAAAGTAAACAGAAGCACTTCCTAATGTGATGTGTCACCGTCAGGAAGTGTGTCTGATTGGACGGCTGAGTGACGCAGGTGTGACGTCATCAGAGATGTTACCGCATGGATTCCACTCACACCCCTGGGGTGGCGGGCGTGTGTTTCATTTACAGCTTTTATTTTGTTGAATAAGCTACTTGCAGCCCAGAGCTGCAGCTGTGCTCTGATAAAAAACGCTGATGACATCACACTCCCCCTCCACATCTGCTTCCACCAATCAGAGCAGAGCCTGTGTCGAAAGCAGGGCCCTCTCACCCGCTGTTAGTGTTTCTGTAATAAGGGTGTTGGGTGGTGTTATCAGTGGAGCCAGATGCTGTGAAGGTCACATGGAAGATTGTCCCTGTGAGTCCAAACAGAAAACATCTGGAGGAGGGAAGCGATGTGATTAACTTAAACATAAAACACAAATCCCACAGAAAATCTTTAAAGGATACTTAAGTCAAGTAAATTTCTGGTTGCTTCTTTTTAGATGTCTTTCAAAATTTTATAGATTTTCTTACCACTTCTTATCACCGTTCCTTTGAGCCGTTATTTGTTAAATAGAAGTAGACGTAGCAACAAATTTCTATCATTAAAAACATTTAAAAAATCTCAGCAATGAACAGATTTCGATTAGCTATGTCTTGCCCTCTCGTGCTTTTTGTCTTAAGTGTGTTTACATATGCATTTACTTCATAATATATATATTTCTATTTTTTTTGTTTTGTTTTTTGTTGTTTTTTTTTGCGATTGCGATGCTCACACCGGTGGGTACATTCATAGATGCGAGGTGGAGACAGAGTCGTCGGCCCTGTCCCCCTTGTGTCCGGGTGTGTGACCTCACTTCCTGTCCTGATCGCTCTGTCCCAAGAGGAGGAAGAAGAAGATGAAGAAGAAGAAGCTTGTCCTCGGTTGGTTTCAGGAGATCCGGTGCTCACTTCTTGAAAACAGTGAAGGAGCTCAGAGAGGACACGACAGAGGCTCTGATCTCACACCGCTGAGGGTCAACTCCAGAGGGTCGAAAAGGGTTTCACCAAAACACAGCTCCTCGCTAGTCAATGCTGCCCCAAATATACACACACACATACACACACACACACATACACACACACACACACACACACACACAAACACCAAAGTCCCCTTCAGTCACTGTACAGCCCGTGTGAAAGGTTTGTGTGCCAGATGAAATGTGCCAGAGCCAGCAGCCAGAGCCAAATCTGACACGTGGAGCAGCTTTGGGAGGAGCAGGGACTCTGACACAACAAGCTGCCGAGCGAAGGAGGAAGAGAGGGCGAGCTTTGGTGAAAAGAGGAGGGACGGCATTTTACAGGTGGGAGGATTTGTGGATGTACTGTACTGGAAAAAAAACAAAACAACAGGAAGGGTTCTGTTGGTGTGTGTGTGTGTGCGTGTGTGTGCGTGTGTGTGTGAGAGAGAGCCAGCAAGGTGTGCTGTGTAATGCATGTGGAGTTGAGCGCACACTCCCAGGGAGGTGTGCATTTGTGCAATGGGGAGGAGGTGTGCGTCGTACGTGAGCCCTCACACCAGATTGTACTCTTTGAGATTGAGCTGTAGGATGGTGTCTTTGACAGCTGCAAACACAAAGCGGATGTTCTCAGTGTCCGTGGCACAAGTGAAGTGAGAGTAGATGATCTTGTCGCTGTCGGGGTTTAAGTCCACAAACATCTTGAGGATGAACTCCCGCGCCGCTTGTGCATCTCTCTGGGGACCTAAGATGTGAAAACACAAGACAAGCACATGCAAACATTGATTTATCTATCAGACTAAAAACAGCCATTTAAAGAATTAGGTCGACCACTTTGGAAAATCCTTTCATTCGTTCTCTTTCTTTCAAGGTTTAGATGAGTGTGCTTGATACAACTGCCATGTCTGTGTGTTCAGTTTCAGCTTTAGAGGACTTGGCTTAGCAAGGGATTGGGACTGGAGGCAGGCGGAAACAGCTTAATTACCACATTGCAATTGTTTGATTCATACATAAACGGTAATTTAACAATACCTGCAGGCTGATGGTTCTAAAGGGAGTTGTGTGCTCTCAGTAGTGGCTTGGTACCATCATGCTTTGCATATGAATCCACTGGTTAAGATGGGAACGCTGGAACTTTTACTCCCAGAACGTATTTCAAAAATCTATGCAGTGATTTTAAAGGGTGCTGCTGTCTGTCCTCTGGACTGAGAAAATACATTAATGTGATCAATACCAAGCTCCCTTTATCATAAGCCTCTCATCTGTGCCATCTGACAATGCACTCAAAAGTCTGGTAAACCTTCAGAGTCGATGTAGACAATTCATGTTGCCACAAGTGCAATGTGTCTTTTGCACCCTCACAACACACACACGCATAGCAACATATAGATGATCTCACCATCGAACTCGGGGAAATAGTCCACCAAGTGAGAGTAGGAGATCTTCTCCTCTAGCAGGTCCTTCTTGTTCAGGAAGAGGATGACGGAGGAGTTTTGAAACCAGGGGTAGGTAATGATAGTCCTGAATAGAGCTTTACTCTCCTCCATACGGTTCTAGAGCAGAAGAGTCATTTTGTTTAGTTTCCATTCAACTCCCACGTTTTGTTGAGATTTCATGACAAATAAAGACGTACATGCAATACTGCTTGTGAGATAATTGTGCTTAATAGATGTTTTTAACGTCCACCTACCTCGTTGTCCGACTCCACCAGGACCTGGTCATACTCGCTCAGCGCCACGAGAAACATGATGGAGGTGACGTTCTCAAAGCAGTGAATCCACTTCCTCCTCTCTGACCTCTGACCCCCTACATCCACCATCCTAAGTGCAGGATGGACGTGAAGAAGGCAAGAAGGGGGAAAAACATTAGTATATAACTCATGGTGGCCTAGTTCATGATCAGTTGCCAAGAGTCATAAAAGGGCAGTACTTTGTTTATTAAAAGAGGTTTTAAATCCATCAAGATATGTTTATAAGTCTTGCTAAATTGCAGTGCTCGTTTATTCTGTTACTTCACATAAACACTGAATTATGACCTGCTTAAAAAAAGAAAAAGGCGTAGAAGGCAGAGGAACTATTCTTTATTATTTCATTCTCCAGTGCATTTCATTCTAAAACATTTTCAGCACATGACCTAAATAAAGATATAGTCTCAACCTGGGACAGTTTATTTTTACTATCACCTGGGTCCCGAACATTTGTTTAAGAAAGGACTATTCTGCAGTCCTATTAACTTCATTATAAGCAAACTTGTTTGGGGAATTAAATAACAACAAAAAACCCTGATGGATTCAACACCTTAAGAAGAGGATTATTAAAAATTCACAACTTCTGAGGCAGAAGTTTTGAAGGTCTGAGAGAAAACGTGCAGATCTCTAGATTTAGCATTAATTAAAGACATAACTAATAAAACAAGAAACAAATGTGCAGTGGGACTATGATGTTGTCCTTCTAAGTATGTGAGTCATGCGTGCCACCACAAAGATGAGAAGTCTGATTTAAGACAGATCAGGGATCACTTTTTAGATGAATGCCACTCAGTTCCAGAAATTCATTAGTTTGTCTAGAATGAATGAAGTCACAGTTTGTTGTCAGTTATTTTGAGCTTCTCCACACATAGTGAGTGAGAATCTGATTTTGTATGCAGGAGTTTCTTTTCACAGCTATTGGGTATTCTCTGAAGGAGTTTGCATGGCACTCTCCTCTCCTCAACTCAGTATACAAAAGAGCTCCATCCGCCAAGATACATCTATTTTAAATTTGCTCCAAATGTAATACTTTTTATTTTACTTGTGCTAATTGGAGTATTACCTTGATTTTGTTTTTTTACAAAGTTGCTTTCCAATCTCTCAGGGAACTAAGATTGATGTACTGATCTTGAGATCATCATGGTCACTTTGGGTCTGCCTGTTTGTGCTCTGGATACAACCGATCCAGTTTTTGTAAAGCATTTTAGAGTTACATGTATTACAAAAAGTCTAGCCATGATTTGACAAAATGTATACACTGATGCATTAGTAACATGTTTTCTTGAAACTGTCATGCCAATAAAGCCTTTGCATAGAAAAATGTAATGAACTGAAAGCCCCTCGCTGCTCATAATAACAATTAGACTTCTGAATCCTCAAACTTTCTGACAATAATAGTGATTTTTAATGTGATGTCGGAATTTTTGGCCCAAATGAATGTGTTAAACAGCTTATTCTCAATTAGAATACAGTAAGTATAACAGGTTTGGCTCAACTTGAACATTTATAGTGAGGATAGAAGCTCTGGTTAAAAAAAAAAAGTAGCACTGGAATAAACAGGTAGCTGGGTAGTAGATTTGGTTTGTGCATGCAAACACTGTCAGAAGGAAAGAAATGCTCTAGAGTTCTCAAATTGAGTGGCATCCATCTGGTCATACAAGGAGTCAACATTACATCTGGTACTAGATCAGCCTGTACTTGTGTTCATGTGATACAGTGAAAGTGGAGGGTCATTCATTTCTCTACATGACAGCTTTCACAGCCTTCTCTGGTGTGTGTGATAAAGCACCACATAAAAAGGACTGTTTGGAATCGCACTTGGAGAAGACAAATGGAGGAAAATGGAGGAACTTAAAACGAAGGACAGGACGGACGGACAGAGGACAGGAGGCAGAGTTGATGAAAAGATACAGTGGGCACCTGTGACAGTGGGATCCTTTTCATGGAAGAAAGACGACCGCTACGTAACCTAATGAGAGGCTACAAGCTGAGAAAATTACATCTCAATAAAATGTGTATGTAGTCCTAATAGCTGGACTAATACAGCGACTCAAAAACTGGCATGAAAACTTTGCCTGGCACTCGTTGAAACCATTCATGAAGAGCAATTGTAGCTAAAATACTGACTGGATTCTCAGAAGGTTTCAGTTTTCCCGAGGGTCTCCCTGACAAGGTCACCCTTCACTCGTCAGGGAGTTAAAGTCCCAGTTTCATTAAGCCTTCATTTATGACAACTGATTCAGTAAAATCTTGTCTGTCAGGAATATCTGATGTCAAACCATTATATAAATGGCATCCACACAATTTAATCTCTGACTTTTTGGCCTTTGTCGCACCTCTGGACCAAAGGAGCAAGCCTCCAGACCAGATTCAACATGGTCTATGAGAAAGCTAGTCAAATTCACAATGCAAGGCTGCCTCCTGGTGGTGGCCCAGTCCACTGTGGTCCACAGAGACCCAGGGCCAATATAGGCCCTGCAGGACCTGCTGCCCAAAATAACATTCCTCCACCGCGGAGAGGACGACCTCGTTTCTTCTGCCAGCCGGAGAGGAAAGGAGGAGAGGAGGAGGAAGAGAGGAGGTGACCCATTTACAGGGACCGGGCACCAGAATGTAGGACTTTGTGTTCATTAGGGGGTTGTGTTATGTGTGGTATGATTGCTGTTGGTGGCAGGAGGTAAAAGAAAGTGTGGGACTATGATGAGACTACGAGGACTTAAATTTCAATGATTGGTTAAGTTCTTTCTATTAGGAGGGAGGACACAAAATGTGGTTAAATGGGGCTCTGGACAGAAACACATCAGATGACATATGAGTTAATGATCTCACAACATAACAAGGAGGGTCTGAGCCCAGACAGGCATCTTTCTACCTGAAAATGATGCTTTGCAAGTCGAATGGGTACTCTATGATTCCTGTAGTTGGGATGCGCACCCTGAGCACATCCTGCTGAGTGGGAAGATAGTTGGAATCTGCAATACGATCCAGATCGGAAAGATAACTACAGGCAGGCCGGTGCGGCGGGGAAAAAGAGAGATAAAGAGAAAAAAAAAAGACAGGAAAACAGTTATATAAAGCGTGACAGGCAATTACCGCAACCCCCCCTGCCATTCCAGGAAGTGTGGATGAGTC
This sequence comes from Acanthopagrus latus, assembly GCF_904848185.1. Lineage (NCBI taxonomy): Eukaryota > Metazoa > Chordata > Actinopteri > Spariformes > Sparidae > Acanthopagrus > Acanthopagrus latus. The sequence goes on along the minus strand of NC_051054.1, from coordinate 6,538,497 downwards.
CTGTTGAGGAAGCTTCACAGAAAAGGCCACATCTCAGAAAGGAAAGGGTGTTAGTCAGTGTCACTGCTCCACCAACACTCTGCCTGTAAACCATGGAAGATTAGCTTGAAAATGTGGCTTTGTGTTTTACTTGACTCTTTCTTTGTTTTTAATTGCCAAAATTTGCAGTGAGGTCAAGTAAGGTTGTGGTTCATGTCACAGACAGTGAGGTGGCATCAGTGACAGTAGTAGCAGTGACGGCAGCACCTGGATTCGATAAAGAAGGTTTGGACAAGTATGATATCAAGGACAGCAGGAATACTACAAATAAAAAAAACTCCAATTTCATTGCATTTTAAACTGTGCCCAATCATTTCCCTGATTTTTTTTTTTTAACAAGTTCCTGAAGAATCTTTGACATCACCATCTAATCCTTCTTCATCTGGCTGCTCCCCACATGCTTCAGTGCAGCATGTCTGGCCTTCGTTTCAATCCTGGAGCCAGAACCTCAGCACAAATGTGAACACAAACCACTGATATCTAATCAGGTTAACTACTGTGGTCCTCAGGGGCAACATAATCTTTGTTTCTCTCTGTAGGACAACAGGCTCTATTCAAACAAATGGGCTCTTGCTGAGTAACTTTCCCCATAGTGACGTGAGCTTTTCAAGTTTGTAATTGTGTCGTAATTGCACGCTACTGAGATGGCAACACTTCTGCAAATCAGGTAGCAAATTTGTATTTTTTGGTCAATTTATATATAAGCCCTAGCTGGAGTAATGTGTTATAATCCTGGCAGTCATCAGTGGTTTCTGTCCTCTAACTATGGTGATGCTGCAGTCCTGGTGCCACGGGGGTACCTGAAGATGACGTTCTCCAGGTCAAACGGGTACTCTATTATACCCGTGGTGGGAACACGGACCCTCAGCACATCCTGCTGGGTGGGAACGTATCCCTCCGCAGTCACACGGTCTATATCACTAAGGTAACTGGAGATATACATCACAACAATGTGGAATGTACATTTTTAAATGATTTCTCACTCACACGTGTGCAAAAACAGACACAGAACATACATTTTTATCATTCTCACCATAACAAGCACACCTGCATGAATGCTGTCTTTAAGCAACATCAAACTGTAGTACAGCAAGTCCACAACCAGGGGGCCACTAGAAAGTGAGTCAAGAGCTGTTGGCCATTTAGCCCCAGGTCACATTTTGTTACAAAGTCACTATGACAAACACACAACCACAGAACAGGAGGCTGACACATCTGGTTACAACATGGTGCACACACAACAGGTCTACACACCTTTCCAATGTCTTTTCATCTAAGGTTAGGAGTCAGTGAATTTCTTACAACCGACACTCAGACATTAAACACAAAGCTCAACTTAAGTTAAAATAAAATCATTGTTTTTTAACAGTAAAGACATAAAACCTTAGCTAAAACATCAATTGAATGTTAATTATCTGTTTAATACTGTTAACAGATGACAGCGTGTAGTTCAAAGACAGGATTGTGGCTTTTAACCCACTCCTCTGCTCTCTATCAGATGGTTGTGACAGTATCAATTCTGGGCATTCCAGTCCTCTCAGTTGCGAGAAGCCCCAAGAACAAATTGCACTGTACCGACAAATTACATCATCATATATTGCCGATAAACGTAACGATTAGGGGTGGGACAATAAAAGATTTTATTGCGGATTGAAATCATTTGGATTTCGATTGATTTTCATCTTCCAACTCAAAGGAAGTTCTCCTCGCCCCATCTGGCACGCCTCAGAAGACAGCAGCTGCATTTGCTGAAACTTCTACAAACTGACTGGTGTGAAGGTAACTCCAACTGACAGATTTGCAAAACAAACTCTGTTACAAACTGCATGTCTACTTTTCTTGTCATTGTTGAATCCCAAAGGGTATTATCTGAACTTGCCCAACACTGACCTGCAAAAAGCCTTCGGGATAAAGTCAAGCTGTTGTTTGAAAATGGAGTTTAACAATTGCATAGACGTCCGTGCAGAAACAAAAAAATTCTAATTGAAAAAAAAAAAAATCAAGTCATAGTTAATTGTGTATTTGGAGAATACTCTTAAACAATTTCCAACAATTAAAAGCCTAAAAAACAACAGCTCTAATACCTCTGGCTTGAAGAGTTTGCTCAATTGTGAAATAGGCTGGTGAGTTTTGAAATTTGTCATCTAAAATCCCATGTGGACACAAGACTGTTGCCCTGCCCTGCACATACAAAACCCTTGAGGTAATTACACACAGAACATACACATAAAACCTGTCACATACCATACATCCGAACACTCCCTAATTACTCAATCATGCAATCATCACAAATTCTGATTTTATATCAACTTAAAAACAAACCTATAAGAGAACAGCACAGTTGGTTATAATCACAATACTGCATACATTGGTATATTTTCCCAAAACAGGATCACAGACATATCCTCATAATTATTACATAAGCACACTCACACATTGTGTCACACAGTCACACAAATACCATTCTTAAAAACTAGACAGAGATCACACACAGACAGAGACGTACTATTTAGTGGAGTCAGAGAGCTGGTACTCTCTGCGGCGGTCGTAGGCCTCCTGGATCCCTGGGTCGGCCCACAGGCTCTTGATAGCTGCGATGTAGGGGTGGTCGAACCCGTTGATCTTCTCGATATCCACCTCCTTCACGAGCATGGCGTTAGACTGGAAAGACACAGCCAAGGCAGGAAAAAGGTGAGATAAAGAGCAGAAGGAGGATAATGATGAATGGGAGCGAGCACTGAGAGAGATGACAGGGAAAACAGAAACAGACTGAAGTCACTCATTTCTTTACATTTTCAACCAAAGTTACTTCAGATATCTGCAGGTCTGTTTGGACCTGTGGGCTGATCCTAACCACCCACATCTTCTACTTATTCTAAAAATAATGTTTCTGCAAGGCAAACTAAATGCAAGACTTCTGATTCACCTGAAGGAAGAAAGGTTTAAAATAGATACAAATGGCATTAGACAATTCACTTTTTATACCCTGTAACTTACAAGATATGTGGAAATTAATTAAAGTATGCTTCAACTTTGTCTTGGAAAATGTAAAACATGATCAGATGAATCAAGACAACACAGTTTGAAACAGATATTATGAAAAAAAGAAACTAATGAACTCTTTGTATTCAATTAGATTATACTATTTTGCTTTTAAATATCTCCTCGTATTCTTTTATTAAGGAAAAACACATAATGTGTTGCTTTATAAGCTACTAAATCTTGAACTTGAACACAAATGCTCCTTGGGAAAAATGTCAGAGTCAAGCTCTGACATACCACTTACTGCCATGTGTTTTAAAATTCTATACAAAGCCTACATGTTGCATTTCCAAGCATTAAATCAGTGTCAAATGACAGACCTGGAATGTATAACATTACCAGTAAAAATGTTCTTACAAGTGCAGTCAGGACATTTTATTATATTACTGCATTTCATCCCATTTTCTAGTGCTGTTACATTTTCAGGGAATGATTACATTCTTGGGTAGAACATTTCCTAATGAGAACACTGCTATTTTGTGTAGGTTGTGAACAAACAACAATTGAACATATTTCTTCAAAATCACATAAATATGGGTCTCTACATCATCTGTGGCTGCAACAGTAGCAATCATTGTTATTTCTGGAACACGACATCTGTTTGCTCAATATCTAGGTGACGGTGCAGCTCATTCTTAACGTAGACCAGTATTTCTAAACACTGGTCCTTGTGAAGGAGCATACTAGTGGATTTCTGTCCTACATTCACCTTGATCCCAGGTGTAAATCGGTCCTCAATTAGAGGTTCACGATAAAAGACCAGCAGGACTCTGAGGACTGGAATTGAGAGCCAATGTAGCTTACAATAAAAGACTATAATTAAATAGTTGTATTGTGCCCACACCACCACTAACTGGTTCACTTTCAGTCATCTGAATGTATTAAAGGCATGTCTATATACAAATACTAACAAAAAGATTTAAATACAGCTTTAGTAATGAGGCTTGCTTAAAATATAGCTTATTTCTGATTGTGCATGTAGCGTCTGGTGTTTCACAAAGGCATACAATATGAAAGCACAATGCAGTGTGCTGGGATGAACCAGCAGGACTTAAAGAATATTTCCTGCTCTGACGTCTGCGGTCAGCCCTTACCCGATTCTGTTCAAATTTGTAGGGGATCTTGAGGGTCTCCGTGGCACGGATCATGGACTGCATGGAGGTGAAGATGTTTTGGTAGACAAGCCGGATGAAACCTCTCTTATCTTCGTCTGAGTACCCGGCTCCATGGATGATCCTCATCTGCTTGATGAAGGTGCTCTTGCCACTTTCTCCTGTACCTGAAGAGGGAAAAGAGAGAGGTCCAGAGTCAGACACAGAGTGTGACACATCATGGAAAGCAATACTAAGGTGTGGCCTGTTATCATACACAGAAATGAAACAGGAGATAAGGGGTGTACTGTTGCATAAAAGTGTTGCAAACCAATATGGTGAGATGTGTGGACAGAAGTATGTACCAAGTCACACAGTGTCACAGAATAAGTTTAGAGAAAACATTCAAAGAGACATGCCATTCATCACAGAGCTGTGACTGTAATGACCACAATACTGCGGACTTGAGCTCTTTACTGTCATCACCTCATTTTATTGTTTTCATTTGAGATCAGAGCAGTCACACACATATGCCTAGTTAAGACACAGCCACAGATTGGTTGACGGACTCATCAACCCATATATATGATATTAACAACTTTTTGTCAACTCAGAGGACATTTAGTTTTATATTTATCATTTCAGTTTTATTTTAACAAAGTCTACACAAAGACTATGGTTGCCCCCTTAAAGCCCATGATTCCAGGAGGCCCGAGTAGACATTTTGGTAGTCGAATGATCGCATATTTGTCTTTCTTTACTGTACACATTGCAATGCAGAAGCAACAGAAAAAATGTATACCATTACAGCAATAATTCTACATAAACCTACAGTATTAAGTAATGTATCTACACAGTACGAGAGATGAGAGTTCAGCAAGTACAGATCATTTTCTATAGCTCTTTTTGTTTTACTATGGCTACTTTGTGTATATCAAAGTACAAGCTGAATTTTACGCAGCGACGCAGAGACTTCCAAACATCAAAAGTCACAGGAGAAGCAGTATGACAGAGCTTCTGGTGATGAAACTGATCAATTTTCATGGATGAATCTGGCAACAGATTTGTGTGTCAGCAATGCTATTACCATTTTCCAGTTAATTTACTAGAACATTTACTCTACTCCAAATCAGGGATATTATTCATTAATCAAATGATTGCTAGATTAAAAATGCATTGACAATCAGACAAGGGCACTAATAAATCAAGACGTCTCTTGTTACAAATTACAAATACCTGATAGTCAAACATATCCAAATAACATACAAAATGATTGTGTGAGAAAATGCATTTAATTAGAAAATAAAAGTAATTTGAATATTAAAAATAAGGCATTCATTTTGTATAGACATTCTATACAAACTGATTTTATGACATTTTAACCTCTTTAATAGCCTTGACAATCTATGGGTTGGATTCTGTTTGGTCAGTAGATGAATAGGAGCTCCCTAATTCAAATAAAGTCATTATTTAATTTTTTTTAATCATCAAGTAACTTGGTATTTACCTCTTTTATCCCCTAATGTAGCCTACTGTGATTTTTCGTCAAACACAGATCATGTCACTGTTTTCTGATGGAGAAACATCCAACACACATACATGTATATTTTATATATCATTAATGATAAACTGATAATTGATTTTTGTAGCAAACTATCAATTAAGGAAAATGCTTAAAATTTGCATCCCTAACCCAAATGTACATCTGAAATCACAGATACTGTGATCCAGACTATTTGCCTAGTCCTATTAGGGTGCTGGTTGCCGCCCCCTCCAATTAGTGGACAACTCATTTTGAAATCAGGCTCCTCATTTCTGCCAAGATGATTACAACAAGCCAAATCTGTGACCCGAGACAGATGCTCCATGAAAGGCAAAAAAATTGACCAAAAACTTTGGTGCCAGCTGACGATATCCAAGAACATGCTGTAGTCAGTTTGTGTTTTTGATGTTTCAGTCGTATCCATTTATTTCCATTTATCAATAAGCAAGGCAAAAACAGCACAACCTGGTACAAACGAGGCTTAATACTTCCTCACAAACTCGATTAACGTGGGATGCTCTTCTAAGTAAGTTTGACGCATTATGAAATCCCTCCGCTGAAATTCCAAGTTTATTAACTAAACTGGTTACGACGGCCAACATGTCAAAGCTTCTTTGTCCGGCGTCCGGTGGATGATATAACACAGTTTGGAAGGCAAATGAATCAAAATAATGTTTCCAGGGAGAAGAGGAGAGTGGGGTGAAAAGACAAGCTAATTTAATGAAGACGATTAAGACATCTTGTCCTACATTCAGGATCTAACACTAAAGTGCCTCTGCCAAAAGGTGACAGCAGGGGTCGTTGTCAAAAAGGCTGCATTCCTCCAGTGATCCTCCTCTGCCCTCCTGAGTCCATATCTGGCTTTAAGATCATCACAATTTTTCAAGTAGTGTTAGGTTCCCAGATTTTACACATATGGTGAGGAGCTCGAGAGAAGGCTTTGGATTATAGGCGCACATTTGAACACATTCGTTCAGCTTCTAATGACCAAATCCTCCTTAATTTCAGGGAAACATAAATGTCAATCTCTGCATTGAGTTTTTTTAATGCTTTTCTAGACCTGCGGTGATTGCCATTGCTTGGGGCGGGGGGGGGGGTGTCTGTTGGGCCTAACCCACATTTCACACTAGCCTCCTATGTTCTACATGCCCAGAAACACTGCCCTCAGGCCATAAAGAAAAAAAGAAAAAAAAGAGCTGATGGCATTTCAGTCCTCTGTGAAATCAAAAGGGATCCAGCACATCCATAATATCTGCAAAACTGAAAGGGAAAGACGAGGAGGAAAAAAAACACACACACAAACACACACATACACTCATCTCACCACCACCTACATTCAAGGTTTTTGAAGAGCAGCCATATTTCCGTTACCATAGCAACCCCTCCTCTGTCTCCCTCTCTTTTTCGTTCCTGTGTTTTTTTTCCTTTTTTTTTTAAACCCCTCCCATCCGCCCCTTCTCTCTCTCGTAGCAGACAGTAAATATAACTGTGAGCCCCTCAGGCTTGCTCTGTGCTCTTCATCTTTTGGCGTACCACAGAGAAGAGGGGCCTTGGCTCAACAGAGTCTTTTTTTCTTATGGGGAGTGGGGCTGGTCTGAGGTCAGTACCAAGGGGTTCCTAACACCAAGGACTGTAAAAATGTCGGTAGAGATAGCAGCTTCTCCAGTGATGTGGGAAGAAATGCCTTAATCTCAGAGAGAAATTTGGGGATTCAACACTGTGTCCATATGGGGAATATGACCCTCCTCCATCTTCTCTTCTAACAAAAAGTCCAATTTTGGAGAACAGAGACTAGTTAGACTGTAATTCCTTAAAAAAAAAAAAAGGCTTATCTTTACAGCTTCTCCTTGCATTTTCTACTATAAACTGGTGCCTGCAAGGTAGTCGGCCAGATAAAAAACTGCGATTGTCAAGCTAACAAAAGGAGCAAAGTACAGAAAGCATATTCTTTGTATTGGGCTGTGGTGATAATGTCCTACTAGTGACTGCAGTTTGCTTCAGCAAAGGGAGCTGGAGGATCACTCTCCAGCTTGATGTCTGATTTATTTCTCGTGACCCCGTCACAAGATCTCCCTCCGCTGTGTTCTCTTAACTGTCCCTCTTTCACCAGACAACACACTACGAGCCTCTGTCTTCCCCTTTTTTCCTCTCCAGATTGCACCACCACCAGTCACAACCATTTGCATGCCCTCACCAGCTCCCCCCTCCACCCCCCACAAATACACACTCCTCCTCCTCCCCTTCGTCACAACCCCTCCCAAACTCCCTGAGGCTAGAAATATGCCTCTCCATTCTCATCCCTCTCTGTCAAGAATTTTGGATATTCATAACTAGAATCCATCCATTCTTTTTTGGTGATGACCTAGAAAAAGGAGGTCACCTTTTAATAGCTCGCACACGACTTGGGTTTGATAACACTTTCTGTTCCAGGTAGCTATGAGTGTGAGAGAGGAATAAAGACACAAGTGCTCAGATTGTGCCCCAGTGCAATGGAGCAAAGGCACACTACACACCCCACACACCAACGCCGGTCCATTGTGGAGCCGGAATTAAGAACAACGTGTGAACTGAAAACAGCATGTAAATAGTAGCAGCTGTCCATCATGTAAAGACGCTTCACCTGTATCCTCCGCTGCCAGACTAGCTTTCATAAGCCTTTACATAACGGATCAGCTCATGACACAACACCTGATGGACTTGACACACTACTGTCTTGATGCAAGCAGTTTCGGTTGAGTCCTGGTAGTTGCACTGTCAGTCGATCTGGTTTTGTCTGTGTGTACAGGGTCTGCCTTCTTCACACTGCCTGCTCATTTCACCAACTGGCCGCTGAAGGCCTCATGCACAAGCATCCCTGCCAAACCCCGGTTTCCCTCTGCAATGCCTCTCGCAGCTTTCCATGAACAAGAGACGGGGATTATCAGCATCATGGCTACCGTGCATGCAAATACACTCAAATATAACGGTGCACTGGTATGAAAAGTGTTGGCTTATCTCGGTTTATGAACTGTCCTTTCAGGCAGTGCGGTGCAATCCAATCTCAGCAGAGAGAAGAAATTTGCATAGACACAGCAGAGGTTCAAATATTATCAAAAAGCTCAGAACTGGCACGGGCCAGGCGTTAGCCGTTTTATCTGCGCCCTGGAAAGATACTGTGTGAATCAGGCAGTCACAAGGCTAACCAAAATGTAGCGTGGGTCTCCATCCTTCACTAAATTCATCTTGGAAACTGGCCTCTTTCAGGCGTACAAAGGAAAGGGATTGAGCCAAGGCAGCCTGGAGCTACGCAACACACACACCAGCTGCCTAACCAACTGTGGACACACACGGATCCTGTGGTCAACCTCAAGGCATGGATGTTACCTTCGCTGTGATGGCCCATTTTCTTTCCTCTTTCCTGGACAATGCAGACAGCACAGGAATGGAGTGAAACACACACACACACACACACACACACACACACACACACACACACACACACACACACACACACACACACACACACACACACACACACACAAGTATAAAGACAAAGGGAAAGAGGACCGTGTCGGTTTCGGCTCTATCGCAGCCTTCTAACATGTGCTGCTTGCTGTCAGGTACGACGCACAACACTATACTGCTTTGTGCTGATGTCTCTGCATCTGCTGAGTGCTCCATGTGCGTGGGTGTCGGAGCTGTAAATCGAATATACATGCTATTGCGTGCACTGCACGATATACACACACACACCTTCATTTAACCACCTTAGGACGGCTTTGTCTGTTCACCAGTGAGTATGCATCGAGTGCTGTTCTGGTCGAGTGGGTGTGGGTGAGCGAAAAAGAAAAATCCAATACAGGCTTTACAAAAGATTTGGAGCAAGCAGCAGTATTTTAGTCTGCAATACACACACTGCTTGGCCGCTACAAACTAAAAACAGCCAAATCCTGGATGTTGACATTATTTCTTAAGCCGCTGCACTTATTTTAGGAAATCTCATCATGGAGATTCTATGAGATAACATCGCTCCATGTCCACACATGGACAGAACACATTTATTATACATCCCTGCTGCACTGATTTTCACACCAGCACTCACAAGTCGAAACATCCTCCCAAAAAAATGGCAAGTGTGAGCGTCGTCTATCATTAAAAATCCAACTTGAAAGATGCAGTGACAGAAGTTGAAAATCACAGAGATGTGTGGGCTTTACTGTACACAGCAGCTGGTGGGAGTAAACAGGAATGAACATGCCACCCTGTCAGCACAGAGAGGGCTGAAGACACTGGCAGCGAACAGAGAGGCAGGCCATGTCCCCGTCCTGTCTGGGGACTGGGGTAGCAGCGGTATGTGGGACAGTCACCATCTAGCCTCATTCACCCCCATATCTCCAGAGAACCAGCCATGACCCCATTTAAAAAGGAGTGTGTGCGCGTGTGTGTTCATCTGTGCACTGGTGAGCAGCATGAGCGGCTGTGTAAAAGACACCATGTTGTGGAGAGAGACAAAGAGTGTGTGCGAGGCTGGCTGAGGTGAGGAAAACGAGCAGAGAGGAGGAGTCTGGACGGAGGCGCTGGCTATGTTCTGTGATGGAGAACATCCTGTGTGTTCTTCACTTTGTACATGTCATATTCTGCTCTTCAATTTTATAAATAAATCGAAATGGACAACGGTTACTGTACTGGGTAAGATAGATACTGCATTAAACACCCTCTGCAATCGGGCTTTATGAAATGATCCAATATGTGGTCCTACATGCATCACATACATCACACTGTAATGTATCCATAGCTAAACATTTCTACAATTGTTGCAGTAATTCCAAGGCCTCTTACATAATGTATGATACTGTCGTTTTACCAGAAACAAATCTCAAACCTTCTCATCAACCCAAAACAAGTCTGACTCACCGGATGTAGACTGTGGGTATAAGCTTGCCATTGACCATATACACATTGAGGCCATTTTCCTCTGATACCACGCTCAGGGTGGGAAGCTCAAATGTTGTACTGTTGTGTTCCGGCTTGCAGGTCATATAAACATATGAATGGGTCAAACTGTTATCATTTTACTGCTTCCTGATTTCTCAGCAACAGAAAAAAAAACAATGGATAATGGTAATCAGAAGGGAAATCGGGACATTTCAAGGTATTGGTAACCTTTTAACTTCCGCTGGCGTTCAACCACTTTCAGGCTAACTAAACTGTTTGATGATGTTATACAATGTGATAGGAAAACCCTAAATCAATACAGAAATATTAACACACACCTTAGACACGCACTGGATGTAAAAAAAAAAAACAGGATATGTTAGCTATGAGGTGGTGGATTGATAACGGTAGATAACGGGTTACCAAATAGGTAGCTTTACCTTGAAATATGGCCCTCCAGATCTGTAATATTATCAGTTGCTGGTCAAATGTGAAGTGGTGAAATGATTTGTCAGCTTACCGAAGTTTATACAACTTGCAACCTAGAACACAACAGTATAACATTATCCCAGCGCTGAAGCTTCCAAACCTGAGCGTGATGTCAGGGGACAATAGCCTACAGGTGAATAAGGTTGGTCAATTTTCTAAATCCTTACCTCTACGGGACACAACAAATCCAACAACCCCAGAGCTTACATGCTGAAAGCAGCAAGTTAACCCAACAACCTTGCCGCTAACTGTGCGAACCTGAGCAAGTTAGCAGCTGTTTCCTCTTCTCTTGCAAGGATTTACAAACAAGCCACAAGCTCTTTTCCCTGTAGCAGAATAATAATGGGTGCAGCCACCATAACAGGTCTGGCCAAGGAGAGACTACCACAAAACCAAAAACTAACAGCACAAGTTTATTTTCCAATAAGTTCACTTTTGAAGTGCAACAGAACATTAGATCAATAAATTTAATATCAAGGTGTTGTCCATGAACTGTATGCCATTCACCATCTGCCACTACCCTAACAAAGGCTCAATGACTCCATTACACACACACACAAAAAAGAGATGACAATTTGGCCTCTACCAGTGTAGCTGCTGGTTTTAATATGTTTTTGCAGTCGTAGATTTATTAGTTCCTTCATTGTGACTACACTCCTGCCAGTAACAAGACCAAGTCTATACCTTTTACCGGGGGGACTTTATCAATGTTCATATAATATCTCCATTCATAGACGTTTGGTGAATGATGACAGTTAGCAACAAATATTTATTCACAGGAATGATGCGACTGCATTTACATCCACATGTGCTCAGAATGACAATATGGCTATCCAAGCACGTCTTTGGAGCGAAGTTAACAATATCGGTCTGTTATTCAACAACGTTCTGGTCTTTTTTGCAGCTACACTGAGAACAGGCAACGGCAAAGTGAACTAGACAGTGGACAGACACATGCATGTCTGTCATCAAGACACGCCAAGGACATTCGTGCGAAAAAGTGGAAACATTACAGAGGTTTATTGTTCAAGTGTGAAAATCAGCCAGTGCATGCCTTAGTCACAACTCCTTAATAGCCTTATTCAACAAATCTTTATCAAAAATGCTAATTTCACATGCAGCTCTTTATCAGCCGAGATGTCCTTATCTGATTTTCTGAACTCTCACACATTACAGCAGCCTGTCTCATAACGATTTCCATATTAAAAAAGCATTAGATCCAACCATGATAAAGAGGATTTAAGTAATAACTGACCATCCGCATAGCTTCACATTCACTAGCATTAAAAGTACTGCACACACACACACACACACACACACACACACACACACACACACACACACACACACACACACACACACACACACACACACACACACACACACACACACACACACACACACACACACACAGCTGAGGAGTAGAGCTAGAAGATCCCTATTGCCATATATGATCAAAATAAGACGGCTTGGCAAGAGAAGGAAGGTCAGCAATAAACATCTGAGCCTAACCCCTGATCCTCTTCCTGGTTCAATCAAACTACTCTAAAGAATGTCTTAACCTGGTAACAAGATGTACTGCTGAGACGGGGAGGATCAGCAAGAACAATTCAATCAATGAGAACTTGGCACATAACCATACATTAGACCTCTGTCTGGGACAGTGTACAACCGAGCCATCCAAAACACTTTGGGCTTTTGAGCCAAGTTTTGCACCTTCTTAAAGCCCTTCTTCAACACCAATGACCAAAAATGCCTTCCAGGCACCATCGAGGGTCTTTTTTAACTGATCATCAGACATTATGTCCCTTGTATTTCACGTCAAATACACTTTTTTTTTTTTTTTTAAATAAAACAAGACAATACAAACTTGTACACTGACACTTTGACCTGGAGCTCACAGTTCACCTCGGTCAGCACTTTCAGAAAACCCTAAAGGCGTTTGCCCTTCCCTCTCACTTTTACTGACCGTTCGCTCGCTCCAGCAGTTCATTTACCCAATGCAGCAGGGGCCACAGCTCCTGGCCCACTGTGTTTTGACCAAGTAGAGGCAAACCACTGGTCTGTGGAGCAGGAAGCTGGCGGTATGGCCTGATATGGCCCTCAGTGACAGGCAGCCAGACTGTGGGCATCGCTGCAGCCCTGGCAGAGTTGTTATTTTCTGACCATGTGGCTAAAGCTTGAAGATTGTTTTAGCTTCCTACCTACAAAACTAACCATAACATTCTACTTCATCATACTCTTAAGATTGATGCCTGCGTCTGGCATAAAATGTGACCAAACCTCATAGCTGTTGTCGAGACATAGCTGTTTTGGCAACGCACCCTGGCTATATTGTAAACTCTGCCAGGAAGAGAGAGAGAGAAAGAGACGGAGTGAGGGTGGACCTGAACTAGTGTGAGAAAAACACTTTGTTTCATGAAATGCTACATGGCAGTAGCATCAATATCAATCTAGAGATCAAACTTTTAACAGATGAATCAATTAGTCAAGCAATCTGCAGTTATTCTGATGTCTCATTTAAGTGATTTTACAAGCAAAAATGCCAAACGCATTCTGGTTCCAGCTTCCTAAATGTGAGAATTGGCTCCTTTCTCTGTTTAATAACACTATAAACAGACTACTTCTGCATGTTGGCCTCCTGAATGGGCATTAGAACCAATTTTAAGATGTCATGTTAGGCTCTAGGAAAGTAATTTTTCAAGTACTTTCTGTTCATAACATAATGCAAGCTAAATCAATTAAAATTTGTACAAAACTAGCAGAACTTGGGACTAGGAGCCAATAGCATTTTGCTTGGTACGTGACTTGCACTGCAACTTTGCCAATTTTCTGCCAGCTTTGTATAAGTACAGTGTTTGCAGTATATATACACACACACACACACAACTGAACATCGTTAAACTTCTCTCAATTTTGCCTGCGCCCAGAGCCTCCTACTCAATTTTCTGGGAAAAAAAAGATCCCCTAAATTATGTAAAATGCATCATCTGGAGGATTTTAGGGACTGCTTGATCAACTACAGATCGTACTCTGGATTGGATCGAGGGAGCAAGTCCTCCCTCACTCTCCTTCTTGGATCAAATGAGGGGCATCTCACCGAACTCCAGATCAAACTGTCAGAACTTGTTAGTGCTGATCAAATGTGAACCACAATCCTGTCCACTGTCCATTGTTGCCTAAGATGTTTTCAAAAACATATTTTAGAGAACTGTTTATCTGGAATATATTATTGTGTGTTACCAGCTGGCCGCCTGACTGTTTCCTGTTTCAAAAAAAAAAAAAAAAAAGGATAACAAGCCAAAACCAAGGACTGCCCAACTCGGCAGTACTTGGTTTGTGGTGCAGTGCATTCTGGTTGCTGCAGGTTTTCTACCTATTCAGCAGAAAGGAGTACCACAGCCCTTTTTTTCTATGTTTTCTTTGGGCATGTAATTCAACATTTTTTTTGTGTCTTTCTACTACATGGACAGCCCATGCGAGGGCCATTTTTCAAGTGATTAAAGTGTTCTTTAGTTCTTGCTTAATCATTTTGATCAACTGATTGGTTAATCAGCCAGCTCTTCCCTACATCACTTGCTGCACAAGAAATACAGACACAAGGCATCAGATGTGATCTGAATTGTCATACATGCCATCATGGTAAAATACTCCAGCACTAAAGCTGCAGCAGTCTGCAGTAAGAGATACTGTGCAACAAAAACTGAGGATATTTGTTAGAAGGAGCTGTTGTATCTCCTATACAGGCACTGAACTGCAGGGTTGCTAGTGACAGAACAACTCCCACAACATTCAACTGAGATGGATAAACATCCAGTACTCAAAATGCAGCTCAGTGTCACTTCCCCTCTCCTTTAAAATGTACACTTGATGTAAGGTGGTGGTCAAATGTTCATAGACAGAGGTTGTCTTCCTCCTCCAGTGAGGTATGGAGAGGCAGGCAGCTCACAGAGGGCCGTGGGTCTGAGAATAATGCCAGGGGATAATAGGAGTCAGTGACATCTCAAAGTCTGAGCAGCGGATGTGTTTAACCAAGCCTATTAAGACCTGCACTAATCCTGCCTTACACGTCCTTATCCGGGCGTCCACTGACAGCCTTAACTCAGACAGGATGGGCCACTTACACCACAACTGATTGCAGTTCTTGCTTGCTGTCGGCCATTCACACACTGTCATTTCTGATAGGTGTTTCCCCCCACCCCCATGTCTGCTGTCAAAATTAGGGATGTGATGGAAATATCAAAAAACAAAACAAAACACCAGAATCCTGAAATCAACCCACCTCTTCATTGATCAATCTGGCAAGAGAAATCACAGCACAGGAGCAAACTGTTTGAAAACTGCGACACAAAAAACAAACACCCCATTTAACCCGCTCACCTTGGCCACCAGGTACAATAGAGTGCACCGGGGATTTAAAAACGTATGACACGGAATAGAAAATGTCCCATCAACGGTATGGCTCTGGTGTGGCCTACTTCTCCGAGCTGAGGTATTCAGCGGGGAAATGAAAGGAGACACACATGTCAAATAACCAGGGCTGCTTTAGGTTGGGGAGAAATGAGAGCAAACGTTTTTTAAACTAAGCATGCAACCTAGATAATTCTAATTGTCCTAAAAATGGACACCTGCTGAGGGCCTTTTTTTCCTCTTTCCAAGGAGTTGTGGTGTTGTTTTAAAAGGCTGGCTCGTCACATCATGCACACACAAGATACATGTTGTACATTTGCAATAAAAGCAGAGCCTATTGTTCCTTTTGGTGTCCACAGAACTATGAATCAATGCAGCACAGAGCAACTTATTCAACAGCAGCTCCCACCTGCCCACACACCAGCTATAAAAATAGCTAACCTACTCAGCTAGACTACAGGATGAGGGGGCAAATCCCTCAGTATCCTTGCCCTCTGGAAGGGTAGATGTGTGACACCATGTGCACACTAATAAATCACAGGGATTGATAATTTAATGAATGGACAAGCAAGCAAAGGTTTTAAGATGAGGCACCTGAAGCCTCATCCAGTTGTACAAGTGTTATGCAACCTGGTGAAAGCAACAGTGGAGAGCAGCA
Organism: Acanthopagrus latus; assembly: GCF_904848185.1. Taxonomy (NCBI): domain Eukaryota; kingdom Metazoa; phylum Chordata; class Actinopteri; order Spariformes; family Sparidae; genus Acanthopagrus; species Acanthopagrus latus. Next base: position 6,522,311 of record NC_051054.1, on the reverse strand, counting down.
CAAAGCTGCTGCTGCTGCTTCTTCTATTATCAACTGACCATCTTCACCTTCTAACCAAAAAAAACCACAGTGGCTGCTTTTGAAGCTGACCAATTGATTAGCTTGAGGGGCTAGTCAATAATGTCAAACTGGCCCACTGACAAGCATGTGGTAAGCCTACAAACGGTGACATCTTTAGTGACTCCCGATGCCCAAATGGGCTGTAGGTCTGCACACCCCCAGTGCAAATATCGAATAAAGACACATATCCTCGCTGGTTCCTGCAGATGTGCACCTGGACGTGCCGGCTAACCCATTTTAACCTAGCAGGCTCAAAGACGAGCCACGCATTTCGGATTTCACGCCATAACGTTACTCATACTGCAACCAGGCGTCCAAGCTAGCAACCCTTAACTAGTAGCATATTTGCTAGCCCTGCCAAGAAGGCCCAAGGAGGTTAGTTTTCTACATATAACGACGCAAGACATGACAACAGCAATATACGTGAGAATAAGCATGCCACATACCGAGGAGAAGTAATTTCAGCTCTCTCCTGGAGTCTCGCTTGTCTCGGCGGAGTTGTTTGTCAATTTCTGCATTGATTCGTTTCGACTCCTTCGCCTCTTCGCTCAGGCAGCAAGCCATCATGGACTCCAGAGTCATCCCCTCTGGTTTTGGCAGCCCAGCTTAGACGGGACCCTGCAACACTTTAGCCCACCGATTCAGCTTATCCCGAATCCCCGGCGCTCGCCTTCCCTCGGTCTCGGGCGAGGAGGTGGGTCTGTTGGGCTCGGACGGATGGGGATGGACGGGACTGGGGGAGGGGAGACTAGCTAGGGGCCTCGCTGTCAAGTTGTCCCCCCAGCCGAGAGCGACTGCGACTTCACCCGGGTGTTCTCGGCAAATCACGGGAGATTCGGACAGGGGGAGGGCGTCAGGAGACGGCGGGGCCTCCCCGAGATGCTCTGCCTTAATACGGCTAATGTTAAGAAAATAAAAAAAAATACTGTGACGGCAACAGATTAGCCTCTATAATACCTGCTTTATAACATTAACCCCCTCTCTTGTCACTCGGTGGTCCAACTCTCAATTCTCGCTTCTGACCGTTGGTCCAATTCAATCTTCACAATCCGTCAAAAAAAGTGGTTCACAACTGCAGTGTCGCGACATCCAAAACCCGTGTATATCTGTGCAGACTCTCCAACGCTAGCTAAGTTAGCTAGTTGACGCTTAGTGGAGGTGGGAGGGGGAGAAAAAAAAAGTAGTAGTCCTCGCTAGTGAGCTAACATTAGTGTGATAACCCCTTATTGCACTATCCACGCCGCAGCACTGCGCCCGTTTACTAAGTAACTACATTAGCCGTTGGTGGCTAAATTACACGTAACGGCTACGAAGAAGCTGCCGTTGCTGCTAGCCCGCTAGCTCGCCAAACAACGCCTCGGCTAATGTTGTGTCAACCCGCAGTGATTGAAGCAGCGAGCTGGTTGAAGGAATTTGTCCGCCTAGCTAGCGATAGCAGGGCAGCACCCCATCACATCCTGACTCATTTTTGACGCTTGGCTTTAAACACACGGCTGCGAGTACCGCCTTGAGAAAAAAAAAAAAAAAAAAAAAAAGATGGGGTTTGGAAAAAAAAAAAAAAAAAAAAACACCGCGTGCCGGACCGGCGGGCTCTAGACACAAAATGTATTCGTTGCAAACAGCTGGCTTTTTGCGGGGGTAAAAAAAAAGCAGCTCGTCGCTGGAACAAGGTCGGCACACACACTAGTCTGATGCCGAGCAAAGAGGAGGAGACACGGCGGTGCTGAGTGACAGACGGAGGGTTGCATGAAACAGGTTTGTGACAGACCAATTGAATGGACGAGGCGGGTCCTCGGGGTGGGATCTGACAAGTTAGGTCGATGTGAAGATGCAATATGAATAGATTTTCAGTTTTTATTTATTTTAGGGGTATGCATGCGTGCGCTGCAAAGAAACAACCACCTCCTGCTGCGCGATTTAGTGCAAAGACACGTGGCCAAGTGCAGCTGGTCATCAACCACAGGGAAGATATTTCACGGAGCTGATAATCCCCATCGCTTCATCAATAACCCCCGCAGAATAACGCGAGCAGCAGCATCAGTCATGACAAATGACTGGAGACGACTGTGGCGGACGTGCAGCAGCGACACCTCGTGGCCGCAGGCCGCAACTGCATGTACACATCTGCTCACATTCATTCAGTAAGTGCAGGAAGCAAAATGTGGAGGCCTGGCATTCAGAAAACATGCAGGATCTGCATCTCCATCAACACTGAGCTGCCTCATCTCAGTTTCATCTACTCATTTATATATTTCATATGTAATACTGATCCTTGATTTTTAAATATTTCAACCGATAGCTAACAGAGGAGCGTTTAAAGCCAAGTGATGCACGCTTACAAAAAATGATTTTTTTATAAATATTCTCTAACAAATATTCATTTACCCATTGCTTTACAATACAGGATCAAAGATAAGATGAAACCATATGCCACAAAGTTACTTTAAAAAAAACACTGGAATCTTTATGCAATGATGCACCACATACAAGTATACAAAACACAATAAATGAGCAGTTTCATAATTAGAAAAAGGGGCATAGCCACACAATCAGTCCAATCAGGCTGTGATGCTTATAACACAATAAAAAAAGCACATTTAAATAAAGAAAAAACAGGGAACAGAGGATTTTGCTTTCCTGCAAAAGTGGGGAAAATAAAATATGTGAAGATTGGCCACAGGGTGGCACTAAAGGCATGTTCCTGCCTAAAATCACACATGTTTCTCGCAGGGATGTACTGTGATTTTAGGACGTCTCAGACTTTGTATGGCAGGCTGAGGTCTACATTGTCAGATTTAGCTTATTTTAATAAGTCTGGTTCAGTTAAATTAAACAATGCTTTGAGATTACTGCGAACACTGCCACGCTTTCAAGGTCTAATAAGTAGGATTTGGTTGCTGCGAGGTTGCAGATTGTAACAGATTAAATACCCTGTGCTAAAAGGAATTGTCCATTCTGGGCTACTGTAGAAAATGCCATTGCAACATGGCGGACCTTGTGAAGAGGACCTGCTCCCTCAGTACATATAATAGGCTCATTGTTAGGTAACAAACACACAACAGTATAAACCTGTGAAAACATTGTTATAAATACCGTATACCATTTCTGCCAGTGGAGTGCTGCAGGAATGAGTCCTGAAAGACGTAAACACATGAGCATTTTTTGCACTTCTGGGTTCACTTCTGCAGCACTTCATAGATTCCTGTAATCCTGCACACTTCACCTTTAACGTGAATGGTCACATACATTACAAATGTTACAAAGATTTGAGTTACATTAGACTTTATGTGTTGGAAGGTCTTTCAGTTGCTGTGTTGTTCAAAATAGTCACAGAAGAGCTGTCGGACCTCTTCAGCAGGACTTTCGTCCGTAGTGGTCGAGAGGAGCTGCTTGTGGCTGGGCTGAGGGCTCTCCGCCTCAGACACCTCCACCTGCCACTCCACCTTGAAGTCGTCCCCGTGGGACTCGCACACGTTGTGCAGGATGCAGCAAGCTAGAATCATGGTGGGCACCACGTCCAGCCCGCAGTCGTTCCTCTTGCTCAGGCACTGCCAGCGTGCCCTCAGCCTCAGCAGCGCCTCCTCGGCCACGCGCAGCCCTCGGGCGAGCCGCCGGTTGAAAAGCCGCTGTGGCTCCGTCAGTCCGGCGTGGCTCGCCCTCCTGCCCTTTTCCTCAGGATAGGCCTTCATTAGCCAGCTCTGGAGAGGGTAGCAGGGCTCCCCTAGCAGCACATACCTAGACACAACAGATGGGTTTCAGTTGGTTATATATGACCAATAATTACACTTTCCATACAAATCAGGAAGCTTTCTAAAATGCCTTGACTCTCTTTGCATCATTATCCTGGGTTTAAATCAGTCAAACAGATCGGCAACCAAGCCAACAAAGTCTAATAACTACTAAAAGAAAAACAATACATGGATGTAATACTGTGATATACAAACCACATTTCACTGTATGTTTTTGTAATTAAGTATTGTTTTTTTCAGCTTTGTTGCTGAAACAATTATTGACTATTACAGAAATAAATTCATCAGTATCAGAGAAGAACGTGCCGGTTTTGGATAGAGAGCAGTGGACTTAGAGCCTTTGAGCCCTTTGAGCATCTTTCAACAATCCAACCCGACCAGTAAGAATAAAGAAGGTGCTTCTGGCTAAATGAAATGGGAGAAGTGGAACTCAAACAACTGGAATTCAGAGACTGCTGTGCCTACATCTTTACAGAGACCTGTCTTGTAAAAAGCTCAGTTGGAGTGGTGGGTGGACAGATGAAAACAAAGACAGAGCAGGAAGATAAGAAAATAAATCTTTTCTCAAAAGTTGAAATTTGCTTTAAAATCCTTAAACACCTGAAAAATGTGATGTGTGGATTTGATTTTACCTGTGCGGATTCCCCATGAAGACAGGTGGGTGAGCCGGGGACAGTCCACCCTCTGCAGCTGTGGCCCACAGCGATGAGTTCTGAAAGATGTCAGCCGGGTCGGTCCCACCTGGGAAGCTGGCACACACGTCCCAGAACTGTCCCCGTCCGCTGACCGCCACCTGAAACACAGAAGAGAAGGTAAGAGGAGAGAAGTCCAAATCTGATGGAGGTCAAATAGAGAGTGGCACCTCTACCTGCGACAGCACTGAGAGCCAGCCAGCAGGGTTGGCATAGTCGGACGCGTTGTTGGATGGCGTGATGATCGCTGTGTGGAGCGTCGTGATTGCAGCAACACAGTGTGGGAACCCCCAGTGGGACAGGAAGAGCTGGGCAGAATCCTCCAGCTCCTGCTCATTAGGGGAGCGCAGGTAGGTGGAGCTGAGGAGGGCCACGATGGCGTGACACATGTCCCTGACACACCTGCACACTGTGGACTTCCCCACACCGAACAGCGTGCTGATGGTGCGGTACTCGATGTTGGACGCCAGGCGCCACAGAGCCACCGCCACGCGCTTCTCCACCGGCAGCGCCAGGCGGAAGCTGGTGTCCTGGCGGGCCAGGCGGGGCCTCAGCTTCTCGCAGAGGTAGAAGAACGTCTCCCGGCTCATGCGGAACTTGTCCAGCCAGTCGGACGGCTGGAATTCAGTCATCACGACCCGCTCCCACCAATCGGTGGTCGGAGTGGTGGTCCAGGGTCGTGTGCGGATGCGGACGTTGGAGCGGATCCCTCCTGCGATCATCATCTGGAGGGAAGAGGAGCAAGGAAAAGTTTAAAACCACACTGTTTACTTTTCACATTTCCATTTCTGACACCTGATAATTTTTCTTATACTTAAAGCTAAATATTATATCCAGACATGTACATGATCTTTTCATTCTTACCATCCTTTACTGCTTTTATTTGTTCATTTTTAATTTATAATACTCTTTTTGTTGCTCTTGATTGGTTCTTACTTCCTCTGATGTGCCAACTTCTTCTTCTCATCTTCTATTGACTTTATTCTTTTATTCATCTCTATGTATGCATGACTTTTCCTGTCTCTTCCTGCTTCTGTGACCTTTCCTATTTCATCGCCTATATTCCATCTACAAATCAAATCCACTCAGTTTCATTTATATAGCGCCAAAATCATAATCACATTTCCTCAATTGGGCTTTACAATCTGTACAGTGAATGACATCCTCAAACCCAGTGAGGAAAAACTTGCCATGTTGAGAAAAAAAAAAAACTAAATAGAGAAGATAGAGGAAACCTCAGGAAGAGCCACAGAGGAGGGATCCCTCTCCCAGGACGGACAGACAGACATGCATTAGATGTCGCCTTTTACCTTGTAGTGGCTCATATTGTCTTTTTGTGTTTGTTTTTTTTGTTGTTGTTTTATGTTTTTCATGCCTCAGACTAGGCCTCCTTGTGTTTGGCTTGAGTGCTGAGTGTTTATTCTGTAATAATATCTTCCTGAGTTTTCTGCTATTGCTTCTTTGTCAATATCTTTTGTAGAGGTGCTATATTTGTACTTCTTTCCTTCATGTGTTAAATAAAGTAAAGTCCAGCAGGAGTTATATGTGCAGTGACAGAGGGGTACACAGGTTAGACAGGGCGGACTGACCATGAGCATCCTCCTCTGCCTCTGGAAGAAGTACTGTCGGTGTCGGATGCGTCTCTGGATCTCGCTGCGCCTCTGAGCGTCGGCGCTGCTGACGTCCCTCCTCCTCTTCAGCAGCAGGTAGGTCATCAGGAACATGAAGGACCGCAGCTGCTCCTCGTCCTCCATTCTGACGAGTTCAGCCGGGAGGCAGGAGGCGGAACATGAAGTTATGGTGATGGAGGTGATGTTTACAGAAGCGGCCGAGGTGTCACTGCTGCTGGACTGTCATTTAAAGAGGATGCAGTCAGCTGCTGTGGTGCACTTCCGCTTTCTTCCGGTTTGTGTTTGTTTACCAACCAGAGTGGTGCTGCCACCTAGTGGCTGAGACGAGTCTGCCCATTTTGAGCTACTTCATACTTAACACTCCTTTTTCTTGTCTAACATTAAACATAGATAAGTTGCAGATATATAGGCTTTAATACAAAATATATGTAATAAATTATGAGGTTTTTAGTCAATATTCAGTAGCAATAATTACATTGGAAACATTATTCTGAAATGGGCCATTATTTGTAAGACTGTTTGTTTTCTGCGTACCAAATGTTGAAGTGTTGTCCTGTGCTGTAGACTGAGCATTTAATTGTTCAACACCTGAATGTCTTTTACGTATTACATTTTAATTCTAGTTAGATGACTTGCTTCACACAGAAATATAACCTTTTAAAACCATGTTTAGACTAGACATCTAGGAATAATTTCAGATTTAATTTATCTTACGTGATATAAATATCCTCTTTAATTCTTTGGCCCTTTAAGGCTCCCTGAAGTCTTCTTTCTTGAGCAGATAAAGTTCCGCGCAATCTTCTCACTGTGTTGTGACGAGTGCTCATGCATATTAATTCATATGCAGATTTCTGGGGAGCTCATGATCTTTTAAAAAGTTAATGCCCAATACAATCTATACAACGTGCTCAACACCAGACTGCAGACGGGCACAGCTAGTGATGAGTTGGTGAACTAGTTAGTGGAGACCAAAACAGACACGTGTGCACATTACTCCAAAATCCAATCCAATGACAAAAAAAGTTAATCTGACTCGTCAGCCTCCGATTCAGGTCTGACATTACTAAATATAAATGCAATATGATTCGACAGCATCACAAACTAGAACCTCCCAGACGACATGGAGTTTAATCAACATCTCTCTCAAGAAAACATGAACATGATGAGTTAAACAAAAGAGAATTTATTACAGGGTTGGTTCGGTGGATTTGAACTAGATGTAGATCAGTACAGAGTGATGAACATTTCATTTCTTGGCAATGGTTAAAAAATAATGGATAAACAGGCGTAGGATGACTGTACTTCACTCAACACAGCAGCTGCTTGATTAGTAACATCCGATCCACTTTGAGAAGTTGAACAACAGACAATAAACACGTTTAACAGTTAGTGTTGATCTTCCAAATGATGGAGTTATTGGGTTTAGTGTATCTGTGAGTGTTTAGCCTTATTATTTCTTGTTTTCCTACTCAGGAGTAGATGAGAGGTCAGAGGAGGTACACAGAGGGCCGTCGTTTCCTCTACAGTAGACTCTAGATTGCTGCACATTCATAAATTATGAGAAAACACACAGGAGCCCTAGGACACAACTTTCACCCGCGTGATGAAGAGCTCTGCCGCTGCGTTCTCAAACTCCTTAGCGTCCATGTCGCCGCCCGGCCCACATGTCTGTGCTCCGGCTATGGCCTGAGCCAGCTTGTATGGCGAGATCGTGGCACTGGCCTCCAGGTATCGTATGGCCTTCATGTTGGCCTCCAGACAGGAAGTGGATTTCGTATTAACATTTGCACAGCAGTTTGCATCGCAGCCTTGAGAAGTCTCCAGGGCTTCCTTTAAGGTCCCCAGCACGGCCAGGCACAGCGCCTGCGAGGCCGGCCCCTCGTCCGGACAGCACACCTCAGCGTAAAGCCTCTGAGCCTGCCGGATGTAGTCCGAGAAAACTGCGCACGTAAGCACGCCGTGGCGGAAGACGTCGTGAGGGACGGCCTCGTGGTCCTGGCAATGGAGGCGTCGGAGCAGCGGGGCCGAGGTGGAGGCAGGGACCCCACCCTCGCTGCACAGGCACTGCAGAGTCTGTGTGTAGAGGCCTCCTCTCACTCCTCCTCCTGTCGGGCTGTCGGCGCAGGAGCCATCGAGGCCTTCAGGGACCTCAACTGTGCATGTACGGGGCCCAGTGAGGTTCAAAAGGTCGTAGGCCACACGGACGTTGTTGCTGAAGGCAGATCTGGGTTTAAAACAGGAGAGAACGAAGCAAATCATTGGTTTGTGTCTCGCAGTTTGAAGGAAAGGCTTTCATTTGTTATTATATTTTTCCCCTCACAACTTTAATATCTGATTCAGGGTTAGAACGATAGCAGACTTCACTGTACTACTGGCAGGAGGTCAATGATCAATAATCAGGGGGAGGATGACAGGGCAGTTTTTTCAACGAAGTCTGCAAACCAGCAGAATATCATGATTCACTTTCAATCCCAGCAGAACTATTGTTTTTAACAGAGGCAGGCCTGGAATGCACATTTCATCATCATTTTCTATCTTTCACTTGTTTAGTTTGATCAAATATGGATGTCTGAATCACAGGGACACTGTTCTTAGAGGGAGGAGAAGAAGAAAGTTACCGTAGAGTTGCATTTATCAATGAACAAATCAGCAAGCAAGTATATGACTGAATTTCATTTTTGCACGAATTTACCCTTTAAAATTAATCACTTTCGTGCCTACATGCCTCTAAAGGTAATTAGTAAAATATGATGAACTGACCCTTTAATTACAGAATATCTGAGGCATTAATTCTACTGCCACTGTCTGATATGTAGTCCTTAAAAAAAAAAGGCTTTGGTGGACCTAATTTCCTCGCTTCATTATAAAACACTGATATTTTGCCCGGACCTCTGGGAGTGGTGCGCCAGCCGCAGGTGCCACAGCGCCCGGTTGAGATGCTGCTGCTCCTGCGCTCCTGCGTTCATCGTCCCGTTGCTCAGCTGGACGCCGTCGCCGCCTCCAGCTGTGCCGCTCTCTGTCACGGAGGCGAGGTGGCAGAAGTGGTCGGCCAGGAAGCCGATGGGGTCGTCGGACCGGGCCTCGACCATCTTCAGGATGGCCCCGCGGAGCAGCTCTCCCACCCCGGCCTGCGACAGAAACTCCCTGTCGCTGTCCGACTTGGTGGCTTTGCCCTCGGGCATCCCTGGAGGAGTTGTCCCGGACCGGCGCTTCTCCTTGTCCGCCATTGCTGAGCGATGACGTAACGTTAGCGGAAGTGACGTAACGCTGGTCTGTAGACAGGAAGTTTTTTGTATTTATTTATCTATATTCAATTATAAAAACGATGTAAATTAAATATTAAATAATTCATTAATTAATTGATAAGCATTTATATTTATTTAAGTTGCAGCTGACATTCATAATATTAATGTTATTAAATACTGTACACAGTATTTGTGTGTTTATAAGCCTTTACAGCTGCTTCATAAATGGTTTATAAAGCTTTGTGTTGTTTTTGTGAACAGTCCAATAACTATAAACTAAAGTTTAATCAACTATAAATTTACCATTTATTGATAATGGCTATTATAAGTGTAACCCAGCCAATATTGTCTAAACACACAAGATCTTTGCCTCGACAGAATCCGGTCTAAGTCCATTCACTCAAATATTGTAGGCCTACTTAAATACACGTTTGAGGTAGTTGTATCATTTAAGTACAGCATGTGTTACGTACACTTCTACTATACACTACAGTTTGGAGGCCAATACTGTACTTCTTACTCCAATACATTTATTTAATAACTTTTGTTACACGTTACTTTGCAGATAACATGCTGCATCAGCATATTTTGAAATTATTTAATTTTATTGGCCATTCAAAAAAATACTGTCGATCCACCCATAGTATACAGTAAATATATGTATAATTTACTTTTACTTTTGATACTTTAGTTCAAATACTTTGAGACTTAAACTCAAGTATTTTTTATAACACTTTATTTTTAAAATGTTGATCAGGAACTATCAAAGAACAGACAAACAAAATCAAATGACCAGACATTCAGGAATTTGTGTCATAAAATACTGAGGTGTAATATCTGCACACAAAGGAGAGACTAATTTGACTATATTGGCAATTAATTCAATGATACTGATTTTATCATAATGTGTACCTCACTACCATGTTTGTTATATGGTGTATTACATATTTGCTTTTGCATCAATGTTTAATCCACACAACTAAAGCATATTTTCAAACTGGAAACGTGTAAATACAAAGACAGGTGAATTTAAAAAGACACACACGATGATTTACTCCTCAGGTATGTTTAGTTACAAACAATATTTTAACGTTTACAGTATATAAATAGCCCATGTTAAATTTTAATAAAATAGTAGTAACTGTATCCATATTTTCTGTCAGAAAGCTTCACACATAAACTTTTGAACGATTACAGAAAGGCAGTGAAATACAACAACAAAAGTTACAGTAAGTTTAGAAGCTGCCACTCACTCATTAAGCAGTACAGTATATTCAAACAACAAATACAGTAGTATTAATTTCAATTTCATAGGAAGCAAGATGGATGTCACATTTTCTTGCTTAATATCTTTTCTTGACCTACTTCTAACTGTATTTTACGTTTGCATAACACACAGAAAACTACTTAATCAAGGAGATAAAGATACAAGCAACATGAAGGAAAAAAACGCTGTATTTACCTATCAAAATGTTCAATACATGACTCATTCTGGTTTCAAAAACTCTGTAAAACATATTTCAACAAAGCTGCCTGCCTTCAACAATGTGATGCTGTGTGGAGACTCAGATTATTGCAGTCGAGGGGCCTTTTATAAAGCTCAGTAGCTCTACTGGACATAACTGCATGTATGATATGCAAATGTTTCAGCACCAGACCATTCGTTAATAGACTCAGTAAATACTTCTGATTTTAAAATTTTCTCCCAAAAAATCAAGTTGAGTCTACAAACTAGTGTTGACTAAATGTTTGTTTCAAATTGATTGCTTGATCAATGAGGGCCCTTGGTCTTGTTATGGAAAGTTTCAAAGTGTACAACCGTGTTTCTTTCAGTTCTATCTTGGGCTATCGTGTTGTATTTGGAATCATATCGCATGTGCCGCACTGTCGACATGTGCAGAGAAGCCGTTTGTTAGAGGTATGTGGTTCCCGTTGGTATGGGCAATTTTTTTCAAAGCGACCACGTTGCCGTTGGTGTAGGCCGTGTGTGGAGGCAGGAAGTTTCTCTCCAGCTTGTGCTCCAGCAACATGTGGTTCTGAGGAGGCAGCCCGAGACACGCTCTGAAAAAGACAAGGAATGAGACTGCTGTTAGCATTGAAACAAGAATTTAACATCTTGAAGCCTAAAACCATAAATAGACTCATACTAAGCTGCAAAAGTAGGGAGAGCTGAACATACAGAGACTTCCTCTCAAAACTGCCAGAGAAAGTGACCCAGAAAGGCCCTTTAACCCTTCAAATAATCTGCTGGACGGGCCTTTGGAGATCATCTTGTCCTGTGCATGAGTAAGCACTGTTAAGGTTAAGAAACTGCAGGCTTATCCATACCTCAATATATTTTCTATGCAAGCCCTCTGGCGGAAAAAGGCATTCACGATCGGGGTCCCTGATGGGACCAGAGGGGCCTTGCAGAGGAAAGAGAGCAGTGCCAAGACACTGTGGAAAGACTGGAAGTCCTGCTCCCCCTGAGGCCGGACTGTCACGCGCTGGCAGAGCTCTGTCAGGATCACCAGGTCCAGGATGATCGGAGAGGCTAGTAGAGAGTCCTGTTGAAAAGACAGAAAGATGAGGTGAGCATAGTGGTGTAACAGAGAGGAGAGGTATGTAGGAGTTGAACCAGCCTTTAGCAGTCTCTCCCTCCCAAAAATAAGGGCTTTAAAGATCATAATATGTGACATTTCACATAACATTTCTGTGTTAATGTCTAAAAATGACTTGAACATTGTCAATGTCCAACCCCAGAGTAATCCATAATGTCCCTAAAAAGGTAACTGTGTTTTATTTGTTCACCTGTTCCTACAACTTAAGATACATAAGATACATCCAAGTGTGAGGAAGGAATGTCATGAATAAAACTGTGATACATTACCACATCTTTAAACATTTATGCTGGAGTCATTATCTTAATTAATGTAGTTTGACATAAAGATTAAGTGTATAATCATTAAAAGAATAGACACAAATTTGTGCCTAGGAACGGTGGTGGTCGGGCTAAAGCAGCTATTTCAGCGAGACATAAAATTACTGTGTCAATGAGCTGAAGATGTCTCTTTAAATTAGCTCCAAGACTTGTTAAGAGGGATTAACAGTAAGCTGCCGCACTCCCGAGTCTCGTCCTCCACGGCTACACTCAGATATAGAGTAGCTCTGAACGTTGTGTTTAGAAAGCAATTAGCAATTAGAAAAAGCTCACATTGGAGATTGTTCTAACTTGCCAAAGTTGCCTTTTTTTAGTTTCAAGTGTTGCAGAAACACTGACCTCACAAGTGTTGTGCAGTGCGATAGTGTTGGTGCCTCCCATCATTATTTCAGACGTGTATTCATCCATGGCACGCTTGCTGTCTCCGACATAGGGGACATACTTAATCACCACCTGAAATGACACACAGGGACAGTTAATAAGTCACATCGATTTCATTTTCGGGGGCTCATTATCTTTCTGTGTCACTCACACAGTGGTCTGGTTTCTCTCCCGGCTGGTACAATATGGGGTTTGACTGGACCATGTCATCCACCACGTTGCTCTTGGAAATCTCTTTGGAGCGGAACTGCTGAGGAGCTGACAGGTTCTTCCCGTCGTTGTTGCCAAGGTGATTGTAGCTGACGATGGAGGTGGGCTGTCGAGGGGGAGAGGAGCTTATTAAAATCTCTTTGTTCAGGGAAGACATGGCTCTGTAAGTTTATAGCTGTCGTGTTGCGCTGTGTTGTAGATCAGGGCAGTGAGATGTGACAATTTATCTTGTGTGAGGATAGAAAAAAATACACCTGTCATGTCATGCATTCTCTTTACAGCAATATTTTTATTTGGGTAACACTTTGCATTCTTCTGCATGGCAAAGATGCAGGTAGGATATTTTGCATGAAGGCAACACAAACAGCTGCTTTTCTACAAAAGTTATTTCACTTTGGGCTCTGGGAAATTATGATGAGCTTCTTTTATAATTTTCTGAGTAAACAAATGTAATTTAAAAGGTATTATTCACACACCAGTGCAACAATTATGAAAGTCAGTCTTGAGTCAGTCTTCTTCTTCTTCTATCCTTCCAACCCTTTTCTCACCTTGATACCTGCGCTGACAAGAAAGTCCACCAGCACAGACTTGATCTTGGTCTGACCCGATTTGAAGTCATCTCCTCCGATGAACACCCCTTTCTGCACGGCCAGCTCTACGGCGCCTGGTACAAAAGTGTTCTGCGGGGAGCCGTTGATGTAGGCACAGCCCTCCAGTATACTTGCCACTGCAAACAGAGTGGAGGGAGAAACCTCTGCTCCTGCCTAATGGAAAGGAGATAATCACAGTTACTGAGTGTATCATAACATTAAACTCAGGAAGAAGGCTTGACTCACAAGGCTGCAATTCCCCCTGAGACTCTCCTCACATCATCTCTGTAGCACAACTCTTGTCGACTTCATGTCTATCTGAAATTGAGCTATTTGCTGAAGATCATGAGTCTGTGAAATAGACTATTATCTCTGCTGACAGCAGTACAAGCATGCTGAAGACAGGAGATAAAATAAAAACTCACTCATGAGGAGCAGATCATAATTTTCTTCCCCTGATCTGATATAAAAAAGGAATGGCTGCTCATTATTGCATTTCATCCACAAATCCACAGTGAAGTGTTGGGAGAACTAATCTTTTCATCCTCTAAGCTTTATTAATCACTAAATGTGATGGAGGATTACTGTTTGGTCCTCGGCATTAGGAGGAAATTAAAGTCGATTGGGTGATTCATGACCACCGGCCACCGACACAATTTAGGTTGGTTTCCATGACTGCTAATGCCTTTCATACTGGATCTCTACTGAAGGTTTTGTGCACTTTAGAGTAGGTTTTTTATAAAACCTGAAGTCTTGAAACTCTCACCTGGATTGCAGCTAGCAGATTCTTGGCAGTGTCGTTGACCCCTGGTACGATATCACAGAAGCGCTCAGTATTGGCGGTCCACAGAACGATGACTTTGTCCACACCGCTCGACTGACGGAAGTCCCGTATGTCGGCTCTGATCTGCTCCACCTGGAAAACATTCAGTCAGATTAAAAAACTGCATATGAAACAACACAATTTTAGTGGAATACATGGATGGAGAAGAGACGTTAAGATATAATGTGAAAGAATTCTGCAATAAAATGTCTAAAAATCTTTAGTGATCGATCTTGAAGCCTTCTACAATTCACTTTTCAGGCGAATCAAAGAGGGTGCAGTGTTTTATGTTCCCTGTTCTTGATTACCAAACTTCATGACATCATTGGCTTGCAGATTTACGCTACGTGAACATACCAGTAGTGAGATGGAGCTAAATAAATTCAAAATTAGGAGTTGAACTGTAGATCATGACTGCAAATAAATCGATCATGAAATTAATTTTGGGCCAGATTAACAATCATTACCTGCTCTGCCATGCTCCCAGTGAGAACGTTGTCAGCCCGACTCTCTTGGTTCGCAGCAATGAATTCTGGGATGTAAATGGAAGGTCTGGGTTTCATGCGGCTCATGTGCGGTCGCAGCTGCTCTTGTAATGACCAGTCGAGCACCTGAGCTCTCTCCATTGCTCTGCCAAGATCCATTGCGGAGATATCCCAGCCTGAAAAACACAAGCACACTTCAAACAACGTTCTGGATTCCCTAGTTACCTCTCATTTTCTATATCTAAAAATAGCAGAGGCTGTAGCAGCTCCATAAATAGTTTGCCTTTGAACTCTTCTCTTATGATGTAACAATGAAGGCTGTAAGAGCACATCTCTGACTATTTCCACCCCTCCATGTGCCCCATGAAGCTGCCCTGAGGTCAGATTTCCCTGCCGTTACCTCACTCGCACTCTCACATGCACACATTTCTGCTTTTCTGAGTCAGAGGTTAGTCCTTGACTATCTGCGATCATCCGTACCGTCGAAGATGATATCATTAGGGTGCACCATGGGAAGGAGGTCACGGAAGGGCACGTTGACATCGCCCTCGAGCCCTGACCCCAGACAAACTGTAGACGCCTGCAGGAGGGAGCCGAAGTAGTTCGCTTTCTGTGGGAGTGTGGGAGAGAAACAAGGGAAAAGAGAGATTAACACTATGATTTCATTCCCTATCCATGAGTGTCCAGGAGAGGCCAGTGAGGAGATTAGACTAGTGTGAGTGACAAGGTATCCGCACCAGCAGCACTCTGAGGTTAATGACAGAATTTCCATTTTTGGGTGAACTCATCCGTTAAGATTTATTGCAAGAGTATTAAAATCATGTGAAAGATGGTCAAAATGGAAATCACAGGGACCAGCTCGCAGCGGTCAGAATGTACGCCCATATAAGGGGAAATCCCCGAGACCAGAGTCGGTTAAAAGCTCTTAACACTCTACTGAACATGTCAGCATAACCAGCTTATAATGAGACTCTACCAAAGCATCATGCGACACACAGTAGGCTATCTTTATGAAATAGGGCAAGAAGGTTCTTTATTAGTCCCTCGAGGCACTTATATCCTATTATAGTGCAGTTATAAAGACATTCAGAATATATAGTTTGAAGTATATATTTGTGTACAAGTTGAAGTACTGATTCAACTCCTTAACTCAAGTTAAAGTAAGAAAGAATCCTCCTGAGGGACATGTCTACTGTCTAATCATAAGAATATAATCCAAAGACTGTCAAACTTAAACGTACTTAGAAGCAGTAAAATTTGTCCGAGCTGTTTGTAAATGCACCAGAAAGACAGTTGATTTTTTGAGTCTCATTCCCAGGAGGTCAAATATTGATATTTCAGGTTTGGGAAAGCAGCAACACACTGAGTAAATAGGAACATCCAGGCAGAGAGCTGCAGGCTCTCTGCAGATATGAGACACTAACACACCTTATCTCCCCACTCCAGTCTTGCTGTTTGTTTGTTTGTTTGTGTCCATATCGTTAAGTCTTTTACATCATTTCTTCTCACATCTGCCTTGCATGATGTGCACCAGTAGGTTGAAATCAGTCTTGTGATGTTGTGAAGGCGGCGTGCAATGACGCAGAATAACAATCATCGATAACTCCCCTCAAATACTTTTAAACTAAGCTAACAAGTCTGTTGAGAGGGTGTTGTGTGATTCACTTATTGACTCCTCCCTTTGCCACAACACATACAACAAATTAGAACATGACGGAGTAGTCTCAAATAATAGTTGGAACCAGTCTGACTGGTTGTCTTCCCTCTAAACTTTAACAGGCCTGCCGCATGAGAAATTACACTTTTATAATCAAAGTGTAATGTTTGAATACAGTCTGAGCGGTTCCTCTCAGGTGTTCAGTATTCAATATTGTCTATATTATTGCACAACACGGCAAATTTTGCGATACTCCATTATATCTTATATCAGCCCGGGACTATTTCAGATATTTGTGTTAAAATGTTGTGCAGTAAATGTGGTCAAGGTAAAAAGTTGCCAGACAAATACATACTAATGTAAAGTACAGATACCTGAGAACCTGAGAATAATTGTGTATTGTTTTAAAATCACCCAAGTATCTACTCCATCTTTATAATCTTCAAATAAATCTATACTGATATATCTGTGTTGGGTCAATATCGGCCAATAACATCAGCCAATCGTTTGTGTACATCGAGCTCTAATCTCGAGAACAGCAAAGATCACTCCCCTCACCTTTAGTCCAGTCTTGGTCCTCCAGGTCAGACCCATCTTGTTGGCCAGCACAGCTGCTGTCACTGTGGTTCCGTTGTTGCCTCCCCAGCCCACCAGCATCACGCCCAGCCGGGGCACCGTCCTCTCAGTCCGGAATGTCATCTCGGTGCTGTGTGGGTTCAACTGTGTCCAACAAGGAGCAAAGATTACTCCACAGGAGACACATACAGATGCTTGAGCACACATTAAAGTGTATGTAAAGTCCTCTTACCGTGATGTTGTTCCCCTCTCTGTGCACTGATGTGGTCTGGTAGGAGTACTGGGCAGTGATGTGTGTGTCTGTGTACCTCACATTGGGGCTGTTGACATGGATGTTCACAGACATGGCTGCAGAGTCTGCAAAGATAGAGAGAGAGAGACAGAGAAGGGTTTATCCAACTTCTCCCTTTGCATGTGTGTGTGTCTGTGTGGAAAGAGCATTATGGGTGATGCTCCATTTCCTCAACACGTCACTACTAGCTCAAGCTACCGGCATGCCCTGTTGTGATAGCAAGAAATACCTAAAGTTACCCTTTAAATCTCCCGAACTGTTAAATTATTCCCGTCAGACCATCTTGAGATATCTACGTCGATTAAAAGACGGAGGGATACATGTGCTGGTAAATGAATGGCGCGCGGAAATTAAACACAAATGAAACCCGGAAACAGCCTCACCTTCTTCTCTATTCAGGAGGAAAAAGGTGTCTTTCAGCTGCCTTGACGCTTAAATGAATCTGAGGCTGAGCCCGCGGTGGTCTTGTATTTTTCTTCGGTTGCGTAAGAGCAGATTTCCAGACCTTTCCGTTTACATGTGCCGGTATCGCCTGGTGTCCACAGCTCCTCCGTCTTACTGACTGAACTCCCATCTATCCTCGACGTAGCCAGTTCGCGAGCCAATCACAGCGCTCCATCTCTGTTACATAACCGCGAGGATGGAGAGGTTAGTGGACCGCGTGGCAGCAGCGACCAATGGCTGCGCTCGTGGTGAGGTTGCGTCAAGATGCTTCATTCTAGAGAATTCCTATTATTATTCTGTTTTTAATCTTTCTTCAGCCTTCAAATATGATACAAGTATCGTTATTATTGTTATGATATAGTATTTCCAAGCAACATAACTAACTATAGTATAAATCTAAGCTTAAATTTCGTTGTTTAATCAATATATAATTCAAGAAATTCAGACTGCCAAAGATTTCAAATAAGATTTAAACATCCTTCTTGCATGCCACAACACTTTTAAAACAATCTCCATTTGTGAATATAAAATGTGCCTGTAATCACAATAGTAATGTGACAGAGAGCTCTTGCTGTTTCTTGTCTCTGCAGAATCACATAGGATGTCTGCTGGCAATAAAGAATAAATGATTGTAATGCTGAATGAAAGACATTTGTGCAACCATCATAATGAGTTTGCTTCGCCTTGAGATGACTGTGCAAGTACAGTGTTCGAGGCTCTGTTTTCAGTCCGCACAGATTTTAAGCATCATGGCAATAATCCTCAACACGCTGACAAAGCAATCAGTGACAGCCAAACACTGTTCCTGATCAGGACAGGCAGTCACCTGACCTCGGTCCAAATGTGCTTCTCTAGATAAAGACCAGAATTCATGGAAAAAGCCCCCCGAACAAGCAAAAAGCCACTGATATCCCAAGGAAATCAAACTCTACTTTTTTAAAGTTCACTTCTTTTTATATTTGGTCTCCTAGAATTGCTTTTCTCCAACCATTATGCATGTGAACCCCCCTTAAATTATAGCTGCAGAGATCTGTTATAGCCATGATAATACTTTGATAATAAGCTTTGATCATCTCATCTTATTACATTACAGCTGGGTATTTGAAGCCTTTGTAGATAAAGCAGGTACACTCTTTACTGCTCATAGGCCTATACATATTGATCCATTGATACATGGTACAAAGTAAGTAGACACAGACGGATTCAATCAATCAAAGGCAGTTTACTCATGATGGAGATCATTTCCAGTGACAGTCTGCAAATAAAAATGAAACTGATAACTGGAAAGAAAAGCTTGAACTCTCATCTAGAGAACCAATATCTACAGCTGCAAGAGGAAGCTGATTTTTTAGCAGTACAGATGGCGAGATCAGGTGACTGGGAAGGGGGTAAGACTCAATGGTGGCGACTGTGAGGTATGACATGGTCTCTCAGGAACTTATTGGGTGGGAAGATTTTATCTCCTGCATGCTGCCAGATGTATTGCCCAAAGGCTTCATCCACCTGGAGCTTTCACTCCTCTGAGCCATCAGAGTGACACTAACCAGACAACTGAACTGTCAGCAGGACAGATGACCTCAACATTCCTCCGATAACAGATCTAAAATTAGGCACTTGACCCTTTGACATGTGCAGAATGTCTTATAGAGACAGAAGAGCGAGAAGCAACAAGGGGGCATCAATTTGATTCCCTATCAGGACACTAAGTCATTATTTGCCCAGCTGGATACATTAAAGAGTGAAAAAAAAAAATAGAACAAAAGAACCAGGACTTCTTTCCTGGATAAGAGCACAGCCTAAGAACTTTCCTTTAAACAAATGCCTTTCAAAAACCAGCCCCTACTTTGTGTTGCTGTTCTTCTGTGATAAATGTGTTCATGCTGAGTTAACCCTGATCCATTTTACCAGTCATAAACTTGTGCACCTTTAACAATTACCTTCATTACTGATTGATCTCATTATTTTCTTGATAAATTGAGTAATCATTTGGTGAAAGAAATGCTGTCAAGTCCAAGTAACAGTCCAAAACCAAAAAATATTCAAAATACTACTGTTACCATTAAGAAAAGCTGCTTGTGAATGAATGAATGAACGAATGAATGAATTAAATATTTTTAGTGTCACACATCTTGAGAAATAAAGATTAGTACACACACAGTTTCTCACATTAAATAATCAAGGAAGGGAATAGGCTGAAGTCCAAGTCTTTTTTTGGACATTTTTGCTTATCCTATATGTCACATCGTCACATTTGTTAACATCATTTGTCTGTTGTAAAAATTGCTGACCGTTTGTCTCTTATCAGCTAAATGACTGATCTATGATTTCAGTGTCAGTGTAATCAGTCATTGTTTTAGTTTTGCTTGATCCTTTTTCTTTTAACTTTAATTTCTGTGTCATGTCGCCAACATCTTCTCATTTCCTAAATGCATGGGGCATGGGTGTATTTTCACTTCCTGTTAGACTTCCTTAAACTACCTCATAAATGCTACAATAACAAAAATGTAGATTATTTAATGTGACGTAACAGCCGCTGTACCCTTCGGCTCTCTGATTGGAGGACGTCTGCTTACGTAGCAATGGTCCGGAAGATGTCGCTCAGGCTAGTCCTAAAAAACTTCCGCCTTAAGTTGTAAAGAAAACATAGCAGCTAAAAGGCAATCGACGGCATTACCCACCTATTTAAGAAGCCAGACCAAAGGTAGATATGTGTACACATTTGACACGCGTGTACGGACTTACACATTCGTTCTTCACCAGTTTGTTGACGTGTTTTAGCTCATAAGCTAATACAAATCTCCAATTTGCTGTAGCTAGCACGTAAGCTAGATAGCACTTTGCTAACATCGATTTGGTCGGCCATAGGCCTCAATTGGGTATCTCTACGGCTTGATCGCGATAAATTAATTGCTAAACGCAGTTGGACATATTTCTGACTGTAAATTTTGATGGTATTTTACCGTAAATAAAACAGCAAACCTCACTTAGCGGTACCTCAGCTACTTTGTTAGCCATGTCTAGCTAGCCGTTTGCTAGTCTGTTTAGCTTGCCTGCTAGCCATCTTCGCGTCAGACCCTTTGGCTTTAATTTTACAGTATATCTTACATTTCTGACAGGCTGTGAATGGCACAAATAAATAAAAGCTAAAGCTAGCCCAATGCCTGGATTTTTACCATTTAGTTGACGTTAGCTTACAGTGCACTGCTTCACATTTCTCTGTCGATATTGTATTCTTCCTCTCTGAATTAGACCCTTCCTGAATATATGAAGACTTGACATATGACAAAGGTCTTGTTTGTTATCAGTATTCCTTGTCTCGTTATTGTAAACAATTTTACACATTTACGTTGATGTTGAGTCATATTAGCCCCGCTGTCACCAGCCGGTATATAACACATAACAGAGCCACTCCCCTCCCTCAAGTAAGATAAACCAACAAGTCATCACTTCCTGCTCTTTAATTAGTACCTAACAGAACATATGATGTCTAAGCTATGTGGTGTTGGTTGATATATGTGGTGGGTTCACAGATTGTGTTGGCTGATGTGCATCAAGAAATGCCAAAGATGTGTTTGTGGAAACAGATCTTCCATCAGAGAGCGTTGACAAGTTTATATTTTAACTGTAAAATCTCCTGCTCAGTACATTTAGATCCAACTGTTTTGTCTGCCAAAGCCAATTCCAGTGCCCAAACTCGGGATGTCTGCCACCACCAAGTCCCACTTGGATATCAAATCTTATACCTCACAGCGTGAAAATCATTGGAAGGATTTGTATGTGATGTAACGCTGGGGCATTGCCTTGCCTGAATGAATATAATCAATAGCTGAGGCATTGCAGGAGATATTTGATGTGGACTGGTTCCATCATAGCACCCAGTCCACTTCACTCAAGTTAGGATCTGTGCATCCCTGCTAATGACCTGCTGCATGAGAAGCTTAAATATCAAATTCAAATGTATAGTACATATTCAATGTCTTGCCTTATAGGTTAAAAAAAATCCATTAAACCAAACCAAACTTCATCATTACCCATTTTTCCCAGATCTCTTGTCACTCTGGAGCTCCCGTGTTTTTCAGAGTGTGTGTGAGTGTGTGTGTGTGGGTAGGTGAGTGTATGTGTGAGTGTGTGTGAGCTGCAGTTTTCCCTCCTCACCTTTTCACCAAGAGCGGCTCCTCCCTGGAGGATGACAATGGAGGAGATGAAGAATGAAGCGGAGACAAACTCCATGGTATCCATGACACTGTACGCCGTGATGTACCCCGTTTTCAATGAGGTAAACAATCACCGTTTGTAATCCATTCCTCTTTGTGTCATCAAGTGTTTGTCAGTGTTGTTAAACTGTTAAAGGAAAAGTTCTCACTGTCATGCTGATAGAAAAATAAGGTGAGGTGTCACAGTCCATCAAACATTTCTGGAGCTTTACAGCAAAACAGCGTGGCAGCATCCTCCTCAACAACTCAAGTGGATGGGAACTTATTTTAGATGCAAGGAAACAACTGAAATGAACATTAAATGGCATAATCCAAGTCTCTGGAATCTCCACGATCCCAAATGAATAGGAAATGATTTCATTTACACCCATTTTTAAGCTGAAATCTTAAATTAAACTCTTGGCTTGCGCTCAGTATAAAGCGGGTGCACAAGTCTGACCACACTTAAAGGGTGTAAATATCTTTTTAAATCAGTTTGGGATCTCAGTGCTCACAGAGATTTGGATTTCACCAGGCGAGCTCCAAGGAGCCATTTTATGTTTATTCAGTTATAATTGTTCCCATTTACTGTAATGTTTTGCTGTGAAGCTCCAGAAATGTTTTATGGACTACAAAACTCCACCCACTGTATCCTTTAAATCCTGTTCATACTGTGTTGTTTTGACCTTTTTAACACCAGGAGATGACTTTGTGTTTGTACCCATTGAATCTGCTGTGTTATGTAGACGAACAAACTGCTGCGGTCAATCTGTAGTGACCATATAATAGATATTGTATCGTTAAAGAAGGCACCTGGCTAATCTGTCTGTAAATGCTCACAGAGAAAAGACAACATAAATATGAGATCGATTCCCACTGCAGTTTTTATGTAGCCTCATGCATTTGACAGATTATCAATACTGCAGTAGAGTGTGATGAGTGTAGAGTTATTATAGTTCAGTCAAATGTTTTACACTGATTTATGTTTGTACTGGTCTGATATAATTGCATTCGTTGTGACAAACAGAAGCTCAAATAGACCATAAATCCTAAAACACACACTGTATAGTGTTATTATATTTAACTAAGTTGTAACCTAGTTTGCAGCTGCATTTGACACCTGTGCAAGTTCCAGTCTGGATGACACCGTAAAATGTCCAGATTTGACTGCGCTAACATGTTTTCTCTCTCGTCTTCCTTTAGCTGGAGAGGATCAACCTATCAGCAGCTCAGACGCTCAGAGCGGCCTTCATAAAGGTAGGACTATACACAGATTTGATGCCCTGAAACACAAAAGAACCGCATTATCCCCCCGCTTCCCTTTCTAATATATTTGTAAATGAAGCCTGTGTTTGCTTCCTTTTTCAAAGAACACATTTTCACTATATTTGCATTTTATCTGATGCTCTAAACCAATATTTTACTAAACAATCCTTCCTTGAGGACACTGACAGGGAACATGTACACGTGTTGTCTGCAACTGCGGTCAAAGCTTTAGCCATTCAGCTTTAGGACGCCACAGCAACAGAGTCACACCACATACGGCCTGATGCAAATGACAGGGTATGGAAATGAATCAAAACAGTGCCTGATTGCGCTGCAACGTTGATCTCATCAGTGTTTGCAACTTCATTTCACTGCCACATATAAGTGCAACTTAATTTTATTACATATTGGTATCTATTGTTGGCGTCCCTAATACGGAAACCCATTGTGGACAGTTTAATGCCATTATCTCAAGTTTCTGCATTCATTTTTGCATTTTCTTTAAATAACTAACGGCTGATTTCTTGAGATAAAAAGATAATTTATTTCGTAGGAAGACTTCATAAGATTAAAAGGAGTAGACCGTGTTTAACAATTGACGTGTAACCATAATGCTATTATATAGTGCACATTCCACATTTTAGAGGGAGACGCTCATGAGTTGTAGCTTGCAAGAGTTTTTGCTGTGCCATGTATGTAAGTCTGTGTTGGATATAATGACGGTGTAAGCGGCTAAAAATGCTTAAAAAGAGACTTATTGTGCTTTTTCATTTTTTTCCTTTTCTTCAGTCTGTTATATACTCCAGGTTCATGTGCATGTAAAAGGTCTTGGAAGTTAAAAAGCTCATAAAACCCAATGAAAGTTCCTCCCTCCCACAGAAAACACTGCCTCTGAAATGTCCCCTCAGTTGTCCCACTTTTTAAATTCTATAATTTTTATTAGAAGTTCCAAAAACCCAATGACATGTTCAGTGTACAAACACATATAAAAGCCCTCACAATTCAGAAGCTGTAATAAGATATTTTTTTTGCATTTGCCTGAACTGATGAATCAAATATCTCTGTAGTTTCATATTAAACTCCTGGTTATGTAAAGGTTCGATTGTTAATTAATCATAATTAACACCACTAAATAATAATCCATAACAATCGAACCTTTACAGTTTTCTCAGGCACCTCCAGTTACTCGATATCCAAACAAATTACCTTAATCAATATGAAATCAGAGAGGTTAATATTCAGAGTGCTGGTGTGATATCTGACGGTATTCATCAGATGAGCCTTGGTTAATGTCTTGATCCCCCCTACCTCCTTTTTTTTTTAATCCATCTGTCCAGTGATTGCACCGGAATATTAAAAGCACCGCGGCTGTAGATTACCTCTGCACCGCTGCTGATGAGCAGCAGCGTTCACTGTGAGCACAGATGAAATATTAATGAAGGAGAGGCAGCTTTGTCCAAACCAAAGGGAGATGTGATCACCTTACAGCTGTTTTACGATGACATGTGCGGGTCTTTTGTTCACTTGTCTCACTGATTGGTGTCTCTCTTGCCCCCGCCGCCTCCTGGCTGCTGTAACTCCAGGCTGAATTATTCAGAAGGGGAGCTTTTCCGCATACTTCAGAAATGCTCACAGCATACATATGGCACTGAATAAAGTTCCGCCCTTGTTCTCTGGATTCCTCTGCTTGCTTGCTTATTTGTCTCCGTCACCGTGTTTGCCCAATTTCACCCTTCATTTGTCAGGCGGAGAGGGAGAACCCCGGCCTGACTCAGGACATCATAATGAAGATCCTGGAGAAAAAGAACGTCCAGATCAACTTCACTGAATCCCTACTGCGCATGGCGGCCGACGATGTGGAAGGTGAGCGGACGAGAGAAAAGAAGCACTTAGTCACTTGCAGGAAATAGTCTTTTGTGACTCTGGGACCCAGGCGTTGGTTACATACCCATCTTATCTGCACATTTCTATAAATCATTGAGTTCTTGGGAATGTGCTAAGCGCTCTATTCCTGCAGAGTTCATGATTGACCGACCTGAGCAGGAGTTCCAGGACCTGAATGAGAAGGCCAGAGCTCTGAAACACATCCTCAGCAAAATCCCTGATGAGATCAATGACAGAGTACGCTTCCTACAGACTATCAAGTGAGTATGAACGCACACAAGCATACACGAACTGTGCAGTTTAAAGGCACATTTATCTACACAGCACATATCATACTTGGCACATGAAACAAATGATAGACACAAGATAAGTGAGGTTGATTTATCAGTAGTTATCGCTGTCTTTGGTCTTAGTTCTTCCAGCAGTTTAGTCCTCAATTTGAGAAGCGATGGCGCTAATGGCAGCTAAACCGTGTGGTAATCCCGAACCAGACAACCTGAGGGGGTCTGCAGGGTTTCTACTCTGCCAGGAGTTCTGACAGGTATCCAGGACCTAAACTGCTCTGAGATTTCTGGACAAGTGATGCCAGTAAAATTCACATTACAATCAATAATGAGTACTCTAGGGGTGCAGTGTGCAGGCCTTCAATAACTTCAGCCTCTCTCACTTTTTAGTGCAGGGAGATCGGTCCCCAGCTAAAAATTCATTCGTAAAAATTAATTCAAGCCCACTTCTAAAATCAAAGTGTTACACTTAGTGGTGTTTAGCTCGGACCAACAGAGACTCATCCGTTTTGAAAAGCAATCGATATCTTTAGCTCAGCGACGGGCAAAACGTATTCCTTCACTGGAGCATGCAAATAAAACTGTGCTTTACTTATTGACCGCGTGTGTTTCAGCAACACGCAAGTGCCTCCGAGTCCTCCGTCCATATTGACTGACATTTCTCAAGCCGGGCACAGTACAAACAGCTTGTTAGATTTATCTTTTCATAAAAGATAATGTCAATGTTCAATTTCTCCCCATGATATACAACATTATATCAGATCACCTATGTGAAATTCCAGTATTGCGACAACACTAGTAGCCAGCAAGAGCGACTGGAAGTGCTTCGTCTTAAATGGAACGAACCAATAAATATGCCCGCCTCCTTAGACCAGTACATGTAGCCCTAAATAGATCACATTGCTGTAGAAATGCAGTCATTATTGTTTGGAAAAGTTCAGATAACATGCTGTACTTATTTCAAAGGTCATTTCATTGTTGCTCTACAAATATCTATTACACATCCTGGATGTTGAGTTACTGTGAAATCCTCACTTGCCGTTGGTTTCCAACAGAGACATAGCCAGCGCCATAAAAGAGCTCCTGGACACAGTCAACAATGTCATAAAGAAATACCAGTACCAGAATCGCAGAGTGAGTAACGGAGACACAAACACAAACTCTGTGTACATTCATCACTTTTTTTTCCCCCCCTGGTTATAAAACAAAAATATGTTTCTGTGTTCTCTCTCTGTTTGTGAAGGCCCTGGAGCACCAGAAAAAGGAGTTTGTGAAATACTCCAAAAGTTTCAGCGACACCCTCAAAACATACTTCAAAGACGGAAAGTGAGTGTGACCATTACAGCATAAACATCATTTTTCTTTGCTCCGCTCCGTCGAATTGAGGTGGCTCCAGATTAATGCTGAAATCATTGAGCTGTCAGTTGATTTGGTATCTGTTCTGTTTAGTTTTAAGTTTATCCCCTGAAGTTATTTTTTTACATTTTCTGTCTTGTTGTCCCTCGGCTTGTTGCCTTGCAAATTCCAGAAGGTCATTGTTTGGTATCTTATCTCACAACTCCTGCGCACGCTGTCCTCCTTTATGTCAAGGTGGAGGAGAGAGGACTACAGGACAGGAATGTTTGCGGTGACTCGGCGGGTCATTTGTTAACCAGTTCTGTTGTGGGACTTTGAATGACCCCCTTTCATTCCTCCTCCCCTAGTTAAGTTTTTGTTGAACCAGCTTTACCATTCTGTTTTTCTCAAGGTGCAATTCTGTGTGTTCACAGGGCAATAAATGTCTTCATCAGTGCAAACCGGCTCATCCACCAAACCAACCTCATACTGCAGACCTTCAAAACTGTGGCCTAGCCCTCAGAGTCCACAGAGTCCCCTCCCCGTCTCCCGCCTCCCCCCACCTCTCTCCTCATCCGTGGGGAGCAACTGCTAGGATGGTGGAAGCTTGAAGAGCGCCTGACCCATATATGTAAATTAGAAAAGAGTTGATTTTAGGGTTGGGGGTCGATTCCATTGAAAGTCGATATTCTAGATTCCAGTTCAAGAGACTGAAAAGTGCCATTTGTTTTACTCCAATGAGGATTTTTCCAGTCTTGAAGTGGAACTGAATGGGCCCAAAGTTCTTGGTTGATTGATTTTATTTGGACAGTTTTAATTTATAACCCTGGTCTTGTTGGGAGTAGGTGAGGCGAGGTGTTTATTAAAGACTAATTGCCATTTTTTTTCTAATATATTCATGTTGATCATTTTACTTTTAGCTTATTCAATCACGGCTACACATCTCAGACCGCATTCCATAGGGGTGTGTCTCAGTCGTATATACTGGTTTTCTCTTCTCGGCTCCTTTTTTGTGTCGTCTTTTTTTTTTTTTTTTTGCCATGGTCTGTACGCGCAGGATCTAGCTGCGAGGAGGGGAAGCAGTGTTGGACATTTGAAAGGCAGACCCAGATTTCATTTCTCTTTATTATCAGAAGACAGAAAGCCAAATGACTTCCAGCACAGTGTGCGCCTTACCAAGTCCTGTAACATTCCCTCCTCTCAGTGTAATGAAGTGGAGCCAGTCCCTGCTGTTGGGGGATGTAGAGAGAGAATTGAAAGTTCTGTATTTAACTGATATCTGGTTGCAAATGTTCAATAAATAGTTTCCAAATGATGATGCTTTTTTAAATGTGTCCGAGTCCAATATGTGTGGTGCGATATGTCATTGTGTGTGAGAGCATTTCAGGCTTTGTTTAAGCTGAAAAGAACAACCGATGGTGAAAACATTCTCCTTTTGTACACACCATTGTCAGACACACACTCCTAAGAGAAGACGTTGTTTCCTTTTTAATGCATGAATAAATGAGGGATTAACAAGATAATGAACATATTTTATTTCAATTCAAGATACTTTACTTGCAATTTAAGGCATGTGGAGTAGTTGTACACAGACACAAAACAAGTCAGCTGTTAAGTATACGAACACAGAACAAGTCCGACAGCGTAAATTAGACTAAGATATTTACAGTATTTACATGAGGTGCAAAGTAGCATTGAGATTTGAAAAAGTGTTAAATAAATGTCTTCCATGTCTTTGCATTCATACAAAACATCGTTCTATATAAATAAAAATATCCACCACACAAATTCGATGTTTTTACATTGCTAGGTGCCTTTTTACTCCAATCATTATGTAAAATAAAGTTTCCTCAGCCAGATATGTTTTGTTTATGTACTCCTGTAAGGTTCAGTATAACTGCATTGATTAATTTAATTGATATGAGTAAATAAGTTAATCCACTGTGCCTGAGT
The DNA here is from genome assembly GCF_904848185.1 of Acanthopagrus latus. NCBI lineage: Eukaryota > Metazoa > Chordata > Actinopteri > Spariformes > Sparidae > Acanthopagrus > Acanthopagrus latus. The sequence goes on along the minus strand of NC_051054.1, from coordinate 6,493,641 downwards.
TATGCTAATGCTAACACTTTCTAGCCTGGAGCTAACAGCTGGGCTGGGTGCAGTGTGAAAAGCCTTACATTGGCACAGTCCTGGCATACTGTGGGAAAACCCAACTCTAACCGAGGTGCATACAGGCCCTGCTCTGAAACAGGGTTGGCTCCAAGTTATCCCTTGAAAATCATCTGTACTAAAGTAAACAGTGGTCACTGATCACACTAGAACATAAACAGTCGTGTCTTCCGACAGATATTAAACCAGAGGCTGGTAAAAACACAGTGTGAACCGTGCAGCCCTGGGCTTCGGTGCAACTGTGTTAACGATGTGGGTTTGAAAAGCCATCAAATCTTTTTTGTCTTCACCTCCACCTGATGCTGACTCAAGTTACACCATCTCAGGCAATACATCAGATTTCACACACCTCCCTCTGGAGCGCGTTTACAACCTTTTGCCAATTTGCACTTGTGATCTTGAAGATTACAGGAAAAGAGTATGACGTCATCTCTCATCTCCTTCTTCCCCCCCTTATCCAACCACAGACTGGAAATGACCGACCTCCTTGCTCAAGACTTACACTGTAAACAATGATTTAATATTACAGATATATTGTCATATAAAATATGTTTGCTTCCAATATTTCAAACTTATTATTTTGATTGTGAAATAATGATATATAAGAGGAAATAAGTTAAAAACAGCATTTAATGTTCAGTCTTTCTCTTATTTATCTGGATGTAATGGTAACACACGAAAAGGCACAAACCGGGGCTGCAAATGAATATAACACAAGACATGTTTTACTTTATGCGCATGGTTTTATTGCCGCCTACATTACCCAAAATGCAACTTAGCCACTCTGGAGGAGACATCACTGGAGGCAGTTTGGCATACGACACACTTTGCTTACTTACCCTTTAAAAGAGCTAAAAACTATTATGCTTTGGGACTCGCCAAGATCCCATCAGGTTATCTAATCTGTGTTTTGGTAAACCTGGTCCTGAAAAAAAACACAAAAACAAAAACACTCAACCACCTCCACTTTCTGTAAAGGAAATGTTTCAGAAAATACATAAAAATAGTTAGTTGAGGGTTTTCTTGTGAGGGCTCCTCTTCCTCTACTGCCCATCATCAAACAAAACCAAAGAAAAGGAAAACTGCATTAAAGTTATCCCCGTCCTCCTCCACCGTGTCGTTCAGTCCAGTATGCTTTGTCTTTGTTCTGTGACTGAGATCAATGTTTAATGAAGCGCTTTCTTCCCCAGAAGCAGCCATGAAAAGAAAAGGAGGGTGAATACTTGTAACATATTCAATATTCTTTTGTGTTTGCATAATGTTCCTACTGATGTTTGAATTTCTCAGTGGAAAGCAGGTGTTCATTCTGCAAAGGAGAAATTATTTATTTAGGTTGGATATATGAGTTTTGTATCGTGTCACAATGAGCCGGCAGTATAAACGCCACAGTCAAAGCTATGTTGCATTGTTTTAAATACACTGAAGTGTTGAATGCAAACCCTGGGCTCGCTTGTGCACATCATGAGCTATGAATACCCTTTGGTATGGTGGCTGGTGAACATAAAAAGGTATATTAAGCAACTGAAGAGGCAGATTCTCCCCTCTGGAGTATGTGGAGAACAAAAATAGAGCTAAAAGTTTTGACTATTGGACTTCATCAGGCTCACAAGCTAACCGTGTCAACATGATGGGACTGTTGCGCTGTTGCTGTGTCCTATATAGAATCAACTGCACTCTGATTATGTGCACTTTTACCATGCTTTATAGATCGTTTGAATGGGGAGCCATTAAACTCTGATGGTTAACCATCAGTATAAAATATTAAGAACTAGATAATCTGGTTCTCTGATAAAAGGAACAAGCCGAGTCTTTTGGGAGGAATCCAAAGATTATGGGGTTGACAAAACCGCAGTTTAAATCATTTAATTGTGGGTCTTTTCACCAACTACGGCACCGTGTTTGTCCTGTTCTGTAACAATGAAGTGGTTTATATTTGATAGTGGTCCGACTGGTTTCTCCTCCCTGTTAATGGACGGCATGGTTTGACACATCAAATAACAAGAGTAAACAGATAAGAGCCAACATTATGGCATTCGCTGACGGCATGATAGTCATCAGAAAACAAATAAAAAATGGCAATGACGATCACAGTACCTCTCCACATTTAGACAGGATGTTCTTCAGAGATGAACACCTAGTGAGTGTCCACACCCATTGGTGGATTAAACCTGTTCAACCTGTCCGTCCGAGCGTTTGTCCCCCCCGTCCGTCAGCTCTCCCCCCTCTGAGGTGAGCAGCCCCACTTTCTTCAGTTGTTTGTCCACGTTGGGAATCAGTTTTGCACTGAAGGTCCACAGTCGTTTGTCCACATTTAGCTCCTCCAGCTTTAACGACCCGCGCAGAGCGACACGGACATGAATGAGTCGGCAAACATCCGGCGGAACCTTGAACCACGGTCCAGAGTTCTTGAGCACTTCATGCACTGACGTCTGCTCCACCATCCTGCGGTGCACAAACACATAGATGGTCGAGAATTGTTTGGCTTTATCCAGCAAACTGAGATTATGATTTCATGAGTGGTTTGTTTGTCAGGTTTAGGATGGATATCAGTCATTTATTGTTCAGCATATTTGAAATAAACTTTGTACAATCTCAATTAGAAAACCAAATTGTTTGAGATTGAGTTTTAATGGACTTTGAGTACCTCACAGTACTTGGGAAGTTGCATATCTCCGGCCATGATTGTGGTGAACGAAAAAGGTATTTAAAGCCAAAAACAAAAAAAAATGTTTTCAACCTAAACCAAAGTTATTTTATTGCCTAAACCTTACCAGAGCATAAAAACAGTGCTGTGACAACATACAATACAAAACTGAATCTAAATAAACCTTAAATTGCAACATAAATTCTGGTGCCAACATTTATTCTGGTGACTGGGTTGTTTTTTTCAATCAAAGCACCAGATGTTGGTAAAGTTAGCCTACCTTGGCTGAACTATCAGTTTGTAAGGGTGGTATATATTCCTGGCGGGCTCCTCCCTGTAGATGTGCTCCAGAATATTAACTCCTGCCACCTTGTTCCACTGACGCAGGTGAAACCTCCCACTTGGCTCAAAATGTGTCTTGGGGAAGATGTGGTTCTCGATAAGGAACACCCCTGTCTGCAGGATGTGACACAGCAGGGAAGATGGAAAGACAACAGAAATATTACTAAATATCAATTCCTAAATTTTGGACATTGATGTAATATCTGCCCTCTCGAGTGCAGTGACCTACATCTGGATGCTGCTTTTGGAGCACGTCCATCAGAGCCTGCAGGTTGTCGTGTTGGTACGGCATTACGATCTCATCTATGTCGTTCAGCAGGACGTAGCGGGACCGGTGCATGGATCTGTACACGCACTCGTTGAGCGTGGTCAGCTGGCCGAAGTAGTGCACGTCCCCTCCGTGCTCGGAGAACAGCCAGCCACGAGACGGATTCAGGTGCTGGTCGATGGGCCAAGGAACTATCTCCACGAAGCCCTCCTGACTGTAGCTCTGCAGCAGGCGGTCCAGGTCTGGGCCACAGCTGGTTTTATAGATAACCACCCTGTTCACACCAAGCAGTCTGGGGCAAAGTGAGGCAAGAGTTAAAATTCAACACAATACATTACTTTTTTTTTTTTTTTTTTGCTCAAAGCCGGTAAACAAGACAAATGTAAGTGCTAACAAGGGTTAGCTGTGCTCACCTGTACATGAGTTCCAGCACACATGCTGCCTCAGCAGCAAAAAGCATTTGCATACAGGATGGTGATGCTATTTACATGTTCTACTACATCTTCAAACATGAAGCAATATCTGTCGTAGTCTGCATTGCAGTACACGAACATCCGACAATGGAGGTCATTTACAAGAGTCGCTGCTGCAGGTAGGTTGATTAACAGGAGTGAAGATAAAGTTATCTCCGAGTTCTCCTCCAGCTGGTAAACGACTCAGGATCAAGACAGAATCCATGTTTTCTACTTCACCTACTTCACCTTTTCAAAGTTACAATATTCAGTTTATCAGTTTCAGATGTTTGTTGTTGCTGTGCTCACCTGTACATCTCCAGTGTTTGTGCAAACTGAAGCACGTTGTTGTAGTCTCCAAACAGGTTGGACACGCAGACTGTGAAGTCAAACTGCAGCTTGTTCTCCTCTTTCTTGTTTCTTATCGGAAGCCACGGTTGGTTGAATACCCCCACCCTGTCTGGTTTAGTCAGGAGACTGACGTGTGTGGCGGTGCAGTTTTCAGGAATCGGACACATGACGTCCGTGGTGACGAAGGGAAAACCAAAGTTGTCCGAGTGTTGTGAAATTGTTGCTGGAGTTGTAGTTGATAACCAGCCTGCACAGCAGAAAAGACAGTGAAGAGGCTGGATGGAGTCTCTCTTAAACATGCCAATGATGCGTATGTCAAAGCCTTTCACTCTCTGGTCCATGTAGGCCGACACCAGCAAGTGCTTGGTGCCATTGAGCGGGGTGATGCTGTCCTCAGAGATCCACGGGGGGCATTCGGCCGAAGGCCCGCGAGGCTTTGGGATGGACCTGTAGGTTGTGGGTGTTTTCACAGTGAGGAACAAGACGACGATGAAACCAGTAAAGAAGATGAGAAGGAACTTCCTTCTCAGTTTGTCCATCCGGCCACCGAGGAGACAGACTCCCGACCTGAAGCAGAATGATGAATCACAGTTAGACAGATGTGATCAGTGAAACTCACAAAGAAATATCGTCCTGAGTATTTGAGCACGGAGCGAGGCAAAAAACGTTATTAAAAGGACTCTGACACCCCGAGTGTCTTTATCAGAGTCAAACAATACAGTGACTCGACACATTGTTTCTCCCTTGATTTCATTTGGGAAAAGTTATTTGGTCCGACCTGGCCTGTTTAATCACAATATTATCAGCCCTGTCGGTCATTAGGGTAAAAATGTCACTCATTAACTAACTCTGAAGTGTTCTTCCATTTTCCTGGAGGCATCTCTTCATCAGAAGTCACAGGACGTAGATATGTTGGGTTTTAGTGTGTTTGTGTATCTCCCATAGATTTCAACACAGCTGTCAACACAGTCTGGCACCAGCGTTGGATTCAGTGAATCTTCCTTCTGTTCTTAAGTTCCCTAGTTTAACAGTCTGCATTACAGTAAAGTGACTGTCCTAGAATATATTACAGAATATATTACATGTTTTCGAGGAGATATACAGTTTATTGTGTGAAGCCTTACCCCTTTATAAACCTGTAACTGTCCAAAAGCTCGACTCTCTTGGCCACTTGTCAAATCTCTCATTCTGCTGATGATTTTAGTTACATTTTCAAGGTTTTCCACACAAATACTTCCATATCGCACCTTTTAAAAGCAACTACTTGCTCTCTGACACTGCTGATCTGAACATTGCTGCGATATAATGACCTTTTTTTCCCTGCAACCAGCTGTCTGCGAATCATTACAGCTATAAAAAAAAATCAGTGTGTGCCTCATTGTGAAGAAACTGTTTACGGAGAGGGACATATACACCTCGGGCATCTTCCCCTATTCTTGCACATTGTATGGAGATTAAATGAACTGTCCTATGAACTGTTCCAGTTCTGGGAAATGGACTTTAATTGGACTGATGGGAATAAAAAAGAAGCTTTCCATGGGAACAGCTGCAGTGTCTGTGATAGGAGGCTTTTACTGTGACTCTGTGACACCTACAAACATAAACGGACACACTGTCAGACCTTTATTAAGCAGGAAACATTCTATAATTCGGGGTACATTTCATTTCAACCAAAAAGTCAAGATATCAGTATTCTTTTTTGATAAATAAACTAGATTTTTCCATAATATACACCCTTAATGTGCTAAATTTATTAACTGGCAAGCTTAAGGTCGAATGACTTTTTAAATATCTTAATGAAAATAAACATTTGATTCATTATGTTGTCAGTGTTTGAGTCTATTCACCAGAGGTTTTCAGGTTATCTGTCAAATGTATCTAAAAATATGAATTTTGAGCATCATGATGAACGTTCTGCGAGATGCTATGATGAAGAATGAAACTTTTTTTTTTCCAACATAAATCCACATTACACGTGCTGTTGCCTGAAGGTTTCTGAGTTGTAACACTGACACTGGAGTGGAACAAGTCGGTACTCCATCCCTTAATTTCTCTCTCTGCTCTGGAGCTGCACTCTCCTCCACTTAGCTCGTTTCCGTCTCTTCTCCCGTCTTCATCTTCCCAAGCGGTTTGTTGTCATGCCACTTCTCTCTCTCTGTGTTTCTGGGAATATGCGGCCCTTCTCTCGGGATCAGCGTACTGGCGCTGCTTCTCTGCATTTCAGCCATTTTAGGGCCTCGTGCTCACTGCAGACCTCAGACCTGTCACTACATGACTTTGATCAACTCAGTGTTTTTGTGCACTTTCTCTGCATATTTGTAAATCTTCACATCTCCCTCCAAACCATTGCTGATTTGTAGGGGTTATTTCGGTGAGTAACAACCTTGACAAAGTGGATGATTTGATGTACAAGAATGAGCAAAATAGATTTTAAAATGTCTTTCTAGTATTCTAATGATTATTTTTCAACAAATATTGATGAACATATCATACAACGACATGTAATTTAGTTTTAATCTGACATTTAGCAAATAAATGATGGGATCTGTTGACTTTTTGTATTAAATGAAAGAAAAATGTGCACCTGATGTAAAACTGATCATTGCTTTAAGTGAATAAATAAATAAATTGATAAATACAGTCTATGGACATGACATATATCCCTAATTATAGAATGACATGCTTTTGAGGAGATACACAGTTCATTGTGTGAAGCCTTACCCCTTCATAAACCTGCGACTGTCCAAAATATTGACTCTCAGAACAAATATTTCTCTCATTCTGCTGATCATTTTAGTTACATTTTCAACGTTTTCCACTAAAATTCTTCCATATCGCACCTTTTAAAAGCAACTACTTGCTCTCTGACACAGCTGATCTGAACATTGCTGCTGCATAATGATCTTTTTTTTTTCTTCCTGCAGCCAAGTATCTGCAAATCATTACAACTATGTACTATCAGTGTTTTCGGAGAGGGACAAAGTCTAAAAATACACCTCGGGCATCTTCCCCTATTCTAGCACCTTGTATGGAGATTAAATGAACTGTCCTATTAACTGTTCCAGTCCTGGGAAATGGTCCTTTTACTGTGACTCTGTGACACCTCCAAACATAAACTGACACACTGTCAGACTTCTATCCAGCAGGAAAACACTAATAAACTCAGGATTTAGTAGGAGTGTTGTTACAGTAGCCTCATAACACAAAACCTTGAGCTTGGCACAACAGCCAAATCTCTCTCTACGTGCCATCATATAGAGATACTCAGCTAGCGCGCATCAGAAGATGAACACTGTGACTCACTCAGAGATGACGTGTAGGCGTGTGACGGCTGAAGACACCCATATAACACGGAGGCAGGATGGTGTTTCAGTCCCGGTGTTTCTGTCCCTCTCTGTCTTCCACTCTCTGTCCCGCTGCTCTTCCCCGACGAGACTTTTTCCCCGGTGCGCGGTAACCGCAGGGCGGGACCTGCCCGGGGGAGGAGCGACATCTGGGGAGATGTGCGCGCAATCAGTGTTCAACGCCCCTGAGACCCTGGTCTGGAGAGCGCAGTGATTTGATTGGGTGCATTTCGGCTTTTTCTGCGTCAACTAAAGCCCGCCTCCGGGCCAGATTTGTTTCCCCCCCCCCCTCCTTGTTCCTACAGGTGGATGTTTGGTTTATACCTGTGTAGACTGGCGCACCTGCAGAGTCTGACAGCAGCAGCACACCTTCACCCTCATCGCTCAAAGTGTACATTTACTCTCTGCGCTCACTGGAAACCAGCACGGCATCACAAATAGTTTGAAAGCAACCCAAACTCCAGGATGCATGTTGGTTTGAGGTGTGGACAGCAACACATTCTGGCCATTAATTCAACTCAGTTTAAATATAACCTGTTCCTCCTTGTGTGAGTTAGGGAATGTAGACAATATGGGGCTCACAGCTCCAAGAGACCTTGGAGTCAGCATTCAGCTGTGTGTGTCAAAGGTTAGCAGGGGACAAGGCCACTATAGGAACTGAATTGGAGCCTGACTGCTGTGTCAGATGGAGGATGATATCTAAATACATACATCTCCAGAAAAGGATAGTGGGCTCATCTAGGTGACAGTAACAGATTTGGTCATTTATGGGAGATGGACCTTCAACCCACCACAGTAACCAATTAGGAGTAAGCAAGTAATGCCCAAGGGACTTTAAGAAGGGTCCCACGAGAGAGACGAGAGGTGTGGCACTTGGTAGAATTCCTAAGAGCAAAGGCATAAGAGTTCTGATAGGGCAAGAAGGGCAAAAACGTTTGGCATTACTTTGCCCTAGATTGGAGAACATCAGATGTGGGGCCACACTCTGCTCGGACGCTAGGCTCAAGTCTGTTTTAATAAAGATTGCTCTATCATTCCACCCAGCCTTGCCTCCGCAGAATTTTTTATCAACCTACTACACGCCGAAATCTTTGAGGAAGACAGCCCAGAAACTACAGGTTCTTTCTTTCTTTCTTTCTTAATATTGGTGATGCAGACAGAGCATCAAAAGCAAACAAACACAAAAAAGACACTCAAAAACAACGAGGAAGGCACATAAGCACATATATAAAAGCCTGAGGTGATTATAGTCATATTCAGTCTTACTGCCATGGTACAATAATGATAATAATGATGATACTGATGACATAATAATCATCAGTGTTGGGCTATTGTGTGAAAGCTGTATTTAGGTTCAGGCAGAAAGTAAAACACGAGCTAACGCTTTTATCTTAGCAGCAGCAGCGAGGATTTCTGATTTTAAAAGGGATAAGATACTGATTTTCAAATCAATGTGGGATCTCGGGGCTTCCAGGGACGAGCTTGGATTTTTTTTTTTTTTTTAAAACTTTATTTTAAAACAAGTCTCCATCTACTTCACCTGCTGAGGAAGAAGGCTGTGATACTGTTTTGCAGTGAAGTTGCAGAATCTTTCTCCATCAGGATGAGACAGAGACTGAATCTTAATGTTCAATTTCCAGCAGAAATATGCTGAATCTTTCTTTTACCTGCAGAACAAAACCTGAGATAGATTCCAAGCGCATCATGATTTGTTTTCTTTTCAGCTTTTATCCAGCCATGTTAATGTCTCCTGAGTTATTTGCCCACATGTTTCTTTTGTCCAGTACAACCACAAGTCTGACTTATCAGGGAATCAGGAAACCTAACTGGCAACTTTCCAGTTACAGAACAGGTTTGTTTCTCCACCTCCGAGAGTCTGAACATCGATTGTTCCATTTCCAGGCTGTTAATCTCTCTTTTTTTGTTCTTGTTCTCAAAGGACATTTTGGCTAAAATCTCTTGCAAAGCTCCAAATAAACAATTCAGATTCAAGTGGAGTTTTTTCCCACTTTTTTTTTCTCTCAATCAAATTCTTTAATAGCAAACGTAGGAAAAGACAATACTGCTGTGTGTCTTGGATACACAGATGGAGACAGAAGTTGTGTTACGGCTTAAAACAACACCTGCACCCACAACCTATAGTGACAGCAGATGCTGCCGATCGAGTAATACCGCATTTTTCTTCCCTGCACGTTGTTCATTACACAAGTTTGTGTCAAAGCCTGATTCACCCCCCCAAAAATGGCATGTTGTGTAAAACTTACATGAAACAGTGAGCAAAAGTTTAACAAAGTCATCCTGAAACCATGTAGTCATATCCTTCACACAGTCATGTGTACGGAGGACCAAAAATGACGAATTCTAAAAAAAATAATAAATCAATAATAAATGAATGAATATGAAATGAAATGAAATGCAAAAAAAAGAACTGCCTGATAATATTAGAAATAAAAATCTATCATACGTCTGTATTAATTCCCTTTGTTATTTCTTAACAGTGTAAAACATTATTTATAACATTATTTATATACAATGTAGATACAATGTACAGTTCTATTTTATACTTCTTACTTTTTTTTATTATATTGTTTATTCTAGTAATATTATTATTGCTTATTAAAATACCCTGTCCTTTGGCTGCTGTGATGAAGACACGTCCCCGTTTGTGGGACAAATAAAGGAAATTCTGATCTGTTCTTTTTTAAAAAATGTATTCAAGTACTCATGTACAATTTATTTTGGCTTAATTTTTTTCTGTTTTTTTCTTCATTTAAATTTGTATCTGCATTTCTGCTTTTTTCTTCTTCTAATTCAAATGGTGGCTGTTGTGAGGAAGTGGAAAAGAGAACCAGAAAAAAAAATAAACTGACACGCAAACCTCTCACCAGATACAGTTACAGTTTAATGTAACCTGATGCAAATAAACAAATAAAGAGCAGGTGACGCCTGGCGTCGTCTTACCACAGTTTGTGTCGTTCCCGTCTCTGTCGAGTCGATCAGTCTGACAAACCTCAGAGCTCAAGCTACTCAGCTACACGGCATCACACTGGACAGCTGTGAAAATCTATACTATGCTGAATACTTTGCTGCTTACACAACTATAGACCAGACTGCTACTCGCCCGCCTTCAACAAATATGAAGACCTGGGCACTGTTCAAACAGGGATCGTGTATCCGCTTGTGCTGAGTTTCTCTGGTGAATTTTCACATTCAGTAACACACTGCTTATAACACTCAAAGCTTTATACATGATGATTGTTTTTATTTTCTTAACATGTAATGTGTTTGTTATGGTATGTGTGCAAAAAGAAGTCCTACTTAAGTAAAAGTAAAGACTTCACACAGAGCCTCTGTTCAGGTACGACTTCCAAACTGCAGGACTTGTCTTTACAGAGTGAGAGATCTGACACGATAACCCTTCCGACAGTTTTCAATTACCATAAAATTCAGCCCACGAATGCACTCCAGGCCGGTTCAACCACAGAGCTGCTTGACCTCAGTATTCAAACAGGTAATTCTTGTTTTCTTAGCATAAATATTGAATTGTATAACTCACTGAAAGTCGGCTGCTGCTCCCCTCTCCAGCTGATCAGTTAAGAAAGAAGCCAGGTGGACGTTTTAGAGAAGAAGTCTGTGGTTTCCTTGGTTAACTGCTGGTGGGCGTTTTCTGTCTGCGGAGCGATGCGTCCACAGCGAAGAGGAACAATACTTTCAGTCATTAATTACAGTATATGAAAGCAGCCCTAGTTTCAACTTTTTGAAGCCCAAACACTGAATTCTCCTGCTTTTGTAAGGAAGATTGAAACTGTCAAAATCAAGAATGAAAAAAAAAAAAAAACAGCCCAAAAATTGCATGATCGATAAATGTAGAAAAAATAAAATAAAAGTAAATAAAATGTGAGAATATACGTGAGAATTTAATGGCATAACCTCTGTTTATTGAGACACGCACACAGAAGTCAAGGAAGTATTCAGTGCTATAATAAAGCAAGAGACAAGAGATACATAATTAATACTCCATCAAAATCTGCTTGATCTATAACAATGCAACACATTTTATAATCAATCAATCAATCAATCAGTCTTTATATATATGTATTTATTTATATTAAAAACAAATGAAATGCAGTTGCAAGTGGTTGTTTTGTGAAAAAAACAAAAAAAATGTGTTGAAAAACATGAAGGATTATAAAGACGGCAGATAATAGTTAAGATAATAAAAACGATAAAGAATGAAAGATAATACATCAACAGCAAATATGAAATTATGAGACACTACTCTCAAAAGTGTATTATAACTTATTAAAATGAAATGCGACAGAATAATTATGATAAACAGTGAAACGTTGATTAAAAAGATAATCAAGTAAAGAGTCATGATAAAAAAAAGTGAATAAGTATAAACACTAAAATGACAAATGACTTCATAAAAGATCAGATGTTCAGAGGTTGTATGTGAAATATGAAGTCACGCTCTCAGTTTAGTCTTTACGCAGCTGGCTGTGTGCCTGCCGGGCCGGAGAGTGTTATCTTTAATGAACACTAACACCCGTGAGTTTTGGGTTAAGGAGCTTCAATCCCAGTAAATTCTCATAACCAACTCTAAAACACAACTAAAATCCTGAAAAGGAGGGAAAGTATTGGTGGACTGACAGTCGAACGAGTGCTGGAAAAAGAAGCCAAACCACTCAGCGACTGGAGCACAATCGTGCCTCGCTGTAAGATGGGAACGTGAACGAATTTATGCATCAGGGGTTTTGAAGGACCCTAAAAGCCACTCAGAGCGTTTAACTCAGCTTCGTGAATGTTAGCACCTCCTCGAGCCCCTCCAGGCGTTTAAACACCACTTTGTCCTGTGCAAAAATCGGTTGACCGTGCTCCCACTTGCTGTAAGAATAGATACCCAAGTTCTGCATATTAGAACAAATCGACGATCTAAAATTGCCGATAAACGCTCCAACTCCTGAGGTGAACTGTTCTCCACTGCTGCTGAGGGTGTTCATAGCAGCAGTCCAAGGAAGTGGCTTAGGCAGGTTTTATATGTCCTGTCAGGTTCACTTAAGTCCCTTAAAGATTCACTGAACCCACATACGACTTCCTGTAGAGTGCACAACACACCGTTTTTCATCTTCAGACAGTGTGTCACAGTGAGAAGAACAAAGTGGCAAAGCACGGTGCGGCTTTATGCATGTATTACCACACAGGAAACTATCGAATACTATCAGTATTTTACAAGCGGTGCCCACTTCACACTGCGGCTGCAGCACTATCCACTCAGCACATTTCTGCCTCGTTTGCATGTAAAGTGGAAACAAAAGACCAAATTAAACTTGGCAGCGAAACAATAATATCACTCAGTGCTGCCCCCCTTTGAACAGAGTCAGCAACAGGAAGCCAGACTATGACAAGCAATTACAATCTGACTCACATTTTAAACAAAAAACTCAAAAGAACAAAAGAACACATTCATTAACATTCAAACAACTGTGAGAACAAAGTGTGGAATAATACCTCTGAATAGATTTACCACACAGCTACAGAGTAAAAGAATCTAATCAAAGGCAAAAAAAGCACGTTATCTTCACTTTAAATGACTGAATCATTGAAAAACACCATCTGAGAAAATATGATCAGGGTTCAACAAAATCACTGAGATAGTTAGCGGTTCCTGATTTAGTGACGATAAGCACTGAAGCACTTGTTGTAGCCGCTCAGCCAAAGTTACACAGTGCGGAGTCACAATTCTCTTTAATATTCCAACAAAAAAGTTTTACTTAATGTTGCTTTACATGACAGAGTGCTGCTACTTTTACAAGCAGAGCAGTAAACGTAAGGACTTCCTCAGATGCACCCGTCCCTGCAGCTCATAATCATAACGGCACGCATCCGAACCGACATAGAGTCCTAGATAGTCATGATTGCTGGCTTGAAACAACACCACCACCTTCACCTTCATTTCCCCCTGCGACAGGTGGCTGATCAGCTTCACAGTGTGAACGTGACATGCCACCTTCCGTACAGATCGACCTTGGACGTTGCTGTGGTTTGCAGTTAGCTGTCAACTCTGACCGAGTGGCCTTTGAGCTTAAACCTAAGCAGACCATGAGTCTTTGAAAAATTTAAAGTGGGACATAAGGAAACTTTAATTTGCAACAGATAGAAATGTAAACATTCAACAAATGTGTGGTTAGCAGACACTTACATTGTCAGTTTATTCCTGCAGTGAGTATTCAGGTTAGACACAAACTGTATTTCATTTTATTATAAAAACATCAATCCTGACAATTATATAACTTTATGGACTGAATAGCAGCCAGAGATCCCCCAAGGGCCTTGATAATGGTGTTGGTGGGGAGCAGCATCGACGGCAACGACAGCAGAGAAATAAAAAAAAAAAATAAATAAAAAAAATAAGACAGGTTAAGGTTGGTTTTAAGTCCTTCAGCCCGAAGCGATTGAAAAGACAGTTGAGTTGTTCGATGGGCTTTTAATTGGAAAAGGTGTCGGAGGACAGCCAGCGAGTTCCAACAATGAACCCTGAATCATTTTCAGTGTTTCCCAGGCACGCTTGCTCTCGAGCTGACGGAAATTTAGCATTTTTCGACATTTAAATGCATTAGCTGACCTCTCATGAAACGCAGCCAGTGGCAGAATGCAGAGACTAGTTTGTATGCCCCTCCTGTCCGCTGTTCTGCCATCTTTTCTCCTCCTGCAGCAGGTCAAACGAGTTCCTCTGAAGACTGTCCACGCAAGGACAAACGTCTCTGCCCTCTCCCTCAGAAAATGCCTGAACATTTGTTGTAGCGTTTAATGACGGGCACACTTGAAATGCAATGTGATGCGGTCCACAAAGCCCTGCAATAAAGACTTCCTTTGTGAACGCTGTGATGTTTCTCCGAGGCCGGGCTCTCTGGCGGTGCTGCGGTTATTGTCTACCCTCTCTGTACGGTGTGTTTTGTGCAAAGTGCTGACCTGTACATCTCCAGGCTTTGTGCATTCTGAAGTGCACTGTTGAATTCATACAGACTGTGAAGATAAACTGTTCCTCTTCTCTCCCGTCGGTCCCCTGTTTTCCTTTTTGGAGAGCGTCTGAGTAGATGTGAAGACAGACATGGGCTGCGCTGACATTTAACATCCGTAGTGGCAGAGGGAAATAAGTTGTGTGCATTTTTCTTCATTTTCCTGCTTGAGTTGTATTTGTTGACTGGCTGAAAAGACAGTAAAGGGGTTGGATGGATGCGTGGGCAGACACCAGCAAGTGCTTGGTACTCTTTGTCAGGGCAGATGTGCGTAGGGGGCAAGAGTTTGAAACCTGATGGACGTTTTAAATTGGCTTTGAGATGGCCCTGTGTGCCACCAAAAATCACACCCGTGAAGATGTAGACGCCGATCGACAGCCTTCTGAGTCCATTCAGCCAAAGGTCGAAAAATCCTGCACCAGAAGTCAGAGTCGCTGTTGCAGATATTCAACATCTGAGAAGTAAGCTTAAGACTGCAAACACAAACCGATGAAGAGACGCCTCCAGAAAATGAAAGAGCAGACTTCAGAGAGCAGGTTAACCACTGATGATCGACGAGGCTGATAGTACTGTGATCAAACGGGGCAGGTCGGACTGATTATCACTGATAAGACGGCAATTACACTGTGAACAGAGGTCCCTCTCAAACAAATCTTGTTTAGGACTCAACAACGTGCCAATAAAAACATCTGTCTGGCGCCGTAGATGTGTCAGGTTTTAGTTTGTTTCTCCATGTATCCCCCATTGACTTCAACACAGCTGCCACCACAGGACCCAGGAAGTAAGTGTGGATGGAGCTGCAGATACACATTATAGGAGACATACAGCATGACATGTGTGTGTGTTGTTATAGGTCAGATGTATTTAGGCTGCAGTAGTGTCACTGGAGCAGCTCAGTCTCATCTGCAGTCAAGCCGCTTCGTATGTGTTGTGTTTGAACATAGGGCCATTACCACGTTGGCTCTGCGCGCTTTTTAAATAAATTTGCATCATGAACACAGATTTTCTCCACAAAGAGGATAAAAAAAAAAAGTGGCGGCAGCTTAAAAGCAAGTGGTTAAAGTCAGTATCATTTTCAATAACAGCACAAATAAAAGACGTGGAAATCTCTGAATAAATACAAGCCTGGTACCCAAATATAAAGTGGGAGATTACTGCGCTTCAAAAAATTATTTAGTGAAAAATAATTCCCCTACCAAAAAAATCTTTAAATAACAAATTGCATTATTATTATTCTTTTCGAGGAGAAAAGAAAGAAAGGGCTGAAGTAGCTCCATCACTGCAGACTTCTTCATAATTTCTGAGTTATTTGGATGTTTAAAGTGTTGGTTTTTGCAGCCGCCTCGCCTCGTGTCTCCTTTCTTGCCTATTCCTCAAGCACTTCAGTCCCAAATGTAATAAACTGCTGATTTTCTGTAGACTTTATGTGCCTCCAGACATCAACGGCAAGTAGGATGTTACGTTAGTCGGTCAGTCTCACCAAACTAAGCTCTCTGTAGCCTGCCTGTGCAGCGACGTTTCAAATCATAGCAAAGGAGTAAAAAGAATCTGCATTGAACGTGTGGACAAAACGACAATTGTGTGTGTGATTTCTGCACAGGTGAGGTGAGAAGACCAATACAGACAGCCAATCAGAAAGAGACAGTAGAAGATTGAAGTACTTCTTTACTTAACCAACAGTGGAAGACTTTCATTATATTTATTTATATCACCTTTATTTTATCCGGATGTCTCATTGAGATCAAGAACAATTTTTTACAAGAGAGGCCTGGCCAAGGTAGCAAGTTTGTTACAGGGCATTGGCCATGTGGTGTGTGTTTCTACTACTGACACATTCAAATAACCTGGAGATCGAGCCTGTCCAATCACAGTCACAAGATAAATCTGGCCTAATTAGATGATTAACAGGAAAAAGGAAGAACAAACGATGACCCACATGAAGACCTATGTTGTCATATTTCACTCATGGAACGAGCCCTTAAGAAGATTGCACAAGAAAAAAAAACATAGTTCTGACACCAACTGAAATGGTCAATGGCTGATTTTTTAAAGATCTCCAGGTGTCAAACTAGGTTGGAAACCGCAGTTCAGCTCTATGACGCCTTAATCCAACTGTATCACTTCAGCAGCAAATACAAAGAGTCTGGAACATATGATCATCCATCACATTTGGGGAAACTGAGCTAACATCATGCAGGTGCACTTGTGCAGACACTTGTTTATCTTATTACATGTAGGAGTGTATGGACAGTCTATTTATTCACAACTCTCTCTGGTCTGTGTGAATCGTTCTTGCGATCATTTCACGTTGCTCTACTCATACAGGTGGAGACACTCAGTCTAATGGTAGCAATTGACTTTTTTCTGATTATAGCACGTCAGCAGCAGCAGCACTTTTACTGGGAGTGAAACTTCTCTGAGAGCAAATGTTGTTTTTCACCAGCAGATGCCACCAAAGAGCAGAACATTCACCCCGAGTCTCTGCTGCTGCTGCTGCGTCAGTCTGGCCCCGAGCTGCGATGTGTTTGTTGTGCTCTCATCGTGACAGATGGCACTTTAAAAACAGCCATCTTTGATACGAGAGATAAAAATATAGACAATGCCATTAAAATCAAACCATATTGTTGCATATGTGCTGTAAATTCAAACACAGGGGACCCGTGAATCCATACAATATGAAGCGTTAGATGAACCTTCTTCTTTCTTTTGATCATTTCTTTGCAGATTCTTTTTTTTTGTGAGCAGAGCTGTTAGGACATGGCTGGATTAACATATTAACATATTTAAGAGCCCCCTTTTAAGTTTGTGCCCAGTCACCTCCAAATTCCCATCTGGCAGAGCAGACAGCCGACTAAATGGCAGCTTCATTATTTGCCCAGAGATTAACCGGAACACCTTTGCTGCAATTCAACCTGGCCCGGGGATTTTCAGTGTGTGGGGTTGTGATCATCTGATTAAAGCAGTGAGCAACATCAAGGTCTGAAAACTAGAGCTTTTTTTTTTCTTCTTCCAACAGGCCGCTCTATACAAGACAGAGTCGCATGACGTTATGTGCCGCCTTAGATGACCTTAACCAGCAGTGGCACTACATTGTACATTGTGTTGGATAGAATAAAGATTCTTCTATGTTCAGCTTGTATGTCGTGTTGTGTGGCACATCACATTCACATTATAGCTTGAATATGAGGAGGCGGCGGGCAAGGTGATGGCGGCGCGACAGCTGGAAAAGCAAGATACCACTGTTCGAGATGGCATCTCAACATCTGTAAGTATCCAGGAGCCATACTTAGAAAGTAAAAGTAAAAATACTGTGTTAAAATATCACGTCTCTAAGGGTAAAATGCATCAGTGCGAGTAGTATTTCAGTAAAAGTCTTTGAAGTATCTGATGTTAAATGTACTTAAGTATCAAAAGTACAAATAAAAGTAAGTTATAGACATATTTACAGGGTTGGGATGTAATGTAAACTGATAACTTTGCATTACTTTTGAAAGACAGTAGCTGAAGTCAGGGATGTGTTAAAAGTATACAGCTAGCAGCAGTTTGCAGCTACTCTGGTGGTTTGCTGCCCTTAAATGTTGAGAGTATGGATTCAAGCTGTCCATTTCTTAGGCACTGCAGCTCTAACAACAACGTTAGCAGCTGTCGGGTCTGCATGGGATCACTGCAGTAGGAAAAAAATGGACCTTGGAAAGTTTTAAAATGTGAAATTTCAGCGGATCTCCATGTTACATATATACTGTAGCTGTCCATGGTCCTGAAACGTCTGTTTGACGTGATACGCATGTCCTGTAGCTGTCCATAGTCCTGAAATACTGATTTTACACACTCCATGTGCACAGTAGCTGTAGCATTATTATACATTATATTACATATATGCTTTGAGAGCTACAAACAAAGAATGAACAGGCTGTTTCGGGGCTTTATTTATAGCTCCAGAATCGCTGTTAGGAGCAGAAGAAGATCTCAGGAGCGGGGTGGATTTCGCTTCCAAACGATTCAGCACTTTTTGGAAAACCCAAATCAACATAGCATCGACACACAGGGGCCCCCGCTCATCCACCAAAACCAGCCCCGCTCTGCAGATCTTCAAAAGCCAGGCCCAGGCCCCCCGAGACCGCGGAGGCTCCCAACTGAGGAAGCGCCTGACCCACATATGTAAATGAGAGAGAGTTGATTTCAGGGTTGGAGTCGAATCAAGATTTCTGTTCAAGCGCCGTTTAGATTTTTTCCAATCAGGACTTTTGGTTTTTTGGTCTTCGTCCAGAACCAAAATGCTGTTGAATGATTTTATGTACACAGTTTTAATTTTGGAGTGAGATCAGGACCTTATCTAAGCTTTTTTTTCCCCCTCTGCAGGTGAAATAACTGTGAAGAAAGGGAGCAGTGTTGTGAAATAACTGCGAGGAGAGAAGGAGCAGCGCGGGACATTTGAGAAGCAGACCCTTACATTATTTCTCTTTATTATCAGAAGACAGAAAAGCCAAATGACTCCCAGCACAGTGTGCGCCTTACCAAGTCCTGTTATATTCCCTCCTCTCAGAGTGTAATGAAGAGGAGCCAGCCCCTGCTGCCGGGCTTGTATTGAAATAGTTGGTAAATAATGTGTCCCAGTCCTGTGTGAGAGGCACTGGACTCCTTGTGCACTAGAAATTGAGACAGAGAGGAGGCATTCTAGGTTTTGTTCGAAAGTGGGTCGCTGGGGTTTTATTTCCAATTTTTATGTTAACCGGGGAAATACATAGTTCTTTAAAATGAGCCCCTCTGTGCAGGAACGAGGCCTTGCCAGTTTTGGAATGTGTGCAAAGAAATCTACCTGTGCCAGAACTGTAAACCTGAAAATAACAGGTTTTTTTTTTGGGGGGGGGCAGGCTGTAAACACAGCAGTGTTATATTATCAGGTTGAAAAGTTGATGTTTCAAAAGTTGTAAGTTTCCCACTCACATAACGAGCAGACGTATTGGTGACATGAGCATTTCTCTGGCCACCAACATTCACCCTCCTTTCAACTCTGAGTTTGACCTCCGCCGACTCCTGAGGGGAGAAGTCTGGCTCTTTGACATCGCCGTTGGTTTGTGGACCACAGTTCGAGGCCAGTTTAGCAATATGGCCGTCGACCATCTGGAGCCAGGAGTGGCCATATTGGGACGAGATGGTGGAGCTGGCTGTTTAAAAAGAATAACAAATGACTGAAAGCAATATTTCAGCACTGTAACTTTACTTTTAGTCTAACTCTGGGATCTTTTTACAACATTTTAGCCTACAGAAATGGAGCATTAAAGTTTTTTAAGGAACACTAAAGCCACTCAGATGTCTCATTAGTGTCTCCACACTCTATTCAAACTGAATCACATTACCAAAGCGCCACTTTGGCCTGTACAAACACAGCTGACCGATGTCTCCACCTGCTGTCAGCAGAGCAAAGGTTTAGCACACACAGGATGACTCAAGAGCTGAACTGATCTGTGAAAATATGAACTTCTGCTCGGCTGTCATTTTTACGTTGTCTTCGCTGTGCTTTATGGCAATAATGTGAATCTACATATGATACTACTTGCAGGTTTTCCCAGATGCACTGGAGGAGTTTATTACAGCAGGTACAGGTGCATGCTGTACAATATATCCCTGGCAAGATCAGATTTATCCAGCTATCACACACATCCCCTCCGAGGGAACACGCGCTTCTTTATTAATATTTAGCAATGAAGAGCGTTTCGTTCTGGCTAAACAAACAGGACTTACTCAGGGCTCGTACACAAGCTCATATTATTTTTGCAAAAGTCACTGAGGCCATTCTTGGCTTCCATTTTGGCTGAAGACGAAAACGAGAGTACTCCCTAAGACCTGTTAACACCCTCTAATGTGTAAAAATTGATGGAGTTACGCACCGAATGCAGACGGTGCTGAACAAACTCACAACGTTAAAACAATTTCCTTGCGCAGATTTAAAAATCAGGACTTCTACATGATGACTTCTACTTAACCAAAATGTTTAATTACTACTTTTCTTTCACCTGTCACGTTTATTTTTGAATTTGTTCTCTTCTTATTGGTTGAAGGAACCTCCTCCTCCTCCTCATCTGTGGCTGGGCAACTGTGGCATAAAGAGCTGATATCTGATCACACTGACAGAAATATGCTGCACCCCTCTAGAATGATGACACAAGTAATAAAACACCAGACTGTAACAGGAGGCTTCTTTAGGAAAGGTCTCGGGTGCAGGCTTGGCTGTCTCCACCTACATAAAGATGAACTGAGTAGGTTTTGCCGGTCAAACGTCAAGGTCACCATGACCTCTTGGCATCCCATTATCATGGATGAGATACTCCAGAAACACCTTGAGGGAATTTCTTCAAATTCCGCGACCTTTGGCAACGGTCTACTAGGGAAAAAATGATGAAGTGGTGACATTTTATATCCAGAAGGTCAGAGATCAACCTCGCTGTGACGTCATTATAATTTGCAAAAAATGTTCTTGCAGTTGCTCATGAACAACTTGTGAAATTCCTGCTTCATCTTATAACTTCTAACCTGCAGCCCCGAACGACTCGGGTGACATCACTTGAGGCAGTCTATCATGCTGTCATATTTCACGCGGCTCTCTCCGGAGGGCGTTAAACAGCTCACCCTCATTCCCCTTTAAAAGCCGCAAACAGCATGACGCTTCACTGCCGCTGTGGCCGGCGAAGCTACTGTCTCCCGCTCACCCATAACTAAGTTAATTAATGCTACACGAACAGATCATCATGGCAAATGAAGCTATATTAATCGAGAACAATCCGAGAGCTCCCTCCAGCAGCATGTCATACTAAGTAACCAACCATTACAGTCATTAGACGCTCATTTAAGTAAGTCATAGTTCTTGTGTGAATATTATAGGTTAAGTAATGGTTTTAATAAACCCTGCTCTCCGCTCGGCAACCAGGAAAAATGTTTCCACACGATGCAGCCCTGGCACACTTAAAATGTACTTCCCGAGACGCCATCACCCCGCCGCCTTCTTCATCACCGCCGTCACCGCCTTACTCCTCCACTGTATTCAGCACCTTTGCAGTGCCTGGAGGCCTGGATGGTATATCATGAGGACAGTTTATTAAGCGAAAGGGTGGTGGTAGGAGATGTTAGTAGGAACTTGAGAGCCCTCGTAAAAACAGCTGGAACAAAACAAAGACTGTATTCAGCCCGAGTTTGTATTTAGTTCTTCCTATCAAAGAGCTGAAATTGTTAGTTTAAGAGAGATGTAAAGTTTTGTTTAATATAAAACAACACTACATAACTTTGTTAGTACAGGCTTTGAAACTAATTGCCAAACACTAAAGTTACTTGAACAACAAAAGAAGACAGATATTGAAAACAGCCATGGAGGCACTGGTGGACCAGGGGAGCAGGGGTTTCTTGGATGGTGGATAAAACAGGATAAAGTGCTCTTCCAGTGGAGAAAACATGATAAAGTGATGTTTAGGTTGATCTTCCAGTGATAAAAGGGGATAAAGTGATCTTTAGAGTGCTCCTCCAGTGGAGAAAACATGACAAAGTGACCTTTAGGGTGCCCTAAGATAGTGGGCTGTGAAACCAAAACAATGAGCTGATAGACACTAAACTCTGAGAGGAACTGGTATTAATCCTCTGTGGGTTCATCAGTTGAAGCTCCTATGTAAAAAGTGCAGTTTTAGCGAGACCACAAATAAATACAGCAAATAAATAAACTGTGCCATTCGTGGATGCATAATGGAGATCTTACCACATCTGACCCGCTGAGATCAGCGCCGTGACTTCTATGTGTAAATTACTTGTGTGCTCATTCAGACTCGACCCCCAACATGTGCTTCAGAAACATACTCTCACATTTACGTAGGAAGGTGCGTGTCTGAAAGGAGCTCCGGCAATCTGGCTGTGTTGTATCTGCCGTGCTCTCGGCAGACAGACTGGGTCGCAACAGATGGGTCTTTACTCCAGCCATCTTTGCTCAGGAAAAATCGAAGGTACCCCGTAGAGCTTTCTTGTAAACAAACTGAAGTTATGCCGACGTTTAGTTCATCTGATACCGCAGTGTTGGTGCTGTTACTCCAAGACTGTCAATGCAACTGGACAAGAAGTGACACAGTCTGTGCAGCTTGTTCTTATATTGTTGACTAGTTAACTTTTATTTTGAGTCTTCTTTATTCTCACTTGTCTGCAACAGTTAAGGCACAAAAACTATGTGGTTAGACTGAGAAAAAGATAATGATTTGGGTTAAAATAGACTCATTTCTGCCCACATTCAAAGTTGCAATATACCTGTCGATTGCAGGAGCGTGCATCATCAACATGTGTATTAGCGAGTGGGTTGACTATTTCACGTTAATGATCCTTTAGAAAGGCGAACTCCTGGAAAATGGATCTATTAGCTGCAGGGATGTTGCAGGAACAACACGATCATGGCGTCATCAGTTTCTGAAATGCTTTGTGGTTTCTAGCTTGTGTTTTTCTTCTTCACTGCCTCTGTGGGTGAATAACAAACACATGTATTTGTTTATTGCTCGTCTGCGGTGTGGTGTGTGTACCATGCAAAACAAAAACGTTGCTCAGTAGCACCACTAGTGGTCAAAAACTCCACAGGGTGCCTTTAAATCAGAGAGAATCAGTGACACATTTGTTCCCTCGGTGCTGCTGGACACGACGCCGCTCTGTAATCTTCTCCCCGTGTTATGTGGTGGTTTGTTTTGTATTGCGGCGTATGTTGAAGCTGACACTGATTTATGCTGACAGCCAAAGTTTTGCACCACATCTTTAATGTATCTGGGACGTGAAAGGACATCTGGTCATTCCACTCCATCAGATACCATCGCAGTGAACTCTCCTCCTATCGGATCCGCAAACACGCAGATTTGTCCCGCTGCCTTTATTACAGCCGAGCACAAACACTCATTCGCGCGTCAGAAATGTTCTAACACTTTGTTTACGGAGGCTTACCAAAGGCTCATCATCGATTTTCATGGGAGTGCTGTCTGCAGACCGTCCTGGCGGTGTTTCGAGCTGCATGCCACAAAGACGGAGCGGTGTGTGTGATGCAAAAGGAGGCTTTAGAGAGCCCGCTTTGCATTTGATCGACCTCTTACTCTTTCATCAGCAGCGATGAGAACTTCTCCTCAGCCACGATTAGAGGGGCATGTAGAGAGATGTAAATTTAGACAAGATCATAGGGAAAGCTGCAAGGCTTAGCCAGCCAGAAGTTAGACAGATAAATCAGGTCAAACAGAACAGGGGACAGAAGCCGCAGGAAGCATTTTGTGGAAGAGTTGCAATTCAGACCGTAAGATCTGTCGTCTCTGAGAGAAGTGGCGCATACCCTTTAGGTGCAAATGAATCGTTTTAACCTTTATTTACATGTTCAGGGTGGCTGTCACCGAACACGTGTGATGTTTTGATGCATACCTGCGACACAGAAAGAGTACAAGAGGCAAAAAAGTCAGAATTCACGGAGTATTCTGCACGGTTAATGAGGTCAGTAGCCGATTTTAAAGTTATGAGAGGATAGAATACTAATAAGACTCACCAGCTGTGCTGACATGGGCCCTGATATTCCACTCATCATCAGAATAATACCTCAGTCTGAATAAAAACACCTCATTCGCATTCAACCTCAATCGGGAGAGATCTGAATGAGTTTTCAATCAGACAAACGGGGGTGTTGTAAACTACGAGTGGACCGATAATCGTCGGCTCGTCACAAATATCTGATTTCAGTCTCCTTGATTTCCGGTAATTTCTATCAGTGTCGGCCCTGAAAAAGCGATATCGTTCGACCCCGAGCGTAACCCTTCAATAATCCGTTCAGCAGGAACATATCAACCGTGTAAACATGTTATCTGTGCGCGTTTGTCTCACGCGGGAATGACATTTGCTGACGTTGCTTCCAGGAAGGAACTGAAAGATCGCGGTAGAAAACAGAGCTCGTCTGAGATCTTTACTCCAGGACTGCTGAAGAATAATAAAACTGAACACTGAAAAATGTTAACCTACCTGCAAGCTCACGAATAGCTCATTCATGATTAATATTTACTGAGTTTGTTGAAATCGAGCACATCTTTTTTTTTTTTTTTAATGACCCACTGCTAACAACCAAAACATGACAAACTCAACTAAGATATCATTGTTTCCCTAATAATTAGCACCAATTTGCATTGTAAATAGTCATTTAATTGCCTTGACTGTGCACAAACAAAACATTTACATTCATCTCGATTCCAGAAGCCGATTCCTCCAAAACCTCTGCTCACAAAACTCAAACTCTCTGCACGACCAGACACAACGCGGGGCCGGAGAGAAAGCATGTGTTCAAGGGGATTTTGGTTAAGTGACCCCTTTAACTTTGCAATTTTCAAGCACACCCATCTGGAGAGTCTAAACGAGCAGATCTTCAGTTGCAGTGAGTTCTGCTCACAGCAGCGTGATGGACAGTGTTTGGATTTGCACAAGTTCAATTTTGTTTCTGGTGTATTGCAGCTATTACAAACATTCACACCTTGGAGCAGAACCCCTGTCGGCTACTGTCGGCTGCTGAGCGGCTCCACTGGAGCATGTGAGTGCTAACTGCCTTTCTCATTCATTTTTCCAGAGCGCACTTTCCATGAGCTGACCCGCGGAGCTGAACCAGAGTTTTTCAGTCTCACGCTTTTACCTTTTAATCTATCGGAGCAGTGGAAATATTTATGGGTTTAGTGACGTCAAATCGCAGTTTTACTTCCGAAGGGATGCAGAGAAGATTGGATAAAGGCACTTAATGCAGTCTTCTCCCAACATGTCCACGTGTGAGGAACAGGGGAAAGTGGGCGAGAAAACTGACAGATCTGGGTTTAAACTCCAGAGCTTGATGTGAATGTGATGCAGTCAAGATCTGGCTTTGAAAAAAAAAAAAAAAAGACAACCAAACAAACAGGATTAAGCTGCAGCCACCGTTAATCCCATTTTATTCCAGATACCTCTGTGTGTGTGTGTGATCTGTGCATACGTGTGTGCGCCTGTTCGCATACATGTGTGTTTTTGTACATGTGTTTTTTTTTTTTTTTTTTGAAAAGCCGCTCGGGTGTGTTCGTGTGTGCGTTCAGGTTTGAAAGGCGCCGTGTCGATTGAGGGATTCAGCAGCTTCCTCCTTTTTTTAGAATGAATAAATTATTGCTTTGGCAGGCATCTGTGTCTCTATGTATCTGTGTCTTGTACATGTGTGTGTGTGTGTGTGTGTGTGTGTGTTGTGTTAGCATAAAACACACTCTTGCACTGTAAATCAGCTCCCCGAGGTATAACCACCTCGCAGCTCTCTCCACATATAGCCTCATTTTCAGCTGGCGCGCGCAGATGTTTTTTTGCAATGCGCGCTGAGGGAAACGCACCACAAGTGGGTGTGTGCAAGCATGTTAGCATCTCATGTAGGTGTGTATGCACATACCAGCAGCGCGGCGAGGAAGTGGAAACAATGAGCAACAACGGGCTGATAATGTTCGATGAAGGGGGAAACGTGTAAAGTGAATGACTGTATCGCTGCCCGTTGTTATATGTGCTAATTGACTAGATGTCTCGGAGCCATTAGACTGTGTATTTCCATTGGCCAAGGGGCAATTAGCTTATCAGGCTCCAGCACACACACTCAAAACTGCACACACACACACACACACACACACACACACACA
Organism: Acanthopagrus latus; assembly: GCF_904848185.1. Lineage (NCBI taxonomy): Eukaryota > Metazoa > Chordata > Actinopteri > Spariformes > Sparidae > Acanthopagrus > Acanthopagrus latus. Next base: position 6,467,495 of record NC_051054.1, on the reverse strand, counting down.
CACACACACACACACACACACAAACATAGATACTTGACAGTTTGATCAATGGATGTCTTAGTGACCATAATGACTGGGTACTGCCCCCTTTCAGTGCAGCGCAGCTTGAGTCCGAATACAATAACCCCTTTATCACAATCTCACACACGCATGCACGCACGCACGGACACACACACACGCACGCACACACACAGAATAAAAGGCACATCAATCATAATCACAGGCACCTTTAAAGACAATACAGCTGAGGAGAGAAGAGAAAATGGCAATTCCCTAATTACTGTCTCACTGTTGTTTATGCCCAATTATCACACGAAAGCACACACACATACTGTACAAGTGCATGTCCACACACACACACACACACACACACACACACACACACACACACACACACACAGTGACGCTGAGGGAGGATGATGAAGTTTCTTTAAAGAGAATTGGGTCTCATGGACCCAGAAGAGCTCTTAGTGCCACAAATCTTTTCTCTTCCCCTCACTTCACGTCCACATACACTACATACAATCCTCTCTCTCTCTCTCACACACACACACACACACACACACCCAACAGATTCATGGATTGGTTTTGCTTCTCTCTTTCCCCTCTGAGTTTAAGTGATCTATCGATCTGGTGGATCTCCTCCCAGTGACCCCCCCGCTGAGCTGGGGGGAGCCGGCCCTCCCCGGAGATTGGAGCAGTTAGACCGTCTCCCATCGATTAAAATGAGTCATCAACGTACCTTAAGATTGCATTTATTTTCCTGTGTAGCGCGTCGTGTGTCTCTGTTGGCTGTGTGTGTGTGTGTGTGTGTGTGTGTTGAGTCCGTGGGGGGTATCTCATTGATTGTGCAATATTATTTCTGTATGTGTATATGTGTGTGTGAGTTTGGACTTTCTTGCGAGGAAACAAACTGAAGCAAAAACTCAGTGTTTGAAGGACATTTTGACTGCTCCTCAATGATGTAAAAACACAGACATAAACACATAACATGGCCGGTCCTGGAGGACAGAGCTGGGTGCAGAGCCAGACCCTCTGGAGGAATAAACACCTGCAGTCAGATTCGATCACTGAGATCACTTTTTAAACCTTTGAGATAAAAAAGGAGATTGATCTTCAGTCCTGTTTATCAGCCTGACTGCAGCAGTGAGCTGCAGAGAAGCTGCTGTCAGGTGTTTATGTTCTGTGATGCAGTCAGCCAACTGGAGCTTGTAACTTACTTAAGCATTACAATGAAACCTTGCTCATAGTCTCAGTGTTAAGCTAAGCTAACCACTCCCCAGTTTCTCCATCAGTAACAATCTTCAGTAATGTCAATGGGTCACAACTGCACAACAAGCTTTTTGTTTAAAAAAACACACTTCACAGGTTAGTTGTATGAAGTTCATGCTAACATCCTTGCAATTTCCTGTTTGCACGTGCCATGTATTTCCTCCCAGCAGGAGGTCTTGGATTTGAACCCTTATCTTGGCGATATTTTGTGTCAAGTTAGCACGTTCTCCAAGTGAGTTTCCTCCTGATGCTCCGGGTGCTTCCTCCCACATGAGGAAACACGCATGTAAGCTGTTGCACGGTGCTACACATCGCTCCTACATAGTTAAAATGGGTCAAATCACATGCAAACTAGCAGCTTCCCCAAACATGCATCTTGAGTGAATTATGCATGACCAGAGTCAGTGTCAGTGCTCCGTCCCACATTGGCTCGAGCCACAGATGCACCAGAAAACACACCCAATTGTTGATTCTCAGCTTTAAGTGAGCAGAAACTAGGGTTGCTCATGACAACACCGGTAATCCCTGGTACATCGGCTTTTTACAAGCAAATACACTCACTTTCCTACTGATGCAGCTTCGCACTTAAAGCTTTCAATGGGCAAAACATGAGAACGGGAGTTGTTTTATTCAGTCTGTGGGAGTGTTGAAGGAGCTGCAGATTCAAAGGCTGCACACCTCTAACTTCTCAGTAAGGTAACCAACTGTTCCTTCAAAAAATCTGAAATTTTCCCAACTTTGTCCACAAATCCTCTGGCAGGAAACTACTCTCGATGTGTTACAAGTGAACTGTGACTCTACTCTGCTGCTGGCCCTGCTGCTGTGCTGAGCAGACGTTTACCGCTGTTTATAGTGTCCGCCGGCGCTAAATGACGTTAGGGGCAGCGTGCACGAAGTGTAATCGGTGTTTTGCTGGCTGGACCACCGTTTAACACTGGGAGCACCGACTACCGCAGCACGCCAAGCTGTAACTGCCACAAAAAAAATGCTGCGATGTGTGACCCATTCGGTGTGGCGTCGCCATAAAACAGCCGAGTGAAGCTGAAACTCAGCTGCAGTCAATCTCCCAGTTTGCGCCGAGCGTTTTCTCTTTTTCCTCCCTCCACGTCCTGAATTTGTAATGTCTCAGCTACAGCGGGGGGGTTGTGTTTAGTTCAAAAGATTATATTAGGAGTACAGTCATTTTGTTTTTCGCATCAGTAAGTAACAGCGGCTTTTTAATGTGATGGCAGCATCATTTGTTCCTCTTGGTTTGTGAGCTAAAAGATGCTTTTGTACCTTCTTTCAGAGCACAGGCGAGGATGGAGAGACAGACTTTCGCAAATCACGAGGAGAAGCTAGACAACATCCGACACGGCTGTAGGATTAGGACTGGAGTTACACTTGGATTTGGGTTGTGTCGGGGGGGTTAGACGCAAGGCACTTAAGTCCAGCAAATGAGTGCTGGGTAAACAGAGTGTCCTCGCAGGTGTAGCGCAGCTGACATGTGTGTTGAGTGTGAAAATGCTCATGCAGAGCGGATCTTTTTCTCTTTGGCCTGTGGGGAATCTGGCTACGGTCGGCATTGATTTTCTCAGAGGAAGTCAGATGCTGTAAGTGGAAGCTTTCTATTGGATTTATTTACCCTCTTTTCTTTTTCCTCCTCTCCTAACATCTCTTGTTATCTGTGCCTCTCTTCTTCTTCTTCTCCGTTCAAAGCTCCCCCACCTCCTATTCTTCCGCCTTCTGCCGTCTTTGTCTCTCTTTACCTTCACCTCTTTTCCTCCCTCCCTTTGTTCCGTTCTTTTATTTTCTGTCTTTTCTGTGTCTCATTTCCATTCTGTCGCTGTCCCACTCTCACCCTCTCTCTCCCTGTGTCGATCTGTTTCTCCCTCTCTCTCTCTCTCCTGTGTCTTGTGGTTTTTTTTTGTTTTGTCCTCTGCAGCCGGCGTCGCCAGACAAACAGGACAGTGCATTTGCATCGCAGCGCACAGTTCACCCATCGCCACCACTCGTGCTCTTGCGGGGCGGAAGCGGCTGAAAACGCCGGCGACCTGTTCACGTCTCCCCCTTCCTCCCTTCTTCACTCCCCCCTCTTCATCTCGAGAGCTGCCGTCGACAGGCTGCAGTAGGATAATTGAGAGTTCTATGGATCGCATGGGGAACATCGATTCCCTCCACTGCTCTATTCTCTCCTTACTTTCAACTACACCCCCTCTCCCCTCCCTCCCTCCTCACCTGTTTTTGCATCCCTCCCTCTCTCCCCTCCCTCCCTCTGTCTCTCCGCCTGTCACTCTCGCTCCTTCTCCTGTGATCACAAGTTGTAACTGCTGTGATTCGCTGCATAGATAATTCCACCACCTCCTGATCTATCTGCCTGGTAATCCGTCTGCGTATTCTCTCCCCTCTCTTTCTTTTTTTTTTTTTCTGCCTGTCCGCTGCAAGGCGCGTCACTCTCTATTGTGGCCAGAGAGGAGAGAGAGAGAGAGAGAAAGAGAGATGTGTGGCGTGAAACAGCCTCCGAGGCTGACAAAGGCAATGAAGGAACAGAAAAAGCAAAACAGCAAGCAGAGGTGCGATTCCTCAAATATTGAGTTTCGCTCCCTCCTGCCCTCAACAGACGTCGCCGGGATTTAAGATCTTCTTTAACCCGCCTCCTCCTCTTTGTTCCATCCAGCTCGTCTGAATGTTAAATCTCTGAGGGATTGTTGCCTTTACCTGTATTCACCTAGGTAATATCGAGTAACAATATAATCCTCATCAATCTATCCTTTTCCAGTCGTGATAATCCTTAACCTTTCGGCGCGAAATAAATGTCAGGGCTTTCTGCTCCCCTTTTGGCAATTAAAGCAGCACAACAGCTCATGAAAGTCTTTTATATTTGTCATTCCAAAACACCAAACAGCAGCAGCAGCAATCTGACAGGAGCGAAAACTCAGTCGTCTGCACGAGCAACAAATCGCAAAACCAAAGCTGAAAAGGCAAACAAGGGTGCTCCGTGTTAAGGCAACATGAACTTCAGCGGCACAAAATCCGAGGGAAAAAGGAGTTTTTGTTCTCCCTTGTTTAAGTGACGAGTGTTCTCAGCGAAAGTATAGTGCATAAACACCAGAGCAACGAGGCGCCACAAACACAGACGTAATGGAACAAAAACAGGTTGTCACAGATTACCACTGTAACATTTCAGGGCCGAGACTTCTGTAGACCAAACATTCCCCCCTTATATATATATATATATTTTTATACTTACCAGACATATTTTTCAGCCCCGACTAAAGATAAGAGTGCCGAATAATGAAAAAAATAAATAAAAGTCCTCTAGCCAGAGCAGAGCTCGTCTTTTTCTGTTGCAAGGCTGGGTTTGTTTGCACATTGATCTGCCTTTCACTCCTCTGCCTCTCTCCTGATATGGATTCTTTGGCGCGGCCTCGACTAGCTCGCTTACACTCGTCATTTTGATCCGCTGCCGACGCCGGAGCAGCAAACACAAACAGTCGACCCTCGGCTCGCTTCTCCCTCTATCTGGTTTTCACGAGCGGCTCATTGTTTCGCCGTCAAGCAATTACTGTGCCGAGCTGTTATCTCGCCTGTCACTGGTGGCGCGTTATTATTGCGGCGTCCACTCGCGGTTGCAGTACGGGTTCATGTATTTCTTACGATGGAAGGTCCAATTTCGGGTGACTCCGGTGTAGATTCGATTCCATTTTCGAGTCTGTTTGGCTCCACAAATCCTTTTTCAGACACTCGCTGAATGGTGTCAAAAAATGCATTGTCACTCATCCAAAAGTAAAATAGTTTTCCTTAGTCTGTGAGAAGTTGACACTGCGGTGATAAAGGGGGTTTTACCCAGAGCTGGACAGGGGCCCTAAAACATGTCAGGGATTATGGATATTGTGTCAGAGCTGCTTTTGAGTTTTTTGTCACGGGGCCCAAACTCTGGAGCCCAGCAACAGCAGCAACATGTCTCTCATCTGTGGCTCCAGTCCGCGTTATGTGGAGCCCCACAGTGTTCGATACTGAATAAATAAAGGAGCGGGACATACATTTTTTAAAACTCAACCCATTATAAAGTGTCATTTCAGCATTTCCGTGTCAAAACTCCGTGTTTTTTATGTGACAACGTCGAGCGGACTCGTCACCAGCGCTGTGAAACTCCCGCGCCTCCAGATTTTTAACTGATCACACGTGTCCCAGACTCTCCGAGCTGACTCAGCACCTGTCAGCTTGAACTGTACTGCCAGCGGGGCCAACTAGCTCCTGTTGGCTGGAGAGATCAATGAGAGAGACTGTCCTTTTACTCTTCACAGGGTGTAGTGTATTTCTCTCTGGAAAATCTTTAGAATCACAGCACGGCTGAGGAAGCTTTAAATCGGCTAACCGATGCTGTTAACAGCAGCTCTGCAGTTTGATGCCGAGATGTAATTCAGAATCTCATCCTCCAGCTGGTAAACTGAGCAGGTATGCAGCATTTGTGGCTTTGTTAAAGATATAAAATGAAACATTTCTTTATGAAAATGTCTAAAAGTGACTGGATTTTTTTGCATACTTTGTTGAGTTTGTACTTTACAATAATATCAACCGAGATGAATCTCTAATTTTCTCAAGGTCATTTGGTTGCCTGTCGATATAACTTGTAGGAGAGTGAAGAGGGAAGTTTGCAAACAAGACTGTAATGTGAATAAAACTTTAAGGCATTCAAGAACATTTCTGTCCAAGTCACATTTTTAATTCATTGAGAGTTGAGTCTGTGGCAACTTGGTGAATGTGAATCCAACGTTCTCTCTTTTTTAGCTCTGTTTTTGGTCTCCACCAACTGCTAGGGGGAAATATTTGACTCGTTAGCTGCTAGATGCTCCATTACTTTCACGAGTTAGTTGCTAACTGTCTCTGTGTGCTTAGCATTTGATGAAAACAGCTGCCTGAGAGCGGCGAGAGGGAACCAAACTTGAGCAATAGCACAACGAGCTAGCTAGAAAGCTTCCTTAAACCGACAGGACCAACAGATTAAATGTCAATCATAGTCACTTTCAGTAGAACAAAAGGAAAAGTGAGCTGGTGTCTTTCTTCTGTGTTTGTTTGTAAAGAGCAGCTAGCTGGATGATTCAGAATTCTTACCTTGGGACTGTAGCTCCAGCTAGCGGGAGCTAACTAGCACAAAGTCTTAAACTTGAGGTCAGCCTCCCTCAGCCGACGACTGTGAAAACAGATTTCTCGTGTCTGCACGTGCGTCATTCTGCACCGCGAAGGTCAACCAACAAGCAAAACACAATTACGAGTGGAGGAGGACTTCAATATTAAACACGCTGTGCCAATTTGTGCACAAAGCCTCACCTCGCATGCTCTTTAATGTTCCCAGACACGCTGTCATTTCTGAGTACTTCCGTTTAATGCATCTCATTTTTGAGGGAGCCTGGCACTCTTGAAATATCATCCCTGACGTCTTTGTCTCTGCATGACAGCGGAAGGCAAAACCCTTTGTTGGTTTTTAAAAATAATCTCTCACTCACTTCCAGTCAAGTCGTTGTTTATCCTCTCGCACCGTGCTGTTACAAATCACCCTCACTTAGCTGAAGCTTTGTAGTCGCGTAAGTCTGACCTGTTGCAGGAGCACCACCGCCGTCCAACCATCTGTTTCAACTTGAAACGAGCTGCAGCTGAAGACGGCGCAGATTTTTTTTCTCTTTTTTTTTTTTTTTTTTGCATTTTTCATTATTTTTTTAAACCATCTACAGTTGGAATACGGAACAAAATTCCCTCTTTGAAACGGGTCAGAATTTTTTAAGTCTGTCTTCACAGGGTTACGTGCTGACAGAGGAAATTTACAGTATTGAACAATTGGCAATTAACAGAAGGCAGTGAGGGAGCGGAGGAGGCTGGAGAGGGAACGTCTAAGGAGAGATGAGAGACCCTTTACTCCCTCATCAGTAAATCCTCGCTGATGGGCACAGAGGATTCTCTCTCCTCTCCATCTCTGTTTTAATGAGCACGCACACACACACACACACACACACCCACACGCACACACACATACCCTCCATCTGGATTCCCTCTCCTGGTGTTTGTGCCTTCTCTTTCTCTTCTGACACACACACACACACACACACACACACACACACACACACACACTTGCACACACTAAAGAGCAGAGATTGCCTCATTCTATCATCATTGGCCTTATTTTGAGCGAAGCGTGTACGGGCATGCACTGCAGAAAAAAAGAAAAAAAAGAGAGAGAGAAAAAAAAGCCTAAGTCAGGAGGAGAGCAGCGTCTGGTTTCTATCAACAAAGCATTACATTACGTTTGAAACCACCTCCTCTGTTTGGTGTTAATCTAATGGCCCATTACCCCACCTGTCACCGCGAGAAAATATGGGGGAAAGAAATTCTACCTGACGCCCGTCTCCCACGCCTGAGTGGGGATGAGCATCTCCCTGTCATTGATGTGCGTGTGCACGGATGTGTGTGTATGTACGCATGCATATGTGCAGCGTTGGTGTGTCGCCGCATGTGCGTACGGGAGGGGGGGATTGTTGATTCCTTGGCAAGCAGAACTATCTAAACTGTCTAAACAATGGCACTTTAAAAAATCCCCCTGATGCACACACACACACACACACACACACACACACACACACACACAGACACACACTCGCATGCGCTCACACTCGCACACTGTTGGTGATCTGGCATGTGATCTGTGAGAACAAACCCCAGAGTGGACACAGTGACGGGGGGGCGAGAGCTCTTGTTTATCTGCCGCGTGAGCCCAATGTTTACCACGGTCTCACGCAGGTGTGTGTGTGTGTGTGTGTGTGTGTACGCGTGTTAATGTGTGCCAGCGCGTGCGCGCACATCTGGATGCACGTGCACACACATGCCTTTTGTGGACCAACCCAAGGCTTTTGGTTGCCTGGCAACCAGATAGAGAAACTTGTACCTACAGAGGAAAAGAAAAAAAAAAAAAAAAGGATTTCACTGTCTCGTTGACATCACCCAAAATAACCAAACCTGTGCAAACACACACACACACACTGTACAAAACACTTAGCACTGCTATGGAACCAGGATTAACTGCATTGTGACCTTTGTTTTGATCATCTGTATAATGTGTGTGTGTCAGCATCCTCGGCGAGATCCAAAATAACCAAAGCTGTGCAAATACAAAGACACACACACAGACAGACACACACACACGTAAATCAAGATACCTCAATTAATTATGCAAAGCGTGTATTACGTCCTGTTCTATGGAGTTAAAAGTGTGTGTGGCCGTGCTCGGGAGCATCCTCTCTGTGTGTCAGTCCTTCTGAGCGACTGACAGTGTCTGGAACGATGCTCAGCTGCTTTACGACCAATTTAAAACACACAACATTAAAACAAAACACACAAAAAAAAAACAAAACAGCGGCAACAAAATATGAAGGCTCATATCTGCAGCCCTCCCAGCAATCCTCCCCTCGCTCCGTCTGCTGCCTCGCCCGCCACCTTTTGATCCCCCCCCCCGCGACTTCCATCGAGAAAATAAATGCAATCCATTATCATTATAGACAAGAAGAGATACAAGGACAAAGAGAATGAAATGCCTCGCATCGCTTCTTTTGACACATTCATCACATTTGTGATGAGCCGGGATAGGCAGGCAAGTGCGCCTCACTCCAGCAGCTGAAACAAGACCGGGTAAGACTTTGAGACCGGAGAGGCTTGAAGTGACGCCCACGCTAATGTTCTAATCTTATTCCTGGGCCTATATTTGGATCCCGCCCATGTAAATTTAGCTTCACGGATGCCTCGACACACCCAAGGCGCTCCGCTTTTCTATCTCACATTTGAATAAGTCTGTTTTTCATGAGCAAATCTATTCCACGATTACACAGCGCATAATTACCTACAGCTGAATATGGAGGATGAAATCATTATTCACCGTCAGATTATTAATCACTACTCCAGACCTGATCTGGCTCCTCAGCTGTGAAATTATAGTTCTACTTTAGCAAACAACAATAATGGACTGTACTGGGTTGAACAGGGTGAGCGAGAGTGAGAGAGAGAGAGAGAGGAAGAGGGAGGGACTGAGAAGAGTGAGTGAGGAGGAGGAGGAGGTGAGAAATATCAACCTGCGAGGAAGAGGAACTCAGGTGGAGAACGACGGATAGACGGAGACGGCGAGAGAGGTGGATAGAGAAGGGAGGAGGGGGGGAAACACGGGGAGGGAGAATGAGTTTGCCGAACAGTGTGCTGGAATCCAGAGTAATAATTACAGCACTAGGTCCTTCCATTGTGTGCCTTGGGAAGCCGAATCCAGCCACAGCCAATTTCAATTCATCTTTATTGAAGCTATTGTCAGCATCCTGGTTGGCAGAAAGCGCAGTTAGAGAGAGAGAGAGAGAGAGAGAGAGAGAGAGAGAGAGATGGGAAATGGGACAGAGGGAAGTGCTCGAGGAGAGGAGACAGAAAGAGGACAGGGAGGCACGATGCATGAAAGGACGAGAGGCCATTTTCTTGCCACCGGAGAGTGACTGTTGGATAACCTCCCTCCTGCATCCATACATGTAAAAGCAATCAGTTCTCGGGCCTGTACGCGGAGGCAGATTTACCGCCTGGAATCTGCAGCGGTCTTTGGAACAATAGGTCTCCCCGTTTCACAAAACAAAAGCACGAGCTTCTCATTTTCAAGCGGCGACTGAGGATCGACGCGTGTACTGTCGCTCGAAAAAGGTTCGACCAGCTGCAGATAAGAGGACAATCGTGGAGAAGGATCTTAAAAGGACAAGTCCTCCAAAATGTTCAGACGTTATTTACATACCCTGATGAAGTTTCATATTCAGCAAAACATTTCTGGAGCTTCGCGGCAAAACAAGCGTGGCAGTGTTCTCCTAAAACACTAAAGCAGAACACAAGTCGAGATTAGGCCACCGTGAGCGGCTCTGTTCCGTTCCTCACTTGGTTTACGGATGCTTCGACCCCTGCAGCTCCGCTCAGCTTCACCGTTTTAAAAGATGCTTTTTAGGATAATTGTCTCCGCCGTCCGGCCCCCCCGCCCCAAAACTTTACTGTTTCGGTTGGTTCTCACAGCTGTTGCAGCATTGTCTTTTTGGTGAAACAAGCTAATAGGACACAGCACGCCATCTGCTCAGCACCAAACAGTAGGTAGGCACACACGCTCGCTGATGAACAAAGTCGAGCCTTTGAGCGGTTAAAGGAACAGAAAAATCTCTCAGGAGTTTCTCGGAGACCAAAAGCAATGCTGAAAGAGAGCAGACAAAGAGCTGCAGGGGTGGAAACATCTCCGAACCAAATGAAGGATACGGCTGCTAACGGTAGCATCAACAAACTCACAGTATGGATTTTTCAGAACCAACCACACTGTAACCCCCCTTTCAAACAACGTAGCTGCTTACCATGTCTCACACAAAGTTACCACCGTAAGTTAGCTGGGTATGCAAACGTTTGTAGCTTACCTTATTAAATTTGTATCCACTCCTGACACTTCTGCTCTTGTGTTTATGGTTTTGGAAAAGAGAAATATAAAAAGTGCAGAGAATGGTTCCTGCTTCAGCTCCACGCACAACATTCGCACCGACGTTTTGAGAGTCCTGCTGTGCCAAACTGCCAGGATGGTACACTTCCATCCACTTTTCAATTTCAGCATAACAAAACTGAGTGGAAAAGCCTTCAATTAGGGTAAAAAAAACATAAAAATAAAGTTTTTGCTCTTGACTGCAGTGGGAAATGTAAAAAAAAAAAAAAAAAGAGATCTAGTAAATAAATCATCAGTGAATCAGAAGAGAAGGGAAACAGATGAAAGCATCAGAAGCGGCGAGGAAACAAGGTAACAATTACAAATGATTACATGAAATAAACATTAAATTTCACGTTAATTTTATGGGTGTTTTTTATTTCCCGCCATTTGAGATTTGATCGGCGCTCTTTCGGTTTACTTCATCTTCTCCTGCAGCGGTTTAATCACGACTGACTGGAGAATGAGTTCCTTCGAGTTGAACCATCTCCTAATATTCTCCTAACAGAAGTGGACAGAAACGCACATTCAAATTGTGCGCAGCGGCTTAAGACTGTGCATGTTTCTTCTTACATACAATCACACTCATTACTGCCCATGTGTGTTGCATGAGCTCTACATTATCCATCTGTGTGTGTGTGTGTGTGTGTGTGTGTGTGTTTGTGTCGTCGCTGCTGTTCTCCCTCCTCCGCGGAGACACGTCTTTAATTCCCGGAGACTTGCTGCGAGCTATGACGGGTGATGCGTCCCGGAGCAATAATATTCAGGGGGGTAGAATTTTTACAACATCTCCCTCTCTGTTGGTATTGAAGCCCCTTGGAACATTGCATCCGCTCATTTTCATACATATTGCCTCTTCTGTCTTCTTTGGATGCACCTCTAGCGAGATCCATCACGGCCGGAAAAAGAAAGTGTTTTCTTTAAGACGTATCTCGCCGTATAGTCAGCACTGCTGAAAATGCCCCCTTTGAAGCGATTTTTCACAGCGGCAGAATGTTTTTCAGGGCTTTTTTAAACACACACACACCTCCAGAGGAACTCAGGAGCAGTCAACCTACAACACCGGCAGCCTTGGGAATCGGCTGTAACCACCAGCGTTCAGCCTCTCTCTTTTTTTTTTCTTTCTCTTCCCTGCGCTCGATATAGATTGTTGCAGCAAAGACAGAACTTAAAGCTCAACTCTTTGTTAGAAAAATGACCGTGCACTGCAGAATAAAACGCTCTTTTCCAAGTCTAAATCACTGATCCTTTTAAAATATACAAGTTTAAACATTATTACTTCAAAGTAAGTACCTCAGCTGGCTATTCAGGGGCTCCTGTGGAGTTAGTGTTAAAATATGCAAATGGAAAAACAAGTGGCACGTACTCGCACAAACATAATTGCTGGCATGGGAGCACGTTCTATTATCATCAGAAATTACAAGTCACACTTAACACCTTTTGCGTCAATGAAAAAATGAATTGAAAAATAAAAAGTTAAAAGGCTGGGATTTTTGTAGTCATTAACTAATACATTACAGGTCACACAAAGAGCTCCGCTAAATGGACGTGTAGTGTTTTTTTGGAAAGTCGCACATCTTCCGAATGTCCCGTTGAAGCTCTTGCTGTAAAGATTAAGAGCTGAAAGGTCAGCGACCCTATTTCTTAGTGTAATCCACTGTAAAGCTTCAAAGTTAAGCATTGTACGAGACATGGGCACTATAGGGATACTTGTGTGGGGGATTATAAAAGTGTCATCAGATAACCATTCCAACACAAACCACGAGCTGAACCACAGGAGGAGACAACATCTCAGGCATCTCCCCTCAACCCCTTGGGGCCCGAATCTGCAGCCCAAGATAACACCGTTTCCCCCCCGCAGGGTGGGCGGGGGTGGGGGGGGATTTCTCTCATGGATCTGACCACTAAAGGTGACCGTAGAGAGACAGATTCTTATCCTTGAAGGCTCGCCCCACTGTTTGGTTGACATTCATCCTCTGGCACGGAGCCCGGCGCTTCAGTTGTTTGGCGTGTGGAGTGGACATCACCGGCCTGACCTGCCATGACTCTGCAGTAATACTGTTTTGGTTTTTTTTTCGAAGGGAAATAACATAAGGTGGGTGGAAGTCCTTGTCCAGCTAAACACCACCTTGCAGTCTGCTTGACACGTTGGCAGTTTCCCGTGTGCTTTTTATTTAGACGCAGCAGTTTGTGCAGTGCAGCTAAAACAGAGGAAACGGCAGCACACTGTTGGGAGAGCACTAAAATTAGACAAAAAAAAAAAAAAAAAAGGAAAAAGAAAAGCAGAAGGAGACAAAGTGCTTGAGATTAGACTTCTAACGGCTTGACAGGAGGAAATTTACAGCGACTACGAGATGGTACACCAACAAACAACATCCTCCGCAGAACAGATCCTTATGTATGAACAATGTGGGTCTTTCAAAGGCTCAGTCCTGTTAACAATGGAGCCAAATGTTCTTTAACATGTAACAGTGTTTTTCTGATAACAATAAGAAAACAACGGGGAAGAGAAGTCGGTTGTGGTGACAACCTACAGCCACTTATCTCCTGAATCTGCAGCTCTTTTTGGCTCTAGAGAGCTTAGCATGTTTAACTAGGTAATTATTTAGCCGCAACGTTATCGTCGTTTTCAGCAGCGGTAAACTCTCATCGAAAAGCCAACAGATATCCACAGTTAATATCCTTTTTTACTGGGCAGCAAGCCGCTGTCCTTTTTGCGGCTAGGTTTGCGGATTTAGACAGAAGGCGGGATGTTGGCGGTTTGTTTTGGTCCGCCAATTTGACGCCTTGGTGGGCACACTTATTTCCACCTCCACTGCTATGTAAATCCGAGCTGAGGTGTTGATAACGAGCACTGTTGTGCGATCCACAGCCGGGGAGTTTTAAAACCAGGAAACAGCTGATCACAACAGTCAGTCCATCACTTCATCCGCAGACGTCAAGATGAACAACTGGACAGCTGCTGAGATCCAGGAGGTGCTAGCATCTCCTCGGTCTCTGTAGCTGTCTTTGTTGTCTGCTTGTTGTTGTAGCTGCAAGCTACTAAAGGTTGCTACTTTCAAATTAAAAGCCCCCCACTAAGAACCCAGTTCTAAACTCCAGTGGGGTGCAACGTAAAGCTCTTATTTTGAAGACAAACTCAACCTGCTTCAGCTCTACACGTCACATGTTTATGCCGACCTTAGTGGCGGCTTTTTGGAAAAGAAGCAGTATTACACCTCCCTTTTAGATAGCCAAGGCGGCACATTGCAGCCTTTACCTTGTTGTAAATGTGCCGCATTTTCTATCTAAAAGAAGCTAGTGAACCATTCAGCAGAAAAAGTCTCGGCTGTGGACACCAAAAACAGAGGTAGAGGGAATATATTGGACTTTGCCATTTCAGCTTTGATGATGCATTCAAGATGTTTTCGGCACTTGGCTTCACTGAAAGTGGCAGGAAAACCCATTATCACAGCTCAGGTGAAGGGGAGACAATAAAAGTCCACATCCGTTGCCGTCATCCTTCCCTTAACGTGTAACTACAGGTACTGTACCTGTGGGGACTACAGAGATAGCGTTAGTTAATGAGTCGGAATAAATAAAGTTAAAGAAAGAACCCGCAGTCCTCCTCCGATTCAACACAAATCAGTCAAAGCCATCTCCGCGGCAAACCTCGTTCCGACCGCGACCGCCGCTCTGTATCAAAGTGAGCGGAAGAATGTGACCGCACGGTAATAGTCTTCTATTCAGAAATGAGGCAAGGTGAAATAGAAGTTACCTGGATGTAATTCCAGCGCTGTGAGTGCCTGAGCAGCCCACTGTCACCCCATTCAACAAAGTAAATGAAAGAATGTAAACACAATTACTGTGGGTAATGTAATTAAAGCGGGACATGACCTAATCACATACTGTACAGTATGATAAATCAGCCCGGTGCAGCGAGCGGATGAAATGAAGTGGAAATCCAGCCTGATTTGTACTGCAGCCTTTTAAGACCAGGAAAATACATTATTTAAGCTACATCGCACGTACATAACAAGGCCAAAAGTATGTAGATGTCTGGATGTGACATATTAAAGAGCTGGTTGCAACATGGCATGTATATAAAGGGCAAACAGGTTGAGCTAAACGGCAGATTCAAAGCCTGAGACAGGACATAATTCAAGCTACACGGCTTATATAACCAAACTCACACACGATATCTGGCCTCAGATCCTCAGATCCTGTCCCATCGATACAATATTGATACAGTATATCCTTCCCAGCTCTCACACGAAGGGATGAAGCAGAAGAGAGGGAAGAATTACAAGAACTGTGCAGCTGAGATAAAAATGGGACTTCTAAAAACACCTCACCCCCTGTGAGTTTTTTGACTCCTGACTCGCTGCCTCCCACGCTCTCCGAAATACACCTTCCCTCCAATCACGTCACTTAAAATTGACAAATGGACAAGGTTGTATTTTCGGAGGCACAGACGTTGAAGTAAGTCAATAGCAGAGACAGAAAATAGAGGAAGTAGTCTTGACAAGTCGGGTTTGAGGTGAGAACACTGAGCTTTTCTAATTCAAACTAGGGACACAATTTAATTTACAATTTTGAGAACAATTTTGTATTTTGACGCCGAAGACGCTCAATAAGTTGAAGCAAACGTTTCCCTTCGCCAAGATGCACATAGACGGTCATAACACAACAACATTACACATAACACAACAACATTACACAAAACACAATGTCTTCACAAATTATAACATTTCCTGAATTGTGTTGCCTTCTCTGAAATGTTGTTTGCTGCAATGTTTTGACCTTCAGAGCCACTATAAGGATCCAACGTCAAGAGAGACACAGAATGGAAAATATCTCCGTATCTGGATAGACGACAAACTAAAGTAACACTAAACTAACTATCACTGCTTTGCAGGAAAAGGATTGTCTCTCTCTCTTGTATGAGATGTGATTTATAAGTATTCTTCTCTCTGTACCCTTCAGCCTTGGACGCTGTTTGTCATTCTGCTCTTAGGTTTATTACTCATGGTGCTTATATCACTCATCATTGTACCTCGTATGAAAAAGTTGGGAGGTCTCCTTTGACTGTGAGACGTGACATGCATATGTATTCGATCTATATATATTTCTTATTGGGAGGCTGCCATCACATGTAACATTCACGCTACACGTGTCCCCTGCTGCTTATCAGTTCAGATCCTCACGTCTGCACCGATCTTAGAGTGAAACTCTCGCCAAAATGTAACCTAGGCTTTTATTTGAATGTATATGAGTCAAACCTTCTTGGATGAAAGAGGCACTTTTAAGATTTACTGTGTTTTCATTTTCGGGTCAAGCTCATTTGCTCAGTGAATGAAAATGAGCTTGACCTGAAAACGAAAATACAGTAAATCTTAAAAGTGCCTCTTTCATCGTAATTGTGCTTTTACACGGTTTTACAAGGCTTGACTCATGTACATTCACACAAAAAAAGCCTAGGTTGCATTTTGGCGAGGGTTTCACTTTAAGTTTCAATTCCCCGACTGTCTGCAACTCTTTGTAAAGATTGTATTGTGATCATCACTGCAGCTGATCTGCCATTAAAAAGATGTATAATGTAAGTTAGAGAGGAGCCTCGACGCTGGTGCCGCAGCACCAACAGAAACTTGGACGGTATTTTTCATGCAAAGAAAGGAATAACTCCGTACTTCACATCTGCAGAATTTACAAGAGCCGACAGATAATTAAGAATTTGTCATAGACAGCTCTTTGAAAAGTCATTAAAGTTTTCCCTAACTCGACAACTCACAAAATTCAGTAATTGTCTTTTTTTTTTTTTTTTTTTTAAAGGGAGTCTGGAGCCGATTGGCTGGCACCTCAAATAACTTGGAAGGACAGACCTGATCTGAATGAGGACCACAAGAATGCATCGAAAAAATACAAGGCAAAGCCGAGATCGGATCATTTATCATCCAGACAACATATACGGATACAGATTAGACCTTTTAATACCAGGTTTAATGAGGTATTGAATGCCATTTGGTGAATTCAAAGTTCAGTTTCTGTTTTGTCTCGAGCTTCTGTTTGAAGACACGTTCTCCGCAACAGGGCCCTGCTCTCCACGATCTTTCAGTTTAGATAAAGGTGCTACGTAGACTGTAAAGTGTGTGTTAAGGGGAAAGTTTTATTCTTTATGACCCTCCTGTCTCATTACACGGTGAGCGGCAGACAGAGGCACGGAGAAGTCGTGAAGAGAGGCGGTAAAAGTGGATCGTGGGGGAGAGGATAACGTGCAGCAGAGGTCAGGAAACAGATCCAAACCCACAAAATTATAGGGGCACAAGGCCTGCTCCCGTTGAGCCCTTTTGATCCACTAAATCGACCTTCCTTCAGTTTGGGTCCACGGGGAGCTATTTGTAAGTTGGCAGCCATCGAGGCTGAAAAACGTCTCGCAGTTCCCCGACAATCAGCCCCGTCGAGCTCTGACCAGAAGCAGAGCAGCACGATGGGCTCGTCCGGCTGTGCTGCCGCCACTGGGCTGTCAGGCTGTTTGGTAATCAGTGAACTGTTGCGAGCATTAGGATGCTTTGTCAAGTGGCCTGTGAGCACGAGGGGGGAGAGTGCTGGAACTCAGGAAATGAAGATGGTTTATAATACAAGTGTAAAGTGGTGTCACTAATCCCACCAGAGCAGGAAACACGGAGAGGACTGTCAGCAGAAACACTAAAAGTACCGGATGAGCTCATAATGGTGCTGGAAAAAAGCAAAAAACAAAAAACAAAAAACAAAGAGATCAGACAGCAATTTTCCCTGAACTACAGATTTATTTAAGCCTGCGAAAAACAGAAGACTTATTAGAAGCTATTGTATGCGTTTGCTTTTTACTGCTGGTCATTAATCTCGAGGAAAACGAACATTTTAGTAGCTTTCATGAACGCGTCTCAAATCAAGTCTAAGTACCTGCAGTTGCAGACTGTGAAGCGTGCAGAGTTTCTCCAGTTACCTGGAATTAATTTAAACATGCAGGAATAAATAAAAACAAATTAATCAGAACCTAATCAGAAAGGTCATGGAAAACTGAGGATCGAAACAAATTGGGGAATATTACCAAGCAGTCTGAATATTACCAAGCAGTGTGATTCTCCAGTTGTCGCTCCTTGTTTTTGTGTGTGTTGCCAAAAGTGTAATTATGTTTTTATTGTTAAGACCTGACAGCGCATTAAAATTCGATATTCTCAGGCTGACAAAATGCCGCACTCCGCCGTCCTCGTATTGACAAATTTGGCTGATGAGCGAGTCCTCAAAATAAGAAAAGGCACAATGAAACCAATTACTCCCGTAGTACGAAAGAAGCTGGAGTGCGACTTTGTGAAGCTGAATTGACGCATTCTCCGCCGGCTTTTGTCTTCCCGTGTGAAACGTCGCTCACAGATGACATTCATAGGTAGCTCTGCAAACATCGAGCTCAATGTGTGTTTTTCATGTGCGGAGCGGAGACCAGGATCATCTTCCGTCAGAGCGGGTATTAACCAGAAGAAAAATTCCGGTCCGCAGCTTTACTGAAACTGCGATATCTTCAGGCAACCACATTTTTGTTACTTGGGGTGATTTGAAATGATCCACTCCATTAGTTCTCGGGGGCGGCTTGCATCTCCTCCTTATTATGAACTGTTTGCAGCAAAAGGCAAAACCACTTAAAGCGATAAACTTACATCCACTTGATTTTCCAATTACGTCCACGTTATTTTGAGGGAAAGAACACCATGAATTTTAAACAGGCACCGCGGGAGGCATCCTCGGCTTTTGTATCCGGTGACATGACGTGACATTTACGTATTGTACCGAAAATGATGCACGCGGACAGGAACACTGGAGGACTCCTGCTGCAATGTAGAGCGGAACATGAGATGATTTAATGTGATGGGGGAGCCAGCAGCAAACCCACCCCACAATCCTACAGCATATTGTCTTGTCCTTTAACGCAACATGATACTTATGCCTATCTATTGACTCCTATGTTATTATATAGAGTCTCGAGCCACGCTGCCAGCTCTGTGAGGCCGTGTTTCATCAAAGAGGGGCTCCGAGCTAAATGATTGTATCAGCGTGCTACACAAGACACAAGACAGTATCACTGGAGGGGAATGTGTAGCGCGCACCGTCTTGGTTTAGGTGACACTGGCTGAGGCTACTTTTTGCACAGTTGTTGAACAAATTAAAATTCTGACCAGTGACGGCGCTCCATCAAATGTCAGGTGCTCACCAATGTGATTACAACTCATCCTGCGGGGAACATGAACCACAGCTCAATCCCATTTCCAGTTTTTCACCCCTAACCACTCGTTTCAGAGCGTCCCCTCGCCCTTCAGAAGAGAGAGAGGCTCTGAATCTCCTCCGACAACTTTTCAAGACAGATGATCCCTTTGTTGTGGACGCTGATTATTCTAAGCGAGTGGACGTTTCCAATGAGCCGCCTGCAGCGGCGGTGATCGCTCTTGTGTTGCGGTGACGATCCCGTCGTTCTCACAGAGCCGTTTGAAATTGACGCCCATGATTTGTTCACAACTCCATCTTATCAATCGAGTCAGCGAATAAATAAGAAGATTGCTTCATTACCTGGACACTGGCAGTGCTTAATAGGCTGCCATTAGCAACCAGTCTGCACTGATATTAGAGGAGCAGCAACTTCACTGCTGAACAAGTTAAAGTTAAGGCGCCACATAACCTTCAGAGGAGGGATGCTCGAATGAAATATATCAAAACGCACAAATCAGCACTGCAACATAGCTCGCTAGCTGGTCAGTTACCAAGACATCAACAAAGCGTAGCGATTGGACCACAATGCATTAAAATGACATTTGTAGTTTGCCTCTGATTGGGCCAAAATTCGGCTGAATGAACGTGTCTGGTACAGTTTCGCAATATGTTTCTACAGCACTGACACCTCAGCCGACCCTTCTGTCCCATCAGGAATCGGGACACCCTTCCCCTGGGTGTGAAGGTGAAAACGGAGAAGTAGAACTAAGGTAAGTGATGCAAGAAGTTGATTGGGATCAAGCCCAGACATTTCACTGAAAAACACGGGATGTGAGTCTCATCTGGGCAGTAGAGGAATTATCAAGGGATCACCAGAGTCAGTCCAATCCTCCCAGGGACATGATGGTCTGTTTGAGGGTCCCTCATTCATCATATATTGAACTGACGTCACGTAGCAGCGTTTGCCATCCCTACAATCACACCACCAGCACGGCCTTTTCTGTATGTTCCCATTGAGGAATGTGCTGCCATTACGTGTTAGGCCAGTTTTTTACAAACATGAAAAATGAGTGCAGCTAACACCGCCAATCAATACGTCATCTAAACGAAGAGGATCAATAGCGCCGGCTCGTACAATGCATCTCGACCTGAGTGAAAGTCACACAGTTGGTTCACTGAGCCCGGGAGAGGAAACCGACGGAAGCTTTTGCAGCATTTATTGTTGTTCGCTCCACATGAACTCGCGCTGCTTGCCGGGCGAATTATCAGCGTGCTCAGTCCTCTTCGGTTGCTTCAATTGATCAGAATCATTGAGAGGCTCGGAGAACGAAGCACACGTGAGGCGGCTGAAGTCATTATCGGCACCTGAAGGAGGATATTTGCCACCCAATACATGTGTTATGTGTTCACAGCCTAAAATGACAGGATCAAATGTACGTTTCAATCACATTAGCTTACACAGAAGCCTGCGACGATAATGCGATTGTAGCTGTCTCGAACAGTCGAGCTCTCTCCCCTACTGATGGTGCTGGATGTCGTACGTATGTCTGAGCATGCAGGTTGGATGCTCGCGGGTGCAGTTTGATGTGGAGCTTTTTTGTTCAAGCCTGATCAAAGTTGTATTCGTCATGGTTGAACTTCGGATCACACGGCACAAAACTCACCTGTTAGATCTGTGAACTTCAACATACCCACTTGGGACACAGTAATAGGCATCTTACAATTTATATTTGTTTGGTTTTTTGTTTATTTTTACATGTATTCATTGTTGTTTTTAATTACTGTTTCAGCATCTTTGTCCCTCCCCAGTGTGGTTGTGTGCGATTTGAAGTCATCCTTCACAGAAAGTCACCTAAAGGATTCGTTTGACAGACTTTTTGTTCCTGCTGTTTTGCATTTCATCAAACCAAACTTTGATGATTAATTTCGTTTTTCTTTTCTTTTTTTTTTTGGATTGCAATTTGCTGAGAATTATTCATTTTTGGAATGATAAGGCAAAACCCATCACATCATCGTTATGAAATGATGATCAAGCATCAGACGTGATGGAAGACCGCAAATCATTAAAAAAAAAAAAAAAAAAAAAAAAGATCTGTCAAACCTGTGAATATTTATCGCTTTTAATTTTTGTGAATTTTATAAATTGCAAAGTGTGTAAAACGTGCCCTCAGGCTCGGAGGAGAAAAGTATTTTAACGAGGACCTTTGACAGCTAAAGTTTTTAATTTTTTTTTAATTATATCATAGTTTGCAATTGCCTTGAGTTATAAAACTCATCAGACACAGAGTGGAATACCTCCTATCTACAAAAAAAAAAAAAAGGTGAGAAATGTCTCTGTTATCTTTTTACGCAGGTGAAACCACTGCGCTGGTGTTCTGGGCGACACCTTCAGCAGCCCTGAGCGAGTGCTAAAACAACCCCCAACTTCTCTTTTCAGTTTTTTATTTTTTATTTTTTTATTTTCCCTTTCTGTTTTGGTCCAGCGACAGCCCACCACGACGCCTCCTGGCACTCCAGCTGGCTGCTCAGCTATTGTGCAGGAGTAATGGCCACAAGGCTCCTGTTAGCCGGGCGATGTTCTTCCTGCAGATCTGCGTGCTCCCCGTGCAGCCACCCAGCCGTTTTAAATCATGGCCTCTGATACTGGAGAGGTATCGGGGAATATAGTAACAGACTGACGCTGAGGCGGGCAGACAGGGAGAGGCAGATGGACTCACACACATGTAGAGACAGACACACACACACACACACACACACAGGACTGTGCCCACACTGCTGCGACTGTGAGTGAAAGCGTGACTGTGACAGTTCTGCTGTGGGGTTATCAGTGGCCAACAGAGCATGCCCAGACACACATACACAAACACACATATATAACCCCCCCCCTACACACACACACACACACACACACACACACACACACACACACATACAATCCTGAGGGCTCTCCAGTCACTGTCATGTACAGTCAGAGCCTGATGGGAGCAGACTCTGCCTTTTCCTTGCCTGCCATCATCCCTCCTCAGCCTCTCTTATTCTCCGTCTTGTACCTCCTTGCCCCCTCCTTTCTCCCCTCATCCACACATCTGCTCTTATCTCTCTTACCACCCTCCCCTCCACCTCCTCCCCTCTACCTCCTCTACCTCTCCTTCCCACCCTGATCCATATTATCCTCTTAAGTAAAACACCCCAATCATTCTTCATCCCCCACCCCGTCATCGGCAAACTGAAGTGCTGAGGTCACGCAGACGCGCTGACGAGCACCGCGAGTGCACGCTTGAGCGTAGGTAGCCCCCCGCGCCGATGCAACGCGAGGCAAATATGGGTGTCATCATCAGAGAGATCACACTGCATGAGCAGGAGTGTCTGTCTGGCTCCCTCCCTCAGATTTCTCTCTCACTCTCTCTCTCTGCAATAACAGTTTCACACTCCCTTCCCCTCTCCACTGGGAGACAAACATTAAAGAGCTTTCTCATAATGAGGGAAACTACAGAGAAAAGACCTAAACTACACACACACACACACACACTTACACGCACTAACACGCCCATGCATGCACACACACGTGCATGGAGCGGAGCGCGCGCACGCACGTAGAAACGTGTACACATGTCCCACAGTTACGTAAAGGTTACGTAAAAAAGGCATGAATATTAAAGGGAATGCTTGGCTGTCATTAAAAGTGTATGTACAGTTGTGTGTGTGGGGAATTGTGTGTGTGTGTGTGTGTGTGCATACATTCATGTGTCTGACCGTCATTAAACACACCTCATATTTTATGAAGGAGTTGGATTCAGGAGACGCTATCAAATTAAAGCTGGTAATGCAGAGACGGGAACTCCTGTGAGCCCGTTAAGTTATAAACGACCTCATCCCCCCGTCGCTGACGCGCTTAAACCGAGTTTGCAACGGTAATAATGGCGATACATTTTAATTAGACGACACTTGGAGGTCTAGAGGTCTCAGATTTAAGGGGGGATTTAGGGGGAGATACCGATTATAAACTAAGAACTGCTGTGTTGTCGTTACCTTCTACAGAAGCCCAGAAGGACAAACCACAATGTTAAGAGGCCTCAGTAGGGCAGAGTGGGCTGCAATCTGCAACCTCACCCCAATATTCCATCGAATCCTATAGACTAACATAAATATGACCTGAATTTTAGTTTAAAACAATCAAAAATGGATGTAACGTCATCATCAGAGTGTGAAGAACCATGATGTTGATGCGACTGTGTGTCAAAGACGTCGCAGCTTAGCATGTTAGCGCACATCCGCCAACATTTGGCTGCGAAACAGAGGGAGTTTTTTCTGTGGCTCACCTGGACGAGTTGCCAGGTACGACAACACGTTTGGAAATTGTGCAAACACCGATTTGACGGTTACGACAGCGGGAGATGGGGTTTAAAAATAGAGCATCTCCCATGAAAATCAGGAGCGTTGGCAGGTGAGCACTCGCCGTGACACACCACACCAGATAAAACGAAACAGCGTCGTGCCTGATGCAAATGTCGGTCTGTCGGTCTGGGCCAGCGTCAGACCGATGAGTGTGTGCTCTGCGTTTGGCATTAACAAGCAGGTGCCTGGTGGCGCGCCAGTCAGGCAGACAATGTTCTGCGCAGCCAAACATTGTTCTAACCCTCTCCAGAGCTTCTGGTGGGGATCCCGAAGTTTAGGATGGAAAAAAACAAACCTGTCGGGCTGCGGTTTGAGAAAATAAAACATTTACATTCTATCAAAACGGTGAAGCCGTAAAAAAATAACTTGCATTTGAATCTACTAAGCAGTTAAAACAGAATATTGTGTTATGATACTGTCAGCCGGTTTTAACAACCTTGAAAGGTAAACAAAAAGAAGGAAACTGGATGTTAAGCGGTTAAAAAAAAAGGCACACCAGCTCTTTTAAATAATACAATATAATGGATTTTTACGATATGAATTCAGGCCCTCACTGCTGTAAAAAACTTTTTCTAACGAGGAAAGTTACATAAAAATATTATAATATTCTATGAATTTCATTTATTTTGTTCCAGAATTTTATTTATATTTATGATTTTCCTCGCCAGCACACTTGTAACGAGGATCAGCCTAACGCAAGCTGCGAGTAACTCACGCCTCAATAAAACATGAGCTCATAGTATTCTGAAAGGTATGATAGCATAATATTTACAGTTATTACAACAGGGCTTGTTCTCTTTAGCAATTCAGAGAGCAGTCGAGGGACAGACTTCTCTTTGCCTTTTGGGAGCCGCGCCGACTTGTAAGATATAATACAAACAGACACTTTGGCTGTAATATAAACAGACGCTTCTTTTTTAAATTTTTTTTTCTCTCCCTCTCCAGTAGGTGTTGGTTGTTCCCACAGCTCGCAGCACTCGCTCTTACCAGGCTCCTCTAACTGCTGACACTGACCGAGAGGATGTGAAAAAATAAAAATAAAAAAACAGAGGGTTAATGAGGTTCAGGTGCCGCTCCTCGTCTCTATCCACCTCCCAGCCCTCGCCTGCCCGCCCGCCTGCTGCATAAACCTCAACGCCAACTAGAGTTCAAGCTGCCCTGCAACACCAGAGATCAGGGAGTTTCTGAGGGGCAAAAAAAAAACAAAAAAACACAACAGACTCCAGTATTCATCTCCTGCCTCGAAAACAAAAGTAGAATTGCTTCAGATGAAGTTAGTAAAGATGTACAAAGGCCTCTGAAGTTCACAGTTTCTGATTTTTTTTTTTTTTTTTAGCCCTTTTTAACCTTTGGCCATGTTTTCTGTTCAAATCAAATTTTAGTTGAGTGCGATCCCACCTGGCATGAGACGGATCTGAACACTGGTAGCTTCAAGGCTGTGATCCAGATCAAGATTTCATGTCGCAGTGGTGCATCGGAAGCATATATGCAGGTTTTTAAATGCAGGTAATCAGCTAAAAACTAGCAATTGATTCCTTTCTGATTCCCAGTGGAGTTTGTCTCTCCGTTTCTATTTCTGGTGCGTCACATTCGACATCACAAATGTGCCAGAAAAAAAAAGAAAAAAAGGAAAAGTGTAAGCAGCGTTGGGCCAGTGACAATTGATGATGATGGTTGCTTTATTTAGATCATCTGCTTCAGTCTTTCTTAACACTGAGTGAGCAAAAATGAGAAGTGGATATTGCTCCAGAGGTGAGTCCCTGTTCATTCCCATGGAACATTTCAAAATAAAAGCACCAAAACGCCTTTAGGCTGGATGTTCTTCGTCAGCAGTGTCACCGCTTGTTGTTTGCGTCAGGCGCTTTAAGTGCCAAACCTTTAACCTCGCACGCCGACCTCTAGTGGATCGATGGGTCTTTTGGTCATGAAGCCAAAATAGTTTGATGTCTCGGTATCAAGTTACCCAGATGGTCCCGAAGACTTTGCATCGAAGGGCATGAACGCTCCAGCTTTCTGTTTAGCCCTCAGCTAACGTGCTAATGATTTCATGGTGTGTCTCTCCTAGAATTAAGAAGAGGGATGAAACCAGCCTGTCCACGCGGGTGCCATGTTTGCACGACTGTCGATAAGAACAGGAGCTGATACATACCTGTGACGACTGCAGGGATTAATACATATTGTATCCTGTCCCACTGAAGATAACAGCCAGATGTCTGTAGCTGTTAGTGGGTTTTAAGTTTAGTGTGGAGGGATGTTAGGCTGCCCTGGGACAGCGGTGCGTTGTGCTGAATGCTAGCATTAGTTAATTATGCCATTGGGCTCACTTGACCTGAGAGTTTCACTAAAATCATCTTCTTATCCTGCAAATCTTCACTTTCGGATTCAAGTGTCATCTCCGCCGTTTTAAAAATAGATCATCATTTTATTGTGGAAATGAGCGATTTGGATTAAAAACCCAACTGGTTGTTTCTGCACCCAAGGCTGTTCACCAAATTTTGATGAAAATCACTTCATCATTTTTTAAAAGATATCTGCCCTTGGTGGAAATAATAATAACATGACTCTATAAAAAAAAAAATCCATCTGAGGTCTTCAGATGCTTTATAACTTCTAATACAATGATAATTTAGTGTATTAGCAGGATGAGCAGGAAGTGTTACGTACAGAATGTAAAACCTTCACGGTGAAGAGGCTTCTGTAGAAATAGCGCTTACTTAGCATTGAGCTAATGCCCCTGCATTCTTCAGGTTACAGGTGAGCTGCATTACTCAAATGATTCACTACACATAATGTACATCAGTCTGGTGAGTATCTACTGAAACTGATGGTAATCAGACTTTATTATTGCCTAATGTTAGTGACACAATGATTCAACAGCTGCTGAAAATCATTATGACATATTTTGACACCAGTTTTCTAGTTAGTCACCCTAAATGAAGGGCTGAAGGTTATTAACTGATGGATTTAGTGTTTGTTTTCTAATGTTAGGTGATACAGTTGGTTTACTTTGACTAAAGCCAATCTTAAAGAGGCATTTTGTAGTTTTTGGAGCTGCAGTTCAGACTCAGAATTTTAATAATCATGATGCTAATGAGGTTATAACACAAACTCAGGAAGATTTATTTTTTTCCATAACTGAATAAACAAGCTGTTCTTAGAGGAAAATGAGGTCCCAGAATACTGGTTTGAAGGTGGCAGGGTCCGCCACATAAAAACAAAGAAAAACAATATGGAACTATGTCGGCCCTTATTGGTTAGTTTGTTTATTCAGTTTATTCAGTCATGAAAACAATGAGAGTTGGTTCATGTGGTTTGTTTGGACACGAGGAGAATCAGTCAATGAAGATTTTTCTCTTCTAATTAAAATATCTTCCCCGAGACTACATAGTGCCCCTTTAATGGTTAATTAAGGAGCTAAAAAGACAAGCTGCCGGATGAGTAAAAACACCAGCACAAGGATTATTTTATGAACTGGCAATTCTGAAATTGTTCTAATTATGTTTGTTAATATAACAGCAGATTTGTACCACAGATGTACAAAGTCTTTATTACCCATTTTAGTGTTTTTGTTGGCTTGAAAACATCCTCAGTGTTTTCTTGCCAAAGTTTTTATGTTTGTCTGCAGACAAATCGCAGCTTAGGCACCAGGATAGTGTGTTTCTGCAAATCACTGATATGTTCACATTCCTACAAAACCCGTCAAATCACTTGTACTATACATGTCTATGACCAGACTTACCTATCAGGGTGTGGAGGTGGTGGAGTTACAGGTGAGAATGGCCTGTGTGGAAAACGTGGGTATTTTCTCAACCCTGTTACAAATACTCATGTATCATTTAAAGATCATCTTTAAAAAGCATGTCAGCTGAATTTATCATAAATAAATGGTTGGTTAGATGTTAAAATTTAATATATTTGTGACTAAAAACTTTATTTATATACATGCAAGTTGTAGACCCAACCCTAAACGTTTGCGTTTTTTTTTCTTTTAGCAAGCTGTTCATTCAAAAATTGGACAAATGATGGATCAAACCAAAATAGTCACTTGTCCTTATTTCTTAGGAAAAAAGCAACAATTTAGTAACAGTTATAAACATGAAGTTAACCCTAAACCTAACCAGAGCATAGTCACAGTGACAAACCTAAAGAAATATAAATTGGCAACATAAAGAAACGTAAAGTTTAATTGTATCTGTGGTTTGCAGAAAAATCACAAATCACAGATCTTTGAATTGTCTCCATTGCATGCACTTTACTGGCACCTAGCATAACACTTTTTGCAGACGACTGCTTATTTTCCGTTTGGTATAAAAAAATGTAATGTTATGTTAACAGTATAGGGTTTAAAAGCTGTTACCGTGGTTGCTATATACCCTCATCAATTCTTTCTAAGTTATTTCTTCTATAAAAAAGTCACATTGTTGAAAACCTGAACGAGTCTCAAAAATGTAACACTTGACTCGGATCTGTGCTTTTTTCACTGCTCACAGATATGCGATCCTTCAAGAGATGTAAATGCCTTTTTGAGTGACAGTCAGACACTGAATACCTACAAGGACACGAAAACATTCCAGCCATGAATGAGTCTCGCCAAAAGAGTGGACTGTAAAAAAATAAGACTGCTGCTGAAATCATTTCTTCTCCTCATTCACAGCGTCCCCCACCCCCCAAAAAAAAGGCACACATGCGAGAGCACCACTTGTGTTGTGTATGGAAAACTTACACAACTGTGCGCGAGAGATGATATTTAATGCTAAGATGCTTTCTGGAAACCGAGCCAAGGACTCTGAGGGAAAGCAGAAGTTGCGCTGCTAAGTGGATTATCGCGGTCAGTTAGAGGAAATGAAAGTCCAGTCCGGTGCGAATGGGCCGAGCGCGCCCCCAAGATCAAGTGTAAACAGGGGCTCAGTGTCCAATCCGAGCTTTTTTTTATCGATATACCGTTTGATCTTGAGCGAAAGGGAGCGACTTTGAGTCCCCCCTCGGAAAAAAAGAGAGTGAGGCAAATAGAGTGAGGCAGATGGGGAGAGGCTGGAGGACAGTGTACAGTACGGTTCAGTGTTTCCGTGAGGCTGGAATGAGAGACGGGGGCTCGGAGGCAGTCAGGTGTGGTACAGCAATAATCGAGTGAAGTGAAACGCAGGTTGAGCCGGTGAAACTGAGAGATCTTTGAAGCAGAGAAGAAGAAGATTCTGGAGAAAAACAACTCTCAGCTTGTGAAACTGGATGTTTTGTGTGTGTGTGTGTGTTGCTTGATAACCAGCCCGTTATTTGAATAACAGAAGGCACAGACTGGGTCGACACGCGGAGCACTAATGCCACATTTACATTGCAACATTTAAAGAAAAGGCCCTTCTGGGTTGGAATGAGTCGGAGAAACAAGAGCAGCACACTCTGCTCCCGCTGAATCTGCTCAGCTGTGCACTTTTCCGGTACTTTGCTGCGTATCTATTAGATTCAACAACTGCGTATCTGCATCCTGCTCACCTCTCACGGAGTCGCGGGGTAAATCTCGCTCATAAGTCACAAGAAGTTTTTGGTCGCGAAAAAAAAAACAAAAAAAACACAAAACCATGATCACCGCAGTGTTTTCGGTTCAGATCTGGGCGGCTTAATATATTTTGAAATGATTTACTGCTGCATCTTCAACCGCTGCAGTCGACATCAGCAGCGCCTCCCGGTCTCCCATCGTCTCTCATCATGGCGGGAATGAGTGAAATTCATTTTGCCATCAACTGTCCACATGTGGCTGAGGTATACGAGAGCCGATCCTATAGAGGAAGGAGCGGTGGGGGAGAAGACAGTAGAAGGGAAGTCCCGCGGAGTGACGGAATGAAAGAGGAAAATAAAAATGAGGGCAGACACAGCAGACTCCAGAAAGCATTTTCAAACAGAGGTTTTTTTTTTTACACCTTCCAAAAACACCTACGGCGTCACTCTAATTCCTCTCCTCTCATCAAAACAACACTGTAATCAAGGCTCGTATAATCTGACTTACATAATTATGGTTTTAAGTGCTTGGCTGTGATAAAACAGAGCAACCGCTCACACTTTTGATAATCAATTAATCTGCGTTTACGGTGGGAGAAGTGCATCGTGATCGTCAAAAGTCTCCGTCGGAACAGAAACGAGCAGTTTCTAGCCGACTCTGTTCCCTGACATTTTATAAACTGAACCAGCGGGTTTTTCCTCAGAAGGCGGTACGTGACTTCTGGATGGATCTGAAGCAGAACAGAAGTTGGATGAATCCGTTCAGTCACGGCCAATAAACAAACAGAGCGCTTCCACGCCAGCAAAGCAATCAGTATTCAAGTTAGCGAGTGTCATTCAGACAGCAAAACATTTAAAGCTGGAGACAGATTTTTAACTGGGAGGAGAAGAAAAACAGGCGACGCTCGATGGAGGGGGATGCCTGAATCCTGAAGTGGATAGAAAAAAGCCTAAGGACATCACATCTCGCTCAAGGGTTCACAAAGTAGTTTTGAATGCGAAGACAACACATGAAAGTATTTAGGTCGCATTCAGACCGATGAGTCGAGCCTGAGAGAGCGCAGACCTCACAGTCAGAGGCACCTGGAGGAAAAGTAGTTGGGTCGATTGGGTCAGAACTGGCCAACCGGGTCGGCAGGATAAAGTGTTGGTAGGGAACATTTCTGCTACAACCGACACTTGTACTAGCATTTCAGAATGTATTATATCATGTTTGCAATACATATTTATAAACTTTCATATCCGTAAGCATGGAGCAAGGAGGCCGGTAAAGCCAGTGACAACAGTTTGAGGAGGTGTTTCAACATCTGTAAGAGTGAATATTTTGAAATAGACCTTGAGACAGTTTCCAGCTGCATTGGGGAGACAAAGAAATGTATATTTTTGACAGGAAGTTCGGACATCTCCAGCCATTTTTGTGGTGACCAAAACAGGTATTTTGGGCTAAAGCACGATGTTTTCCTGAACCTAACCAGGTGTTTTTTTGTGTCTAAACTGAACCAGAGCATAAGCGCAGCGTTGTCACAACATAAAATGAGAAACTGTACCAAAGGAAACCGATAGGTGCCTCAAGATGATTCTTTAGAAATTAAAGGACCATAACTGTACGTATTACACTCTTTATGCATTACCGCCATATACGATGACACGGTGTGAAGAATGGAAACAATTTAAGGTTCTGGAATATTTACACAATATCATCATACATGTATTATTAACATGATACCAGTGTTTCATTTTTTATATCACTGTTATCGGTTTAGATCAATATGTAGTGACATCCCTGGTGTAAGGTAAATATTCATATTCCTTTGCCCGACGAAGGGTCCGCGGCATCAATTATTCAGCTCACTGTCACACAAGTGTTGCATGAAAACAGACAAATATGGCGGAACCAGAAGAGTTTGGAAACCTGATGATTATCGTACCATGTTCGTTCGCTAATCGCTTATCGCTTAACATTTGCTTATGTTGCGAAACATGTATGCAACAGCGTTTGTTCGTCCAGAAAGTATTTCTTTTCCAATTCGAGTGTCGTTGTAACTCGTGATAATAATCGTGATGAGCGTGATATCAATCACACCGTGAACATTTTTATACCGTTGCAATCCAACATTAGTCGAGTCATCGTTCAGCTCTAGATTCATTACAGTCCAATTACACTGATAATCCCCTAAAGTTTTTTTTTTTTCTTAAATTACTGTGAGCGGCTTTGTCAAAAAAAAAAGAAACCGATGTAGAAGTGAAAGGAAATATGCAGCTTGTGCTCTTGATAATGTTATTTAAATGTAATCACGTTTAACTGAGCTCATTTTCGGCGCCAATTTCCACAATATGAACGGCTGATAAAGCTTCAGATTAGCGCGGTGCGGATGGTGGGGCGTGACAAACACTGGGCTTAATCAATGAGTCTATTAAAGTTAAAATAAATAAATAAAATCGAAGGATTAATCACGACTGAAACTAACAGTTTTGCTGGAAGCTGAGAAAGAGGACGCGTCTATAGACAGGTTTTAGGATTTTAATCAAGTCGTCAAACTAATCAATCATGTATTTGGAAGGTGAGCGTGCAGGGAGGAGCAGCGCGGAGGAAATGTGCAGCAGCAGCAGCAGCAGCAGCAGAGAGTCGCGTAACATCCAGCTCATGAACTGTGAACACTTCCAGCCTCTGGGTTGTGTTTGCTATTGTGGCCCCCGATCCCATTGTCCCACCATTGTTAATGATAATGTCAGCGGTGACGGGTGTGTGTGAGGTGTGTGTGTGTGTGCTTTACAGTGTGTTTGCAGAGTGTGCCAGCATCTGTGTGCACACTGTAGCAGTGTGTGTGTGTTTGTGTGTGTGTGTGTGACCAGAGGTGACCCAGTGGTGTCCCTGCTGGTCCAGAGCAGGGATAACACCCTCTGGAGGCGACGCTCATTAATCATCCCATTCAAAACCCACAGAACGTAATCCATCCTCCCATCCTCTCCTCCTCCTGCTCCTCCTTCCATCGCCTCCTCTTCCCTCCGACGCTCCGCAGCACCGGCGCTCCGTAATGGGGTCACTGCTCCCATTTAACAAGAGACAGACAGAGGAGAGAGAGAGAGAGGGAGAGAGGGAAGAGAGAAAGAAGAAGGGGGAATGGGTGGGGGGTGATGGGGGGGTATAGTAAAAAAACGAAATGAGATTAAATAAGAAGTAACGAAGAGGGAAGGACGGCGAGGGAGGCAGAAATAATAAAAAGACAGGGGAGGGAGATGAGGAGGAGGAGGAGGGGGCGAGAGCGAGGAAGGAAATAATTACGGAGGGAGGTGTTTGAAAGCAGGAGCGATTAAGAGGAGAGGGAGGGGAGAATGAGTAAAGAGGGGGGTAAAAAAAAAAAAGAAAAAAAAAAGAAAGTGCTGAAAAACAGTAAAAGTCTTCCCCCCCCTCTGCTTATTAATGTCGCACCAGAGAGAAGCAAAACATTGTGTTCTTTGGAAATGTGGAGAAGAATCTGTGGAATATGCTGCTGTGGGGACCCGGCACTAATTATGTGACTCTCTCTCTCTGTATGAGTGTGAGTGTGTGTGAGTGTATGTGATTCATTCCTGCGCTGGAGGACAAGCATGTGTACATAACCAGCACACACAGAGACGCACAAAACGCTGGTGGAGGCACGTAGACACACACAAACACACATGCTATAGCAATCCGAGCGACGCCAGGGGACCTCGGTAGAAGTAGGTTCCTCCTCCTGCTGCATTATTCTCTTTGGAATGTTGTTTTTATTTCCTGGTTCGAAACTGTGGCACATCGCCCCCGGTTATCCAGCATCACACACACACACACACACACACACACACACACACACACACATGCACAGACGCGCTGAAGAGCTTCACTCATCTTCGTCCCAGAACCACTTTCGAGAAAACAGCCTCTGACAGATGCCCCGAACAGAAAAGGAAACTGGACGCCAAAAAAACATCTGAGCCCCGACAAAGAGCGTCGCCGTCTCCCTCGCCCCCCTGCCTGCGCGTGCCCTCAAAAATAACAAGTTCATTTTGTTTCCTGATGGCGAGTGGCCCCCCTCCTGAGATGACGACCCCCCCCACCCCCTCCTGCTGTTCAAGCAAAAAAGTTAGACATTTGGGGAAATTCGCTGATTTGCTCTCCGGCAGCGAGCTCGATGAGGAGATTGATAACGCTCCCTCAAAGTACCGCCGGCAGCCAGTTAGCTTAGCTGAGGGAGCACATCCAGCCCGGCCGTGTCAGACTGTAGCGAAATCCACCAACCAGCACTTCTCAAGCTCAATAATGAACTCATCTTTTTATTCTTTCAATGGTTCTTTTTTATCCTCAGCAGTTGTATCACTGCTATACATGACTTAGGTGCAATGATCTGTTGAATTCATACTCAAAACAAACAGTGGGCAGCGTATCACAAGTGCAACTGCTAACTGTAGCTTCCATTTAGCTAGTTAGCTTGGTTAGCCGTGCAGGAGGAGAAGTGTTGTCGTTCACACAGCTTGATCGAGCTGATGGCTAGCTGGTTAGCATGCTAACTTAACACCAAAACGATTATTTCGCCACAGTCTGTTGATAATTTGAGATCAATTTCCAAATGTTTTTTCAACTGAAATTCCAACATACAGCAACTTCAGAGCATTTTCAATTAAAAGATCTATAAAAATTCAAACTGAAGATACCTCAGGAGGAGCCACAGCGGAGGGATCCTTCTCCCACTCAAGTTATTGCTCTCTACACATACATTTAAGATAGCCGCTAGGTCCTGTTAGCCCCGAAAACACTGCCTGAGGGTGTTGCCGAGCTGGCTGGCGAGTGGTAAGACTTGCCTGTGATGACTTCAGGATGTACATTAGAAAGAGTAAAACACATCAACGTTTACACTGCGAGACTTTCAGCTCTAATTTCGTTCCTTGGTTGAAGTACATTCACCCCGCTGCGAGTCAAAGCTGTCAGTTCAGTACAAAACTACCCTACACAAGCACGGCACAGATTAAAAGCTCAGTGGTCTATTATTGATCTATTATGCTAAATTATCAGATTATGATGGTTTCTGTCTTTTAACGAGCTTTTAAGTGTGACGTGCGGTGAATCACAGCTGGGCGACAACAGCGCTGTCAGTCACACGCTACTGTTTCTGTCAGTGACAGCGCTGATTCATTTCAGTCGGATCACAAAAAAAAAGAAAGAAACCCCCTCAGAATTCATTGATAAAGACTCATTCACACATGTGCCGAACACCTGAGACAGAGAAGCTGTGCGAGGTGCAGGGACAGGTGCATGCTGGGGTTTTTAAGATGATCGGCGCGTCCAGCAGTCAGAGCCTCGGCGCCTGATCATGTCAGAAATAGCGCCGAGTCACATCTCAGTCAAATCTGAGACCTATCAGTCATGACATCGAGTACATGACGCGCATATTTTTCAGTGTGACACACACCTCCCAACAACATCATAATCTCTGACATTTCGGAAAAAAACAACCACAAATCATAGACGAGAGGCTTCAGAGAGCTTCACTGAGAATCCTTGTGTTTTTAAGTCATCCAGAGAGAGTTTTCTGTCCGTCCAGTCGTGGACTGTAAACATCAACCGTTAATCGCTAATTTGGCTCAATTTTAATGGCGTCGATTTTGTAACATATAACCAAAAAAGGCTCAGGGGGCCCTACAGTGTCAGACTTTGTAATTCTGGTGTAAAAATGACCAACATTTTGTTCACAAATCATAGACAAGAGGTGAGAACTACTAGGTTTCCTTCAGTGCCAAAGTAATCGAGAAACATCCTTCTGTACATTCAGAGGAAGACTGTAAGAATGAAATGCTAATAGCCTCTCCGGCTTCCTTTAATGGTTCCCTAAACTGTCAGAATGTAAAGACACAGGTCTATAAAAGAGCCCCGGGGAGACCGACTCGGTCTAATCCGTCGTTTTATGGAGGGGTTACGTCGAACTATTCCTTTAAGATGCTGCGGCCGAAGAAAAGATCATGGCTGCTCCTCGCAGTCGCAGCGATTCGGTCCAACTCGGAGCAGAGAGGTCTGGGCATTTGGAGTCGACTCAGA
Source organism: Acanthopagrus latus (assembly GCF_904848185.1). Classification (NCBI taxonomy): domain Eukaryota; kingdom Metazoa; phylum Chordata; class Actinopteri; order Spariformes; family Sparidae; genus Acanthopagrus; species Acanthopagrus latus. Next base: position 6,432,576 of record NC_051054.1, on the reverse strand, counting down.
AAGCTGTGTCTGCCAGAGACGAGGAAGCTAATTTATATAAGAATGGGATGGAGATTAAGACCTCTGAGGGTATTATGGATTTGGGGAATTAAGCATAATGGATTTCATGTCGGGCTTTCTTTTACGAGTCCCCCGTTGGAGAGAGGTACGCAGTCTTGAGAGCAGATCTGATTCATTCCACGGCTGCAGAACTGCCACGTGCACACACCAACCACCTCTCATTCAGTACAACACACACACACACACACACACACACACACCTTTTTCTCATGCTGGCATTCATATAAAACAGCATCTCCCCGGGATGAGACATGGCTCCCTAAACTGTCAGAACTAAAATGCCTTTTGTCATCCCCCCAAGTGCATATTTAGGAAGATTTCACACTTCTATTTCACACGGCTCTGGTTTTTGGAAACATGGGTTGATGGGAAAATCATCGAAAAAAACCCACAAACAAACGGAATGCAGGGCGCTCCAAAACGCCACACGACGGGTTAGTAGAACTCTTTTCAAGCTTTTTATCTCGATGATCACAAGGTAAACCGCAGAAAAACGGCACTGATGTCACGAAGTTATCCGACAGGAAGAACGGCAGGCGAGAAGTGTTTTTTTGTAAACAGCCTGTAAATTGCCTTCCCCTCGACAGATTTCGAACACAAACCGTTAAAAGCAGACGAGGCAGAAACAATTATATGAATTCATGCAATCCAGTGCAACGACATCACGAACCAGAGCTTCAACAAATGGACGTAGAAGTGAAGTGAGCAGCACGCTGCAGGCTCGGGTCGAGTGGGTACAACTATCACTGTTACGCATTGAACGGCACCGTTAATTATTACTGTAAACTGGATTAAAATTGCAATGATGGAGTGTGTACAAAGCATACTGATGATTTTGTTCTCGTCTTGCTTCATCACACACACACACACACACACACACACACACTACTCTGCAGAGTAAAACAGATAAGGGAGTTAAGGTAGAATTTGTTCTGGATCTTCTGTTCTTTCTGTCTGTCCGTTCCCCTGAAGACTTCAGAAACTCGGCATTTTCTCATTGTATTCTTCTCAAGTTTAAGAGTAATTCATGACTTGGTTTTGATGTATCCAAAAACTGGTTTCCCAGCCAAACGTGTTGAGAATCAGCAAAGTTTAAAGCAGTATCAAAAGATTTTTGGCCACTCGGGGTGAGTGGAACAGAACATAAACACAATTCTGGCACATTATTAATTTATAAAGATAAGATTGCGAATATTACCATTAATTTGGGGTCGTGATCCCAGTATAGTCGAAATATTCTGTCTACTTTTCACTCTTGTCTATCTCAGAGAGAAGAAGAAGAAAGAACAAGATAGTTCCTGTAGGAGGGAAATATCTTGTTCTACTTCTACAGCTAGCTTTATCTTAAGTTTATTGCCTATTTCTGTAACATCTGTCAGTTTCCTGTTACTGAAAAATCTATTTTGATGACATAAAATCCAAGTAATTCATTTATAGTATCCCATATACATTGCAAATGATACAAAACAGTTAAAAAACACAGTGTTACGTGGAAGCTAGCTACAGTTAGCCTTAGCAAAGTTTACAGCCTATTTCTGCAAAATGTTTCTATTTTCTGTGACTGTATTCTGTAACATCATAGCACTTCATCTCTTTTACCACATAAATGAGAATAACATACAAAACAGAGCAAAAAACCACAGCGTTAAGTTAAAGCCAGCGGTTTCACTACAGCTGGACTTAGCTGAGTTCACAGCTGGTTTCTGACTGCTTGTCTCTCACTGAAAGTTCAATTTTGATGATATAACATCCAATTCATTCATTTGTATTAAACCATACAAGTGAGACAAACAAGAAAACAGAGCGATAAACTGCAGTGGTAAATCCAAGATCACTTGTGACATCGCTACAGTGAACCTTAGCTGAGTTTAAGGCCTATTTCTGCAAAATGTTCCTGTTGTCTACAACTGAAAAATCAATTTTGACGAAAAAAACATTTATATTTAATGTTATCCCATCTCGATAAAACCATCACAGAACAACAGCTAGACCAGTTCACCTCAGTCCTCATGAAGCTGAAAAGGCTTAATTTTTTTTTAAAATATTGTTTAAAGCCAAGACTGTAAACATCACAACCTGCTTGAAAATGTATCAGATTTATCACTTTATGTTTGTCAAACCTGCCTTAAGTTATTCCTCTCTGTCTCTGCAGAGCTGCAGGCGGCTGATGAATCTCCGGGCTCGTCACAACTTCGACTCCTTTCAAATTACACAAAGTCATTTGACCAGTTGTTTATATAAAAGCATCGACCGCCGCAGCCTCAACGATTTTGTTTCGTGCGTGTGATGCCTTGCTAGCTAATGTTTAGGGAGAGCTACATAACTCCAGCTGATGTCAATATTTTCACTCGATTAACTTGTTACTACATTATGATGGATAGGTTGATAAAACAGCAGCAGACTCGACGCCGTTGTTATCGCGCTGCTGCACCGAATGCATTTTAAGTCTGTCGCCGGTCGCTCCAGTGTTTGTTTGTCTGGTGTTGACAGACGGAGAGAGAGTGAGACAGTTTAAAAAAAAAATATATTGACTCCGGGGCATCACAGTGGCTTCGATGTGAATCACATAACTGTGACATCTTCGGTTTAAATCCGGCTGCGTTGGGACCCTTGTCAGATTTTTTTTATCTGCCTGTCTCTCTCTCCACAAAACGTCCCGTCTGCCTCACTGCTGTGAGCTTTGAGAATAAGAGGAAAATCCTGAAAAATTGGCTCTGGGCTCAGAAATGTTTAGCGTAAATCTGAGGCACCGCTGTAACAAAAACACAACATTATAACCACAATTATTGATAATACTGATATGCATGCTAATGTTTACAACACCTGTATAGTTTTGACAGCTTAGTGCCCTCAGGGTTGCCACACACGTCTTTCTAAGCAGGGTTGTGTTGTAAAACGTTGCATGTACACTAGGTTATGGAATCAGATTACAAAAAGTAACTAACTACAGTCACAATCTCGTTAAATGTCCTTGGATTACAGGCTTGGATTCGGTACAAAGCCGGATGTTGGGATAATGTTTGGCTCCGGTCCGGCTGCCTTCTAGGAACTGGTCAGTGACCCGGCCAGATATGTTTCCTGTGTTTTGTTCCAAAGATAAGTGTTGATGGATCACTTTGTTTTTGCCAAGTAAAGAGACGAATGGGGTGCCAGAAGATGATCGATGTGAAAAGCTATGGAAACTCATTCGATGGGTCGGTTGAGACTCATATGAAGAAAACTGACAGGTGTCTAACAGCGGGAGGAAAAATTAACTTGTATTTAGATTAGAGGGCACCACACACTTGCACAAGTCTTGGTTAACAGTTATCAAGGGACTTATAAATTCTTATACGATGTCTACTAACATTAATTAGACTGTATACGCGTTAACGATGGTGTTGTTAGATTATAAGACATCTATAAGCACTTCACAGCATAACAAATATCAAGTCTTTGTTGACATTTACTGACATTACATTGCTTTTTGTGCTTTTTTTGAGGTTTATTATGCATTTATTGGCAATCAACGATGCTTTTTGCAGCCACTCAATCTAAAGTGAGAACAACAGACAAAAATATAAGCCACTCTTAGGTTTTATTAACATTTTAAAGCAGCTTATAAACTTAAACAGTTTCTTGTAAGTGCTTAAAAATGTCTTTTGATCTAAGTGTGTGATCCCATTATTTAACACTTCTGGTGATCTTTTAAGGACTTCTGAGGGCCGTAAGTAGCTTAGTGCAAGAACCTCATAATAAAACATGGCAATTTGATTATCAAGATAACCAACATGTAATTAGCACACAAAAAAGTGCTTCTGACATCCTGATGTCACTTTAAAAGGATGTTTATGTCAAATTTGACGACAGATTTGACAAAAATAAGAAGCTACTGTCAGCTGCAAAGACCTCAGTTTATATTAGACAAGTCATCTGACAATATTCAGATCAGATTAGATTTGATTTTACGTCACTAATTACCAACACTTCATTGCAATCTGTACTCAGTAACCGACCAAACCCGGTCTACAAAGTTATCAGCAAACCCTAAAAAAATTGTGTGAACTTTGCATTTTTGGCTCGCTAGATTTAGACGTTGGCTGCCACCTCCTGCCTGCTGATGGAAAAAAAAAAAAAAGAAGTAAAGCGAGGCCCCATAATTCCCCGTCTGTGCACAGGACCCATAAATCACTGTTACGCCCCTGCACCCAGACACATAAACACAATCGCGCTCCCCGGGTTTCGGAGCAGCACTTGGAGGGAGAGAAGATATTCCGGAGTTATCTCAGTGAACGGGTGCCTTCCCCTGGCTCCCACTCCACTCGCCTTTTTCCCCGCCAGATAAACATGTTGTTCCAAACACTGGTTCAACACACGGCGACGGGCGGAGATTAAGGCCGACTTAAGTTTATCATAAATGAAGAGCAAAGTCGACAGTTGTGTGGCCCACTGCCTCTCAATACTAAAGCCACCAGCTGGGGTATTTAGGTGGTGATGGGAGCTGTGCAATAGCAGTCACAAGGCATTCCGGCGCTGAGGTAGGCTCTAATCCTCTGCTCCTGGCTCGCTCCTGACAGGGGGAGGAAACAAGCGCGGGGAGGCACGTTCGCAAATCAGAATTTATGGTGCGATCAGCGCTGTCTTATAGTTGTTTCAGTGAGGCACTGATCCTGAGGCTTTATGGGTTTGTTTGTTTTTTTTTGTTTTTGCAGGAGCTCTCAATCTAGCGAATAATTTGTATATACTGTGAATATTCAAAAAGCGGAAAATTGGATGAAAACAAAAAAATCAATACCACAGCGAAAATCTGATTTCGGGGGGAGCAAATAAACATCTCGTTGAATCATTTATTGTTTTTCTTTTTACTTTTCAGGGACGCTGATGAGCAGATAGTCTACATTTCCCGCCCTCTTCTTCTTTTCTTTTTTTTTTTCATCTCTCCCTCTGAACGCTCCTCTCGCTCTCCTCGCAGCAGGAAAGTCAACACCTTTTTCTTTTTTTTTTTTTTTTTGGGATGTGCCAGGACTTGAAAATCCAGGCGAAAAAAAAAAATTCTGTTCAAAGCAAATCGACTTCCTTCCGCAAGTATTTCTCAGAAAATCAGAAAAAAAAGAACTCCCCAGTTCTTCCATCCTCTCATCCATATTCTCCTTATTCTGTCTCTTTCTGATCTACAAACCTTAAAACTCACATAAACGCCCACAAAGACATAAAACCACACAGGCGCACACATGCACAGACATGCTTTGAAAAGCTTGCAGCGCGAGGCCCCGTAAAGCTCATGTGATGTTGTCAACGTCAGCCGGGCCCCCGTCCCTGCCATCTTAGTGTCTCCACACCAGCTTACCACAGCGGCAGAATGACACGGTAACAGACACATATCAGCTTACGGGAATAACACCTAACCGACGCCTCGAATAATCCGCCATTTTTCGCTCGACGATGCTGTAAATAAGTATTGTCACGTAACACTGGGAGGCGCGGAGAATCGTCGTCTACCCTTTTTCTCTCTTCTGACCGTAAACTGTTTGGCAGACACGTAATTGTGCTTCCGAGTCTTTCGCAGAGATCATGTGGGTGGCGTCTCGTGCCGGAGCGAGAGAGAGCAAAAGGGAACGGGCCAGAAATCTGTGGATTCGCAGTCGGTCTGTGTCTCGCTCTTCGCACGTCTACTGTAAGTTCTTCGCTACCTACTACTGTAACTCTCCTCTCGCGCACAAATTAACAAGTCTTCCAGCAGCCTTAAGCCTGGAAACACCCGCTCGCTGATCTCGCTCCCCGTCTTCTTTTCATCTCTCCCCATCCTCACTCAAATCTCCCTCTGTCCTCTTTAGTCCCTCTTTCCCTCCCTACCTCCCCATCATCCTCTTCCCTTCCAGTATCCTCCTCCCTCCCCTCTCCCATCTCCTCTCTCTCTCTCTCCCTCTGCCTCTCTATGTCTCTCGATCTCTTTGTAGGTATTTCCCTCGCTGATGTTGTCCATTGAGAGCCACTGATTGTCTGTGGGTGAGCGCGGAGCAAGAAAGAGTGGAGCCGATTACTGCAATGCAGAGCAACCAAACAACATCCCGGGCGCTGCAGCAGCAGCAGCAGCGAGCAGCAGCAGCGAGCAGCAGCAGCAGCGAGCAGCAGACGCGTGTGTTTGCATGTGCGCTCGCATGTGCGGCTTGTGTACACATTCAAAAATTGGACTTTGTTTACTTGAGAGGCGTGCGTACATTTGTTTTGTTTTTTTCCCCGGCGCTGATACGACGATGTAAATGTTTATGCATGCTCCTGTGTGTGTGTGTGTGTGTGTGTGTGTGTGTGTGTGTGTGAGCGATGACCAGGCTCCACCGCCAACTATTTGTCATGCCCAAACACCAAAGCTTTCTGTGAGCTATGCACCGTGACTTTTAAATAGATCTCTCTTTTCACCGACATCAAACTCGGCCCAACTGTGCATTTTTAATACCCTCCCCACCCACCCCACCTCATCCCGCATGTTTATGCAGAGAAGAATATGGTTTCATGCCTTCGCACACACACACACACACACACACATGCACACACACTCAGAGAGGATCCGCCTATCGCCGCTCGGGCTAAATCTATTATGCAAAATGACAGTGTTTTAATCAGGCTAATTGTCCAGCTCCTCGCCATGTCTCCGCCATCTCCACTTAACCGATGCCACAGCCGCAACTGTTTTTTCTTTCTTTTCTTTTCCTCTCCCTCCCTCTCTCTCTCTCTCTCTTTTTTTTTTTTTTAAGGAATAAATGACACGGCGGTGGAGGGAAGAGCGAGAGGCAATCTAAGCCACAGAGGCCCACAGGCGTTTGAAGTCTAAAGACTCTTTCATCCTCGACTCTGGGAAATGAATGATTTTTTTCACACAGTGACAGGACAGCTCTGACAGGACCCAAACACATGAACCATGGCAAAGCTGTCAGATAGTCGAAAACACACACACACACACACACACACACACACACAGATAGGCGCGCACACGGAAAAAACACGAGTGGCAAAAATGCATACACACTTACACGCAGCTGGAACGGGTCCAGAGGAGAAAAGAATCGGAGCGAGGGAGTGAGAAGGGAGCGTTGAGGAGCGTGAAGGAGCGAGAGAGAAAGAGTGGAAGAGAGGGAGCGAGAGAAAGGGGGGATGCGGAGAATGATGCTATAATTAGTCGTTTGTTGCTTTAACTGGCATTTAGTTCTAACTGGGCTTCTTTGTCTGCAGACACAATGGGGCTGATGTGGCATGAGTGAACTACACAGCTTAGAGGATTAAGGCTGGACGGAGGCTGTGGCGCCGCACTGACTCTCTCTGTCACGCACACACACACACACACACACACACACACACACACACACACACAGATAGACAGACAGACAGACCGGCCCCTCAACTAGCTGCGCAAACACGCCGGCTTCACACACTTTTTTTTTTTCTTAAACACACACACCTACAAACAAAGGCACACCCCTTCCGAATACGCGCACACGAAACGCACCCACGGGGGGATTATCTGTGCAACAGAGTTCTGAACGCCGAGAGTGAGGAGGCGTCTGAAGAACTGCGCTCATCACCGAAGGATGGAGGAGAGAGAGAGCACAGAGGAAAGGAACAAAAAAAAAAGAAAGAAAGAAAGAAAGCGCACGCACACTTGAGCGTGAGCTACCTGTGTGTCGAGCAGCATATAGAGCAGCATCTCTCGACGTCTGTCCTGCGAGGCTGAGCTGACAGCCACAGCAACGACCAGGGAGGGAGAGGAGAGAGAGAGAGAGAGAAGGGGAAGTAGAGGAGAGGAAAGGAAAGAACAAAGGAGAAAAGGTGAGAAGAAGAAGAAGAAGAAGAAAATACTAGAGGGGGAGGAGATGGAGAGATGAAAGTGGCCAACAGATCATTAAGAAACGAAACAGAGCCGGAGTGAGATAGAGCAATTCACGACCTTGGCCCCGGGGCCCCCACCAGCCTTACACGTCATTTCGCAAATTGATTGTTTTTGATTCCATACCGTTAATGTGCTGGATTTCACACTATTAGCTCCCATCGCCAGCCTTTAAGTTGGAGAGGAACCCTGCAGGCTCTGAGCTTTGCTAAACTCTCATCTCATCTCTCCAACATGCTGCGTGGACAAGCTTACAGGCTCAGCTTCACCTCGAGCTGTTTCTTTTCATGCACTATTAAGGAGACGGGAGACGGAGGAAAGTGAGTGTGTGTGCATTGATGAGGGTCAGGACACGTATTTGCCACAAATTGCAGGAGCTGCCATAGCAAGGTTTTTCCTTTTTTTTTTTTTTTTACGTAGCACCCTTTATTGTATTTCGTGGGTCGGCGGTAAGAAGGCTGAACCAGATGCAGAATCATCCTATACATTAATATAACATGATCCCTTACAGGAGAGATTCAACACGCAAAAACTAAGAATAAATATATTCACAACTGCCTCTACTATTGGTAGGAGATGAAAGCATAAAAAGGTACCTCCGTAAAAGATAATAATCGATAGTTGATAGAAGTGTCTGTCTTTTTTTGTCTTTAATAAAAAAAAAGAAAAAAGAAAATCCCTTCACGTCCTGGTTTTTTTTTTTGTCCATTTTTTTTTTCCCGCCACATTCAAATTTCCTCTGAGAAATACTTAAAAAAAATCAATACAATAACCAATTGTGTGTCTGTCCCCTGAAATGAAAATCATGGAGCAGAGGTCCTTGTGGCCACACGACCGATTAATAAATCCAATATGCATCCAGTGCCACTGTGTCCTTCTGTGCGTCGGCCTTCCTTCGCGTTAACAAAAATAATCTCTGTATCGTCTCCTCCACAAAACCAGGACAACCCTTTTTTTTCTCTTTGATATAATAATTTCACACCAACTATTCCTGGATAAGTCCTCTCCTCTAGCCCTGTAAAGAAATTCAAACCGGATAAGCAAAAAAAAAAAAAAAAAAAAATTAAGTTAACTGGATGAGATGAAAATGAACTGAACTGCATACAAACAACTCCAATATTGACTGGGTATATTATTATTTTTGGCTCATCCGGGGAATGCAATTATTCGGCGGCTTTTGATTGGTTTCAGTCTCAGTCGTCCATCAGCGTCCCATCCGTTAGTAGTCAAACCTCTTTGTTTAGATAAATAGATCTGTATTCATAGAAAAATAAGCATTGACCACGCTGCTGGCTGTTCATTGCTAAGGCACTTGGCTGTTTTCAGTCATTTCTCTTTCTCTCTCTCCCTCTCGCTCGCGTCGCCTCCGTCTTACGTGTCCACCCAGCTCGCTCCACGCCTTCGGGGCTGTCACAGTTTATGACTCTGTGTTAGATGTTGCAAAGAGCTGGTGTGTTTCACCTCCACGCAGGTCTTTTGAGAGTGATAATGTGAACATTAACGCCTACCGCCGCCGCCGCCACAGCTGCTGTACGGCCTCCTGCTCGTCACGGCGCCGGGTAGAAAAAAACGGAGCCTCGGTGCGTTTTTTATTTAATTTTTTTTTTATGATTGTGAGGCGTAATGGAGGGTAAAATTCTGTAGTAGCTGCAGCTGAAGTTTTTTGCCCTCCAGGCAGATATCTGGGATCAGCTAATCCTTGCCAAATACCAACCTATACGCCAGTAGTGGGGAAAATACAAAAACTGACCTCAGCTCGTTATCCAGGAATAAACATAGTGTGTAGTGTAGTCCCGCTCCCCCACAGGCTCCTCTCAAAGCCACGCAAGCCTCTGTACAGGAGTCAGTGTTACTGGATGATTCATCGCCAGAAAGGGAGATGATGAGGAGACCAGAGGAGAGGGGAAGCAGGAAGAGGAGGAGGAGGAGGAGGAGGAGGAGAAAGGAAAGGAGGAGCATTAAAACTGGTAGGAGCGGTCCAGCACCTCCATGTAGTCCGGTGTGGTCCTCAGTCTGGCTCTCTGCTCTCCTGCTCCCTGCTCGCTCTGGCCGCTGTTCCCACCGCCGGCCGTGGAGCTGGCGGTGGTGACCACGAGCGCTTGGTCGGGTCGGGCGTCTTGTTTGGAGTCCTGCGGGTGAGGGTAGCGGGGCGGTGGCCTCGCGTACCTGTCTGGCAGGTCTCTGAACTCGGGGGCAGGGAGTCTGAAGAGGCAGTCCACCAGTTCGACCTTAGGCGTGGGGCCTTGGCTGTCGATCACTGTGGGGCAGAGGATGCCGTTCCCATGGAGGCCGGCGAGCGGTCCCATTGCTCCTGTGATGGTGTTGATGGGGGACGAGGACACCTCCAGAGTCCACTCCCTCTCCTTCTCTGCTGCAGGACAGTATCCTCCCTCGCTCTCTTTGGAAGCTGCAAACGTCTGCTGCTGCTGCTGTTGCTGCTGCTGCTGTCGCTGTGTCACCGCTGCATCCTGCTCCTCCTTGTAGATGGGGTTGCTACACATGTGCGAGGCCGCGGCGGGGTTCGGACCCTTCGACGCAGCCTCCGGGGGCAAGATGGTGTCGTAGACGTGGTTGTGCTCCGGCGGAGGTAGAGGCGGCGTCTCCGGGAGGCCGTGGTGATGGTGGTGGTGGTGGTGCGTCTGCTCGGTGAAGATTCCACACTCCATCTGGATGCCGGCCAGGTCTACCTCTCCCTGGCGACGGAACGGCAGCTTGTCCCTCCTCCTCAGGGCGTAGGCGATTAGTGCCGCTGCCGCAAAGAATGCCGACACAAACAACACCAGCAGGCTGAGCACTAACACCGACAGCGGGATTGAATCCTTCCCCGGAGGGATCAGGGGCCCCAGCCCTGAGCCGGGGTAGCCAACCGATACACCGCTGTCTGCGGCTGTGGAGGTGGCCGTCTGCTCCTCGTGCTGCTGGTCCTCCTGGGGCTCCAGCTCAGGGCAGAGCAGCTCCATGGAGAGGGAGCGCAGGTCCACGCCTTTGGTCTTTTCCGGGGAATGGCAGACCACCTCTCCCATCACCACCACCGCGCTGAGCCCCTCCAGCCAACGCTTGAGTGGTGCCGCTTCACAGTTGCACTCCCACGGGTTCTGCTGCAGGTCCACCTGGAGGAACACATAACACCACCGTGCATGTCATCGTGTAATAGGACACTAATTGCTGGTCTACCATGCAATGCAAATTCATGAATCACTTTGTGGGAATGTAAAGAAGAAAAAAAAGGGATAATTTAGCTAGTATCCTTGTGATATATAGCAACTTGCTAACAGCAGCCTGTGTTGAAGAATAAGGCAGGAGCCAGCACTTTAATAAGATGACAACAAGAGAAATTATGTTTTCTCTGCTATCTTTGCCTCTCGCCGGCTAGAATATACGGAAAATGAGTTTTTCAGCGTTTGCATAATAGAAAATGGCTCTCCACGATGGCGAGCGTCATTAAGTGTTCATTTTGAAATATGCAGGTGAGGTAAAGTACTGATTAATGTAAACAACGGCATTATTGGCTCATCAGAACAATGAAGTGCCCGCTTTTACTGAATGGCCGAGCGCACAGGCAGTGACGTATTCCCCCCGGTGATGGAGGACAACACCTGAGCGGGGCGACCGATTCAACTTGTTTCCGCCCACAAGAGCTCCTCTTTAAAAAGCCTGCTCACACATGTACTACAGCAGGTTATAGTTATATTTCAGTTTACAATAAAGACCACTCAGAGTTTACACAAGTGGTTATTGACAAATCTCTCCCTGCAGGTTTGTGCGTGACGAGCCTTTGAGAGTATCGCCGCTCTCACTTCGTTGGGTTTTTTTTTTTATATGTAACAATAGACGGGATGTGATGCAACTCTCCCTTGTGCTCTAATCCAATAGGTATGTGCATAAATCCATTTTTCTTGTTGCCTGCCAGCCCCGAAAACAAACTCAAATATTCACTTTGCCGCACTCTGCAAAAGGCTAAAGCAGATTATGCACAAAGGGAATCACTTACATCACGTAGTATTGTCTGCAGAACTGATCTGCTCCGTATCTTTAGCAATGACTTTGGCAACGGAGAGCTGATATTCTCTCTGTCACACTTCCAGTGGGCTTGCACAAATGTTGTCATGCTAATTTGGTTAGGCCATCTCCCTGGCTCGCAGAAATAGATGGATGCCTTTTGAGATGATTCAGCATTGCTGTTGTGGGAGCCATGCTACGGCTGCCTCCCCATGCCTCACGCTGAATAACAGGATGCTCCTTTTCTTTATTGGAGTGAGCCCTCTGTGGGCTTTTGTGTGGCTTTCATAATGACATAATTGCGACCAGAGGGTTTCGCAGGAAAACAACACCGTGCCGCAGTCTTAACAAGGTTTAAACAGTGAAGGTCTGCTTTTAAAGAGTGGCTCTCTATGTTTTTCGGCTCGATTGTGACAAAAACCGGGGCCGTAATTCAGCATTCAAATAAACAAGGTGACATTTAGAACGAACGCCGTACGACCAGCGCGTCGGCTCGTTGCCGCAGTTTCATGACTTTCGTAACTGTAATCTTCCATCTGCTGGGAATCCTTGAAGCATTTTATCCGAGGCATTGTTTGCGTTTGGCGCAGATCCCGAGGGCTCTATCCTCTCCTCTTTTGCAAGCATCTGTCCAAACGTGTCCAACACCGTTTACAATTTATACGCCTGGTCACCTAGTGTGCGATTTGCTGTCAACTTGTCAATCAAAGCTCAGCTGAGAAGGGAAATTATAGACCCTCAGTTAGGCCGACAGGTGCTAGTCGGAGAGGAAATACGAGTGCATGAAACCACTGTGCTTTTTTTTTTTTAATGCACCTGAAGGCTTTAAGTGAACTCATTCCACTTACAGACAGTTTGTTAATGATACTGTATCCTCAACCATTATTATACCATTAAAGAAGATGTATGATGGTCATTTTCAAGTTCAGAATTTTATTTTGGGTTACTGCTTGAGTAGGTTCACATGCTGTTTTCTCATACTGTCCAGCGCTGCAGCTCCATATTCACCCTCCATCTTAAAACACTATTTTAGCTCCTGTCTCGTTAAGGCCCTGCTGCTCTGATTGGTCAGCTCACACACGCCTGAGCCAGCACCGCAAACGTATAACATGGTGATGTAGTGTGATGTCACAAAATCGCAGAGATAAAGTTCAACTTTAAACCTACAAATGCTTGGTACCAGCTCCTTCCAGTGAGGAAAGATGGTAGTTTTAATGTGTTGGCAGTATCCACATTAACACTGAGGTGCCCAAACTTTTTCCTTTAGAGGTCCAAACATTAAAAAAAAAACAACAAAAAAAACAACAAGGACGGGCCACTGGCCAAAAGCAAGAACCATTTGAGGTCTATTTGAAAATGCTAAGTGACATCCCAAGTTCCCCTAATTGATTGACTTCCTGCACAAATGGGCACGGATGCCTGCCACGCTCAGTTTATGAAAGATAATAAACAGGCCTGGTGATCCTTCATATTTTACCGAACGAAAAATGAGACTGCGTAAAGATCATTATACTTGTTTAAATACATTTAAAAGAAAATTATGTAGAAACATCTTCAGCTTCTGCCTGAGTATCAAATATTTAAGATAGTCAAGAATAGGTTTTTTAAAAATGGTGAATTTATTGTGAATTACACTTCAGTTAATAGTTATTTCACTGTTAAAACGCCTTATATGACCATATGAAGCAATTGTTTGATATGAAGTTGCAAAAAGAAATGTCTACTCTTCAGTACATGGTAAATGAACACTGATGAGTTCATCTATTAACATCAATTTGGACGATCATTACAAAGTTACATCTGAGGTTTATATATATTTGAAATTGCTTGATAAATGGTTAATTAAGCGTTTCAGTGTTATCTTCCTCGTTAACAGACTCAGTATTCACCTTGGGTATTGTTTAAATGTTACACTTCTGAGTGCAACATTTATTGTGTTGACGCAGCCTGTGATCATATTCAGCGAGAAATTCTTTTTGAAAAAGAGGAGAAGAAGAAAAAACAACCCTCCTTCTGTCAGAAAATATATTTAGCCTGCCTTAAATGATGGCATCGTTATCTGAGGTGGTAGCTGCCACGCTTTAGCCGCAGAGGAGTAAATTTTGCTCTTGTGGGCTTTTTATCATCATGACAGGGATCAAAGATCAGGCAATAATTGTCCAAAAATTTACTTGGGAGCTATAAAAAAAAAATAAAATAAAAAAAAAAAATCACATCAGGGAGGATAAATTCAGGATGTTCTCAGCGCGCCATGTGTCTTATAATTGATCACTTTGCCCAAACAGCAATATCCTGTCAGTCATCAGGATTGCTCCAGAAATATAGTCAATATAAGCAGGTTTTTTTTTTTTTGTTTTTTTTTCTCTGGTGCAGGGATTCTGCTGTAGTCTCTGGTGACGAGACGCCCCTGAGCTACGGCTTGCCAAGCCCTCTCCGTACTGATGAATGCGTTTCATTGTCTTTTGAATAATACACAAAGCGAAAATGAAAAGGAGGCATTAGACGAGGGTTCTGCAGTATGCGCAGAAATCTGGGGGGTTTTCTTAAAAAATGTGTATGTTGAGAAAAACGGCCTTCTTGGGTACAGTATGCACACAAAGCCAGAGGAACGCATCGGGAAACAATCCGCTCACGGATACTCATGCGCTATTAGATTTCATCAGCCTGTGATGCCGAGGTGCATTCCAGGAAGCGTTGTAATTTACTTTCATGGTGTACCTGCGCTCTCTGTATCTGCCTTGGTCGACTTCTACCTCAGATAGTGATTTCCCATATTTCCCAGAGCGACTCCAACAACCCCTCGAGGAGGGGCATGAACTTTTTTTTTTTTTCCCTACCCAGCGGTTTGTGTTTCATGTAGGTGGAGAGAGAATGGCGGTAATAGCAAAGAGCAAAGAGTGCAAGTGTTTCTGGTCCATTGAGGCTATTGTCAGTTGAGAAAATTTGGCATCGCTGCCTCTGTGTGATTGCCGAACAACACTGCAACATGATGAGTCTAGAGCGGAGCCCCTTGATCTTTTTATTCCGAGGGAAAACAAACACCGACTTTTAATGCTGCTGGATAAGATATCTGGATTTCTATTTTATTTTTTGGTGTTCGAAATGTTCCAAGAAGCGCTACTGAAGTATGTAGACATGACACGAGGTGAGTATGTTTTGCCCTGTTACCTGCAGAAAAATACAATACCGAAACCACAAAGTAAGCCTGGGGAATGCAGGTTTGTGGGTTTGTAAGGTCTTCTTTTAAACAAACGTTTTTTTCTTTTTTTTTTTTTAAATCACACGCTGGAAAAGCACATTTCAATCGAGCATTGCTCACTGTTATATTCCAATACTTGGGAATAAAATATATTTGGAAACAGTAAAAGAAACTGTCCATTTTTTTAAAAAAAGGGGGGGTTAAAAAACATTTGACTCAGTGGACTGAAATGCATTTATCTTTGAAGTGTGCATTCTTGAATGTCATTCTGTGAGCACAATGTTAATCGCGCACCTCTACATATGAGTGGATAAGAGTGGTCATTGATATACTACTGAAAAAAAACCTGCAAGTATAATCATCTTACAGCGCGGAGGCGTGGGCTACTTGTGTTGTAAACGGACTTTATTGGCATTTATTAAAACAGGAGATCATCAGAGACCCGAAGTCCATCTCCTGCCCTGAAACAGAAAAATACATCGCTACGCCCGCCAGTAAATTGGTCAACCTCCACAACTGCTAAAAGCCGAGTAATTCAGAGGCTTTTATTGAGCTAATGTCTTTTTTTTTGTTTGCTGCGCCGTGCAGTTTAAGTGCAATATTGGCTGACCTAATATAGTCATATATATATATATATATATATATATATATATATATATATATATATATATATATATATATATATATATATATATATATATATATATATATATATATATATATATATATATAAAACTTGTTTTCCGTGCATAAAAATATTCAATGGCTTGTTTTGTGTTCAGTAGATATTTTACGACACAGGATATAAACCAGTGAGTTGCAAATAGCTAGGAGAGAGTTCGCAAAGAGACCTTGAATTTTGTTAAGGTTTTATTTAAATTAGATTTGACTGGTTGTTCTATGGCTTACACGTGGTTTTCATGCACCAATGAGAATGCCGTTACGTCTCCATGTTCATCTATATGGGCCTGGTCGGAGGTGTTGCCAAGATGGCTGCCAACTGACGACTAAAGAAAACCCCCATGAAGCCCGTGCAGGGTATTGCTAACTCAAAAAAATAGCTGTCTAATGTACTTTGCTGGTCTGACAACAGAAAAAAGCTGAGTTAAGTTTCAGAAGTAGAAATTTTCATGAAGTTTTGTCAAAGTAAGCTAGTTTGTCGACTTTTTCATGAGCAAGCTCGAACGACTGGGTTCAGTCGGTTGCTCGTCTCGACTATTTAATTCGTTTTCAAAAGGGCTAATAGCTCAGCAGCCTCCTGTTACCAACAGATTTATAACATCTTTGTGGTTTCGGAGGGCTTTCACGGTCTTTAAATAAGCTTTTAACAAGGAAGTGGTGCACTGCGGATCAGCAGTTTTCTCTGCTAAAAGCTAATTGCTTGGTCAGTGACTATGATGGTCTGTTTAGCCTGAAGATGTGCTTTAGCGGCGTTGTTTTCAAACCTTTTGCAAACCGATTAAACAAATGAGTTACGACTTATTAATTAGCGGGCTTCATGGGTGCTGACAGGCAGGTTTTTGTTACCTTTGGATGGAGCCAGGTTAGCCGTTTCCCCGCCTCTCTGCTAAGCTAGGCTAACCAGCTGCTGGCTGCAGCCCCGTGTTGCACAGACGCAGACGGACGTGCGATCAGTCTTCTCATGTGACTCAAGTGTATCTCGAAAATGTCAAACTATTTCCTTAAAGATTAGCTTGTACCTTTTAGAGGTATTATCACTGATCCGATCATCCGCAGTGACAGAAGCTGCCGGAAAAAGCGACGCAGACTCAAGTGAAACTGACAATCAGGTGAATATTAGTTGGGCGTTTAATGCCTTTGCTGTCAAACCTGCCCCCGGTGAGGGAGCGCTGTGTTGTTGTCATCAATCTCTTTCTGGTGCGCGCGCTGTGTTTCTCCTACCTCAACATCGCACAAGGTGAGATGTGGCTGTGGGCAAGTTGCTTCATTGCAGCTGGCAGTGATGAGAGAGAGCTGCCCTACCAGGCTACACAACCTGTTCCCAGCGTTTACCGAGTGAGACATATGTTTTTCCCTGAACTGTACATATTTCTGGCACCTCCTCAAAAAGCTGATTCACCTAACTCGATTTCATAATATCCTTTTTTTTTTCACTCTCTTTGAAAGGGGAGACTCTCGCGCTGCTGCTTAAGGAATTACAGATGCCGCGGCCGCTTTAATTTCTACTGTAATGTCTCGCTGATGGTTATTTTAAATAATCAGGGTGGAATTTCTCCGAGATACCAGCGCACAGAAGTGGGTGTAACTGTTTAATCCGGTTCTTGATGGCAACAATGACTCTAAGCTTTACACGCGGCAGCTTTATGATAATCAAAATGGACTACTGTGGGTTTTTTTTTGACAGCAGCTGTGAGGTTCACCCTGCTTCCATCTGTGTCACCCTTTGATTTTTTGAAACTCTGGCTCCAAAAACGCACGCCAGCGCCCAGAAAGCACCCCCCACCCCCACCCCCAAACACTTTTCCCCAGCTTCAAAACAGGCCAGCCCGTAAGTCAACAGGTGATATCATTGTCACATTATTTTCTCCAGACCATGGGCAGCGCTAATGTGGCTTTGTCAGCGTAATAACAACCACCGGTAAATGAATGAATTCAATTACCGCGCTGCAGAATTTGAGCACTACAATGGTGATACCGCTGGGCTTTATGAATATGGCCCACAGTGTGCCTCCATTTGGTGAGCGGTTTAATGCCCGTGGACATCAGAGGAGTATAACGGCACACACGCACAAAAAACATAATACTCTTCCGCCGGCTTCGTGAAAAACCCCTGTCGTCCTTCCCCTCAGCAAACATCCAGAACCAGCCCGTGAACTGCCAGCCTCACCCACACTACCTAGAATCAGGGGATTTTTATTTTTATTTTTCCCTCCGTGGAGCAAAAGTGGGAAAAAAAAAAAAAAAGGAAATTCACAATGACACTCGGTGCTAATCCACACCCACCTTACCTCATTCTGCTCCGGCTGTCTAAGAAAAGCCTGCTACACTAAATTTGCTGAAGTGAGAGGAGGCAGGATGGAAGAAAATGTAATACCTCGGGTTCGGGGTCCTTATCGGCTGCATTGTGCGCCGCAGCCCCGCCACATAATGCTGCTGCAGCCCAAATATGCGAGGTAAGGTGTAACACAAACACATACTGTAGTTTATACAGTCTATTTACTAAGAGGTGCTTTAATTACAACCGTGCTCCGCAAAAAAAAAAAAAAACTTGAGGGGTTCAGCTTTCTCCAGTTTGGCTGCTGATTTATTAAGACCACTTATGCAAATCGAGTCAATTGCAATTTTCCAATTAGAATACCTGAGGCGCAACCATAGTCCCACATGCCACAGCAGAGCTCTCAAAACAACAGACGATGCAGATGACGGGGAAGAGAGAAGAAACCGCAGCTGTGCCAGAGGCCAGGAGATCAGGCGCTGCCAGAAGTTTTGAAATGCGAGGGAACGGCTTGATCCAAGGCTTCAGCTTGTTTTTTTTGTGTTTTCTTTCATCAAGCCGGGATAATGTAATGTGTCTTGGCAATCTATTAGTTTCTTTTAATCTCATCGTCTGACATTTGAATCAAATATACTGTCTAATTATGCATATTTTTCGTTTAGTAAATCAACGGGGGCGATCCAATTCAATAATCTCTGTTTTTTTTGTTTTTTTTTCCGCCCTGTCACTGTCACTCAACAACAAAACGCGAGTTATTTGGCCTGAATTCGCTGAAAAAGCCTCGCGCCCGGCTATGTGACTCATTTACACACGAGCAGGTTAGCAGATTAGAATAATTCCTTCCAGCACCGAAACCGCTCAGTGAATGGGCCCAACACCTACCTGCACCAGGCCGGTGAGGTGCTCCAGCACGCCCGCCATGGGAAGCTGCAGGAGGTGGTTGTTTCTCAGGTTGAGTCGCGCGAGATTAACTCCGGAAAAGACGCCGAGGGGGAGGCTCCGCAGCAGGTTGGCGTTCAGGAACAACAGCTGGAGGGACGGCATGGAGTCGAAGGTTCCAGGGTCGACCTCGCGGATCTCGTTGTACTCAAAATAAAGGTACCTAAGAGGAGAGAGGACGGTGTGTCAGTGTCTCTGCAGAAGGACAAAATGGAGCGCGGCATCTTATAAATGACATAAATTATAACACATTACACAAAGCCAGTAAGAGCATCTGTTTATCTGTCTTAACTTTGTATGAATTCTTGATGAGAAGCCCATTTTTCAGTCATTTAAATCAATTTATTTTGAAGTATTATTTAGAGATAATTCACCTCTTTGTGATTAAATAAATGAATATTTATGTTGAGAACTCAAAACAGAAATTTGACTTAATCTGCACTCTCCGCAGCTCACAGCTGATTAGCTGATCTTCACCGAATGACATTGCGTAATTTCCCGCTGATGACTCACGACACTCGTCTCGGTTGGGCCCGATGATCATGTCACATTTAACACACTTTGAATTTTCCAAGGTTTTTTTTTTTTTATCCTTGGTTAATAGAAATCAGGGGGAATTTAGTGGGGGAATTAAGCAGGACTGGAGACTTTTCCCTGCATGCTAGTCATCCAATATAGTCCCATTGCTGAAATAAGTAATAGATGTGGTTTGAATGTAGCGCTCTCTCCGGCTCCCTGGATTCACTAACAGAGGCTAACGAGAGGTTAAGAGGAAGACTTTTTGAATGTCCTGAGAGGATCTTTATTATTGATTAATAGTCAGATTAATGGGTCTGTAGATTTTCTGAACCTTATCTTTAAATATAGAAACAGCGGCGCTGAACGCTCGGGGCTAAACGACGCTCTGAATAAGAAAAGGTAGAGCGGCAGGAAGAGGAAACGGTTTCACCTGTTGTCCCGATCAAACAGCACAATGTTTAACCCAGAGGACTTCGTCTAACAACGATACGTAGGCATCATTCCGACGACTCCTTTTTCTATAATATCTCTTTTTTCTGAGAACGCAACATTTCCTTGGCATCATCTAGACGTCTCGCCGCCTTATCAACACCTCTGTGTGCAAATGCACAGAAAACACCCTGGATTTTCACATTGTCACTCAAACCGGGATCACACCTCAACTGAGGCACGCCAACAGACAGCGTGACTAACAAACTGCACTCCCGCAAGAGAATGGGCACCTCTCATTTCAATCAAACACCGCCATAATGGTAATCAAAATGTTCTGCTGTGTGCCGTGCCAGTATTAGAGTGAAATTAATTTCCACATACTTATAAACAACTGTCTAAATGCCTTCGCCGGGGTTGTTGAGTGGAGATGTGCTTTCCCGTTGGTTGAATGTGTTTGAAGTGCGGCGACGACAACGTGCTTGAACTGCTGCGAGTGATCCAAAAAAAAAACAAAAAACAAAAATGTCCTACCTCAGATTCTGCAGCCCGAGGAACATGTGGGGGCTAAGCCGCTCCAGGTTGTTCCCGTTCAGGTAGAGGCTCCTCAGGCTCGTCAGGCTGGAGAAGGCCCCCTCCTGGAGGTAGGAGATGCGGTTGTTCCCCAGGTGAAGCAGATCGAGGCTGGAGAAGTTCCAGAAGTCCGTGCGGTAGATCCTCTGGATTAAGTTCCCGCTCAGGTACAGCTTGCGGCCGTTGAGGGGCCGAGGCGTGAGCTGGGACACGTTCTGGAAGCCATACTCCTTGCAGTTGACGGTCAGGCCCAGGTCTGTCATGTGCAGGTTGCAAGTGCAGCCAATGGGACAAATGATGGGGATGGGGGGTCGTGTCTGGTAGCCAGCGACAGGCGGATTCTGGTTGTGACTGCGAGGCGTGGGGGATATTCTGGAGGGCCGAGGCCTTTTAGTCGGCCTCGGGTGCCTCTCTCTGTCTTTACGCTCGGCTGAGGAAGAAGACGATGAAGTGGAGGAAGTGTGAGTGTTCTGGCGGGAGCCATGAACCATGGAGGAGGGTTTAGTGGGCCTGACTCGCCCAGGGGGTTTAGAGTTTGGGGGCAAATGTTGGGGCTGTGATCCTGCTGATGGTGCGCCTCCCTCCGCTTGCAGCTCTTTATCGGGGAGGTCAGCACAGAGCTCCTTACGGGGGATTTCTCTCAGGTCCTTGCCGTGAAGGTGGAAGGGATATTCACAGGTAACGTCCCCGACTACAGCCGTGTAGGGGATCTGACCCAGCCACTGCTGTAGCTGCACTGCCTCGCAGCCACAGTTCCAGGGATTCTCCTCCAGCTGCAGCTCCATCAGGGAGCGACCAACATACTCCAGGGTCCCAGCATATGCCAGGCTCTTCAGACGATTCCCCCGCAGGTCCAGATGAGTCAGAGACACAGATCTGGATCAGCAGGAGGAAGAGGGGGGGCAGACAGTTAGCTAGGTTATATGAAAGGACAATGTGACAGCGAGCAAAAATAAAGGTTCACACATTCTATGCTGAGAAATCTGCTTTTTTATCTGATGATTAATCCTCTTTCATGATATGAAATAGTATGCCACGGAAACATTAATTCAACAGCAGTACAGACTGACTAATTGTGTCTGACACTGATATTTCCGCAGATCAGTCGCGGAATAATTCAAAAGCTTTGCAGCAAAATAATCAGAATCTAAACCTGAACAGATGAGCAGGCAGGACAGGGATCAGGTTGTCGTTGAGGATGAGCACCCGGAGCTTGTACAGGAACCTCAGAGCGCCGCTGTCGATTCGTTTGATCACGTTGTAGTCAGCCTGCAGGTAGAAGGGAAAATGTGATGAACATATAATTGCTGCAATCGAATAAAATAGGCTGAAAGCAGCAGGAAAGTTGAGGCACAGAGATCCTGAGAAGATTCTTTCACTCGAGTCACCTGCAAGCGAGCGACTACTTTTGTCAGACATATCTCCTGTAATGTCGGGTGAATTTGTCAATAACCCCGTCAGTCGTGGATAATCAGAGTGGATTATATTCTCAGGCCTACCTGGAGGTACTCCAGGGCCTCCAGGCCGGCGAACGTATCGTTTCTGAAGACCTCCAGCTTGTTCTCGTGGAGGTACAGACGTCTCAGTTTGGCCAAACCGTTGAAAGCTCCCACTCGGATGTCCTGGAGCGCATTGTTGCCAAGGTTTATCGACACTGCGTTGCCAAGGTGCTGAAACCCGTTGCTATAGAGACGCCTCAGAGAGTTCCTCTGGAGGTTGAGTTTGAAAGGGCGGACCCACGACTGTGACACCTGAGTGATTAATTAGAGGTCTGATTAGTTATCTTATTAATTACATGAATTGAACAGTTAGAAACACCTTTAAGCCACATCAGAGACAGGATATTAGACTTGGAGATACGGTATGTTAATGAGCCGAATGGCAATAAAAGTGCAGCGCGGCTCCACGTGCACGGCCTGACGAACGAGCAGGGATGATACCTGGCTGACATTAGTGAAGCTCCGCCCATCGCAGTGCACGTGCAGCACGCCTTCTTTGACCTCGCACGTGCACGGCTCGAAGCACGGCTCGTCCACTTCCTCCTCGGAGTTGTCCACCAGAGGGGTGTGTGTGGAGGTGGGGGTAGGGGTGGGGGTGTGCGACGCCCGGGACAGACACACACACCCCAGGGCCACTGCCAGAGCGACCCACTGCATCCTCCTGCTTCTCCCTCTCAGCTCAGCAGCCTGGGGCGACAGCCCGGCATCGGCCCTTCACCGCACTGCACGGCGAGGCGAGGCAGGGCGAGGCATGGCACATACATACATGCATACATTACCACACACACACACACACACACAGACACGCACACAGTTAAAAGAGGGCAAACAGCCAGGGAGTCAGCAGCAAAAGTCAGTTCAGGATGAATCAGATTGATGATACATCAGAAGCATACTAAAGCAGTCAGAAAATAAAAGTTAAATCACACAGACTAGAGTGCCACAGGGAAAGAATTACATTACATTGGAATAATGATGTACAGGCCAACTGGAGGCCACAGTATGCGGTGGTATGAGTCGAGCTGAGCCCGAGCCAACCAATGTAAACATATGTAAGATGCATTCAGCCCCGCAAAACACGGCTTTGGATTCACAGGGTTCACCAAAGCAGAAAATATTGATTTAGCAACAAGCGGGCCAATCCTCTCGCCTAATACGACATCGCTCTCGTATTAAAAATTCAAATTCTGACACCGAGAATGCAAAACACAGGCAAACATGTGGGGCCGGTTCACCTGTGAATCACATTTTCTCATCTCCAGAGGGGCTTTTTTTTTTTGACAAGTGGAGGGAGTGGTGGCGAGGTGGGGTCTTTGGGGGGGTGGTGGTGGTGGTGGGAGCGGTGATGAATATATTCATCTGTGCTCTCAAATGCCCGGTGAGGCTGAAATGTCACGCATGTGTTGTTTTAATGTATGCAATATGAATATGGGTGAATGCAAATCAGATTCATAATGCTCCTGTCTAATGAACTGCTCCATTTAATAAGATGAATGGCAATCAGAGAACAGAGGAGACGAGGCACAAAACCACCTCGTATTATCAATCAGAGTGTGCCGGGTTATCAACAGCCATCCGAGCCCTGTCATAATCATTATTGTGATAATGACAGTGGAGTGAAAGCAGCGCTGCCGAATCCGAAACTCTTCCAAAAATGTCTCAAAAGGGGCTGATGTGAAGGCGGCGCGCTGACGGGCAGGAACATGAACTGATGGTGATAGTGATGGCGGTGGTGGTGGTGGTGATGGTGATGAGAACGGCACCGCAATAACAAGAGAATGGAGTTGCAGTAGTCCTGGAAACAAAAAAACACACACACACACACACACAGACACACCAAAAAAGAAGAGAAAACAGCTGAGATGTGAATCTTGCATGGGGATATCTCCTCTCAAGTCTTAATGAGATCTAAATTGGATAAAGCATCTCGATCTGCTCGTACGGTGTTGAACACCGCCATGCGAAATGCAATAATGATCATCATGGTATGGTAGCTGTAATCATACAGCAATAATCTAGCATCAGCGAGTTAGACAAGGAGGCAGCGGTGAAAACATCACCGCCCGGGAGAGGAAGAGCAATCACAGAGATGATTATGACGGGGAGGGGGAGAGACGAAGGGAGAGTGAAGGGAAATGTGGAGAAGGAGGTGGTGGAGAGAAGAAATTCGGGAACAAGGTGGAGGAACGGAGTGAAGGAGAGGCAGACAGGATAAAGGAAGAGTAATGGGCAGAGAGTCGGTACAAAAGGGAGAGAGGAAACGGGTGAGGTGGGAGAGAGGAGAGGGATTGCATAAGCAGTAAGAAGTCAGTCAAGGCTGCCACTCGGGATGAGAGCTCACAGTGAAACAGCTGAAATCTGATATTGATTACATCAAAGTCCTCCTCTCGCCCTGCACACAATGTACGCCTGGCTCGCAGAGAAAGCAGCGCCGAAGCCAAGTTGCCAGCCCGAGAGTGTGTGTGTGTGTGTGTGTGTGTTGAAAACAATGTGAGAAAGGTCAAACCACATCCAAAAAAAGTGTGCTTTTATAGCCTGCCAAGTGCAGAAACAGGTAGCTAGACACGTGTAGATGTAGTGTGTGCTTTCATAACAACACCAGCGCGATGCTGCAATACTTCGGGACGGAGAAGAGAAGTCGGATGAGGGAGGATTTTATCGCACTGGCTTCGGAGCATGTGAGAAACACAGCACAATCTAGGCCAAAGTGCTCGATATGGGTTTGACAAATAGGAATACAATACAGAATACAACCCATTCATGGTCCCAGTGGGTCTTCGTTCCTCGTCAAAGAGAATGCATTCTTTATTGTCGGGCCCCGGAGCCCCCCTGTATGGAGGAGATCAATACCGAGTCCAGATAGACCGCTGGGATCCCTCCTGTTAGATTCTGCTTTGGTGGACGGCCATGTCTCCTTAATAAGGAGAAACACAGTCAACACTCGAGCCTCTTCCTCCAATCAGCCGAGTGGACTAGTCAGCAGTCGGCATAGCTCCGCATCATTATGGTAACAAGAAAGGAAAGGACTTAAGTGTCGGCTGGTGACAGCGCAGCAGAATTCAGAACCACAGTATGTCCCTGTCTGTCTGTCTGTCTCCATGTCCAGGCCTGACACAGGTGTGGCTTCCCTCTGCCTGTCTTTCTCTTGAGTCTTTCTGACTTTTTTTCCCTATTTTTAAAAAAAAAATAAATTCATCCTCCTCTCTCCTCTAGACCCCCGCACACTGACGCAAGCCGACCAGAGATGACGGTCACTGCTTATTCTTCACCATATTATTCATGTCACATAATTCCAGTGTCTAGCTCTCTCCGTCCTCTCTGTCCGTCAGCGCGGCACAGAGCCTCGGCGAAAGAAGAGAAAAAAACTGGCTTTTTTTTTTTCTTTTTTTCTTTTAACATGAGGGGCCCCCCCTCTCTGCTCCCCGGCAGCACAGACCCGCACTATCAGGCAAGCAGCAGCATCTCTGATCAAATGTATGGGGGACTATACCAGCCTGGATAGCCCACAGCCCTCCAAGAGAATCAATTAGCCCTCCTCTCCAAAACATTACAGCACACACATTGTAATAGTTAGTCGAATTAAAGCATGACCAATTAAACAGCCCAGTCATTAACAGAACCTATTAAGACATTTACCAGGCTATGTATGAAAATCCTTGGCAGAGTAACGCAATCCAATTGCATTCCCCATTGTCTGTCTCTCCCCACCAGCCTCTCTGATCCACACAGCGACGCTTAGCAGAGCAAGGATGCGGGTAATACTCACTCAGTCCGCCGCCAAAGAATTAGGGAACGACCGAGAAAACACTTTAGAGGCTGACTGTCGACATGTCGTTCACATTCAGCCGCACTCTTCTCTCTCTCTCTCTCTCTCTCTCTCTCTCCTGTAGCGGCTGAGGCGGATGGGGAGGGAGGGAGGGAGTGTTGAGGGGGGGGAGGCAGAGCGAGAGGAGAGGAGAGGAGAGGAGGGGGGGTTACGTGATAAGACTGCAATGAGGTGGAGGATAAAAACCGGGAGAGAGAGAGAGAGAGAGGGAGAGAAGAAGAAGAGGAAGAGGAAAAAAAAAAAACCCCGATTGGCTTTAGGATGCAGGTCCGTTTCTCCACAGCGCAGCCCGTGGGAGCTGCGGCACTGGACCGCTGGACAGGCG
This sequence comes from Acanthopagrus latus, assembly GCF_904848185.1. Lineage (NCBI taxonomy): Eukaryota > Metazoa > Chordata > Actinopteri > Spariformes > Sparidae > Acanthopagrus > Acanthopagrus latus. The sequence continues at coordinate 6,406,394 of NC_051054.1, read as the reverse complement.
GGCGGTGCGCGGAGTTGTAGCCTCGCGTGGTGATGGAGAATCCTCACTTCATCTCCAACACGCACGCACGCACGCACACGCACAACCAATTCATAGAGTAGAGAGAGAGAGAGAGAGAGAGAGAGAGGGGGCCGGAATTAATCATGCAATAAGGGTGGCGCGCGACTGCTAGTTTGTATATATGAGGCACAAAAGCGCGCGGGGTGGGTTCCCTCCTTCACCAGAGGAGCCACTTGAGTTCCTCATCATAAACAGATTACGGAAGACACAACAGAGTCACAGACAACGGGGGCCCTCCATAAACTTTCTCCTCACGTTGCCCGAGTGTGCAGTCTCCTTAAAAAAAAAAAAAAAAAAAAAAAAAATGGGGAAAAAAAAGGAAGAAAGAAAACAGCCCGACTGTTCAGCTATACCGACAATAATTTATAATCTCATTAGTTTATTCATCTCTCCTCGTGCCCTTAAGCACCGACGGATTTCGTGAAACCGGTGTGTGTTACCATGGCGACTCGTGCCAGCTGGCTCCGTCGCGCATACGCACTCGCACGCACGGGACGCGCGCGTGCGCGAGGGAGCAACTCGGGAAAAAAAAAGAAAACTGTGGTGACTGTTTTTTTGTTTTTTGTTTTTTTTTTTGAGAGGGGGGGTGAAAGAAGCGGAGATTACAGGGAGGCCCGGACTGTCTGCGTCAAAACACCTGTCTTACCAACTGGAAGGTGGTGGGCGCAACAGATGCCGCGGAGATGGAGAGCGATGAAACCCCCACCCTCCTCCTCCTCTTCCTCCTCCTCCTCCCCACTCCACCAACACCGGATTCCGCCTCCCACACGGGCTAATCTCCGCCTATAGTTGGCCGCTGCCCCATCAATGCTGCCTCTAAGTGGCGGGCCCCCTGGTGAAGCACCCCGGGGTCCCCAGTGGACGAAACGGCGAAGGGGCTCCATTTCGGCGCCGAAAACAAGCGTTCAAAAGCGTTCAAATATCAGTCAGACGGTTTCATGGCTATAGGAAAAGATTTAATAACAACATGTCTTCCATATTACTGAGCTGAAAGTTCAATTTTCAGTTCAATTTCACATTGATTTCAGCGTGCATTAAGGTGAATCACCTTGAGGAAATGGAGAGGTGCATCTCTGCCTCACACACACACACACACACACACTCCTTTCCTCTCTCTTGCCATACCTCTCCCTACAGCAGTGGAGCTCTCCCTGGAGATTCCTATCAGAAACAGTAACAGAGACGGTTCCAGTAATATCAGGAAGATGTAGATGATGGTTATAGATTTCAGGGCTCTCAGGTGCATTAGGCTGTATTACAGCCTCCCCACAAGGCTACTTAACGCTCACTTGCAATGGAAACAGGCTGGCAGACGCGGGGTTTGCATGCACAGCCACATGCATTTATGGAGATCGCTCACAGACACATGCTCACTCTTAAGTCACCTCTAACATGCAGGGGCTGCAGCTGATGTGTATAAATGAGGTTTTTTTTTGTGTCTTCTCCAGCTTCCAGTGATTGGCGATGCCAGATCTATGGCAGGGGTAATGTGATCTCAGACCTGAGGCTATATCGCCTACCTCAGAGCGTAACAATGCCCCGTGACGGAGAATCTGGGAGGAAGAAGAAAAAAAAAACAAAAAAAAACACCCGCTTTCCTCACCGTAGTGTTGTCGCTGAACCGTGGAGGCTCCCTAAATTAAGAAAACAAACGGAGAGGAACTGAGAGAAGATGGTTATCAGGCACCATCAGATACCTGCGTGTCTGTTTCTCAGGGGGCAGGAGCCGCTCTGAGCACATAAAGCACTTTTTCGGCGCGTTGATGGGGCCTCTAAAGTAGGGGATCTATTTATACTGGCCTAGTGCTGTCTGTGGAGCTGTCCGGTGCTGAAATGGATGGGGATTCATGCTGTTTCACTTGAGCCACTTCTCCTTTCTTCTTCCTCCTCCGCTATCTCTCTCCTTCTCCGAAGCTTTCTTTCTCCTCACTCCCATCTGAATTGTTTTCTGTCAGATCATACTAAGATCCCCACCATTTCAATCCCCTTTCTTCCTTCCTTCTTCCCTCACTCTCGTCCTTTACTTTTCCCACTTTTGATTCTCCTGTGGGCTCTTGTCAATTCAGACTGGTGTACAGGCCATTTCCTCTTTGATTTCCTTCCCTCTTCGCCCGCTCACTCCGTCTCCTTCTTCCACATTTGCGGGAATTGGTCATCCCGTGTTTAAGTGGCTCTCTCAAATTATGCTTTTGCTCACAAGATCTCCTCTGGGAACTTGGCTTGCATGCACAAAAAGGCACAGACACTCAAGACTGGAGGACGTGCGGACACACGGACATTAGAGTGGGTTTTGTTGCTCTCCCCTCCTGCCAATCCACGGGTCAGAAAATCTCCCCAGAGCTACACGTTGTTCACATACTGTTGCGCTGTCCCCAAACACGTGTCTTGGTTTTTCTTTAGGACCCGCATCGCCCCCAGTCTCTTGTTACAGAGCAGGATGAGGCAATCAGAGAGGCGGGCAAGGGCACACTGCACTCTGTGGGAAAGAGTGGAGAGCAGGGATGGAAGGAGAGGAAAATAACAGTGGGAGCGAGTGAAAGGGAGGCGATGAGCGGTGGGAATTTGGGGGTTTGCGAGGGCTGGCGGAGATGTGTGGTGAAGGGGAAAAAGGAGGGGAGCCAACAGATAGAAGGGGTAGATATGGGTAGAGGAAGAAGAGGGGGGGAAGGATGGCCAGGAGGGCAGGTGGGACTGTCATTATCTCCAGATTAAAGCAAAGGGCAACTCCAGAGGACTCACCTCTGATTCACACAGTGGTACTGCAGGCAAGGACAAGCCTCGCGGGAGACATGAAACATACACACACACATGAGCACACACACGCTGGTGATTCACAGGATTACCCACAGGCTCGTGGGCGCACACACATATTAACACACACACGTATGCACATATGGGCAAATAACACCCCCTGTTCATTTAACATAACTGCACACAAGATACAGCGTGACTCACACGAACATGCTGACTCCCACACACACGCCACATACGAATGCACACACACACTCGTGCACATGGTTGAGCTAATTAATCAAATCTCCTGTTTTAATTAGGGATTGAAATCAGTTGCCGTGGGAACCTTGCCCCCCTTGGAAATCTTAAGGTAAAGTCTCGTCGCCACCGATGACTCCACGGGAAGCTGAGAGAGAAAAGGGGGTGGGGGGAGACAAAGTCATAATACCTACAATGATCCAGCTGGCTGCGTTCTACATTGCTTTTTCACACACACATTCTTTCCAGGGGAGGCCCGAGGTGCCCGATGTGCACTTCAATTTGGGCTCAGTCACAGCAGAGGCACAGAAGTGGGATGAAATGTGGGCATTACTTCACGTCTGCGGCTGATACAATGTGCTTTAGCATGAAAGGGCCATATGTGTTTGGCAGCGAAGGGCAGGCTGGTGGTTTGGTTTGCAGAGAGGCCTGTCCAATCGATCGCCAAGTCGAGCCTGCCATTCTGCTCTGAAAGTTTTCACGTGGTGGGGCGTGTAAAGGCACTTTCACACACTCCTAATAGGGCTGCTTATCCTCGCTATTACCGCAGCCTTTGCAATTTCTGCAGAGCAAAAAAAAAAAAAAGGCTCTGTGTGCACCCGGTGCGAGAACTTTGCTCCTGAAAACATCATTCATAGTGTTTTCACAAGGGCTCCATTAGGGATCAATAGGATATGTTTGTGAGGAATCAGCTTCACTTTCTGTCTGACTGCTTTTGGAGCGCGTCAGAGGAATCAATACGCTCACATTTCTGTTAATCAGACTGAGGAAATATTTATTCAGCGACTAATAGAGCTCTATTTTTAAGCAACTTGGAGGTTTGAGCGTTTACACTGTTTCATCTCACCGTTTGATAGACCCGCTGTCAGTTTATCTCGGAAGAAAAAAAAAAAAAAAAAAGGGACGAGGATGAAACAGCTCGAAGTGGAAGTGGAACCACGGGCTGCCTTCATCTGTCCCGGGTGTCTTAATATCAGCTCAGGTGGAGGCTGGACTTGATGAATTAAAGGAGGAGAGGATGCCAAGTAAAGCCATTAGGATACAGGAACTCAGGCGTGTGTCTGGCTCGCCGGTTGTCATGGCTGCGGTGTTTATCACCTCTTTTCTGCCGACAGAAGCCCAGGGGCAAATCAGATTGGCTTCAGACGGAGAGGCAGGGAGAAAAAGAGAAGGGAGAGTTGGTGAGTGAGGGGGAGGACATATTGGCACAGCGGAGGGGTGAAATGCCAACACGCTGCAGAAGGGAGGCAGAGGACGGTCATTGGACAAATGTCAATGTGGCTTATTCATGATAAGATTTTGTGTTTTTTTAAAAAAAAAAAAAAAAAAAAACCACAAAATCAGATTCGAGGGGAAAGATGGAGTCTGATTCTGCAAAGCTATGCTTCAAATGTATCTTTTTCTGTGTTTGCTCACCTGAGATTTATTCATATTTTAACACCTGTCTCATCAGGGCATCAACGCGTGCATGCATCATCAAAAAATGTGAATGCACGTACACAAAAATACAGATGGGTTTCCCTTTTAATACATGCCCGGGAAGCATCTAAATCTATAAAACCATCCTCAGAAATCAGGTGTGAGATCTGCCCAACATCCCCCCCCCCCCCCCCCCCCGCCGGGTGGCCTACTCCTGCCACCTAGTGGTGCCCCGCATGCACCCATCATCACCAGCCCCGGGTGCCTCTGCACAGGTGCATTTAAAAAGAAAAGTGTGGGGTGCAATTTCCCATGCAGAACCGTGGCTGTCATGTGGCTAGCTGACAGGCCAGCTCACATCCAATTCCAGTCCTTAAGCGCTTATATTGGCTGAGGAGATGAAATCAAACGGCCAATTATGATATTTACCGGCTATGACAAGTGGTCGGTTGAAACACTCTCAATCTCGCAGTCATAATCATGCACAGATGGCTAGCAGCTGCCGGGTACATCCAGGTGGCTACTTGTCGCTGCCAGTGTCCCGTCCGTCCCCGCAGCTATTACACCGTAACCGCTCCTGACTGCACGGAGCGGCACGTGTCGACGCGCGGAGCCCCGCCCTTTCTCTGCAAAACTGGCCAATCAGAGGGCGGCATGATGATGCGTCCGAGTCCTCTCGGCGAATCGCAGCGCCGCTTGTTGAGCGGAGGCAGCGGCGTTTCGCGTATGTGGAGGGGCCTGTCTTGTGCTGTCAGCAGGGAGGAAGGTATGGATACATTGTCGCCGCACTGACTTTCTTGAAGTTAAAGTTCTGGTTCGGCTTCGCGCAGAACACGGAACCAGCCGCTAAAGCTCGTTTTGAAGCGTGTGTGTGTCGACATTAACTCAGTGTTTCCGCTTGTAACACACGTTTATGTTCAGTTAACTCCTGTTGTCATTTCTTCTTTCTTTTTTTTGAGGGGGCTGTTTTTTTATTGTCTTCACCGCTTTGTTGCGCACATGAGAGGTCCAGGTGTTGGCTGGGTTCGTCTGGCTGGGTCCTGTTTTAGCTGACATCCAGCTGAATAGGGGCGAAACCACCAGACAGCCTGTGTGAATAGCTGTATTGTGGTCGCTGGCTGGTGTGTGTGTGTGTATATGTGTGTGTGACAGGTCAGGTTCAGACCTATAGGCCTCTTCTACACAGAGGGGTCTTGGTCGGTCTGTGTCGTTTCCGAGCCCTCATTTCTCCGAGCCCGTCTGTCAGGGAGGGTCTTCATCATAGCCGTGTTCAGGCTGACACGGTGTGTCACCGTGCTGAGGAGTAAATTACCGCTGACAGCGAGCTGTCCTGTTGTTTATGGTCGCGCCTTGCTGTCAGCCCGCAGTGCCAAAGTCTCATCATCTCTGGCGAGGATGCCGCAGACGAACAAATTCAGGAACGCCCCGGCGTGCTCGGGCCCGGCCTCAGCAGAGGACGTGGACCCGGTGTCCATGGAGGAGAGCCGGGCTTTGGGGGACGCAGGAGGAGGAGGAGGTGGATCTGAAGGGGACAATGTTGGAGACAGAGAGATAATCAAGTCCCCCAGTGACCCTAAAGAGTACAGGTAACGAACACCTCCAGTGCACAAGTTACATTCACATTAAAGCTCCTTCTCCTGAGTATTTCCCAATGTAACTAACTACACTGACTCAAGTACTGCAGGCCTACTGAAATACAGTTTTATGTATTTGTACTTAACTGTAGTATTTAAATGTTCTGCTGTATTTATACATATAGACACAATTATTGTATCTTCTGCTCCACTAGATTTATCTGATAACTTGAGTTACTAGTTACATTATAGACTGCACATTTCATCATTTTATTTTGCGTTACTACTAGAATAGTTTTTACATGCTTTTGTACTGTATCTTTAAGGCCCCGCCCTCTCCCAAATACCCAGTCTGTTCTGATTGGTCACCTCACACACGCCTGAGTCGGCACTGCTCATCAGTTGGCTCTGTCCGTTAGTTAAACTTCTATAGTGAATAACACATACGTTGAGCAAATTATGCGACGTAGCGGTGATGTCAAGAAGTCATTGAATTAAAGACTTGGCTGCTGACGAGGCGTTTGAGACACTTCAGGTGCAGTGTTTTCTGTGGGAGATCGGAGCTCCCAAGATGTTTGACATGCACTAGAACCTATACGTCACACTGAAGGAACAGAAACAACTGAAAAAGCATAACATGTCTCCTTTTTTAAATTAATTTATATTGTCAGCAAACATTAATACTGATAATCGTGAAAGTGCTGAATACTGGATCTGACGATAATTAACTTTTTTACAACAAATAAGTATTGTATCCTGTTAAATGATTTATTCCGTCTGTTTTGTGCTTTATCCTCTGTCATTGCTATTGAATTAATTTACGTGCCGTGAGGATACTATTTCCTCATATTCATGAGTGTGAAAGTGCTGAGAAAGTGACCCAGATCCACTAACCCAGATCCAGAAATGATATCGAGCCTCCCTTATCCAGCTGGATCAGTACAGTATTATTGTAGCATGATGGGACGATTTCATGCCATAAGCACACACACACGCCTCGAGGCCTCTGTGGGGTACACACAGAAAAATTTGCTGTGAAAGAGCAAAATACAAACGAGTCTCAAAAGTGTATGAGATGCAGTCTGTGAAGAGACGAGAGGGGAAAAAAAACAATGAAAGGTGTAAAAGTCGATGAAACGACACGGTTTTCACAAAGCTCCCTGCGCTGTCTCACCTTTTGACTTTTCCCCCCTCCAGGTACATCGTGCTGGACAACGGGCTGCGAGCTCTGCTCATCTCAGACTACAGCGGCCCAGCAGCATCCGAAGATGAGGAGGAGGAGGAAGAGGAGGAGGAGGAGGAGGAGGAGGAGGAGGACGAATCTGGAGATGAAACTGAGGACGAGTCTGAGGAAGACGACGAGGACGACGGTGATGATGAAGATGACGATGAGGGAAAAAAGAAGAAGGGAAATGCTGAGAAACAGGTACCACTGGGACGTTTTTTTTAATGTAGTGCTCTGTTGATTTTTAAGCAGCCTAGACATAAATGTCTCATGAGAGGGAAGAAAAAGAAAACCTTGAGTCATGTTGAAACTACAGACATTTGTGCTGAAATCAGATATGCAGATATTACTTATGCAAAAGGCTTGTCAGCACAAACAGGGAACTATTTATAGTGCTGTTGTTTAAATACATACGCACACTTTTAACCACATTTGTTCCCGAAAACTCCCGAGCATACAGGGCTTCAGCTACAGAATCGGCCTGGAAGGATCTCAGTACTCTCTATAAATTCACTCTGCCCCGTCTGCAGCCCTCAGCTCTTTTTCCGATCGTTCCCGGAAAAAGATGTTAATCTTTAAAAGCCCAGTCATGAATCTATAATTTCATTGTTTAACAAGGTAAATAATTCTCTGAAAAAGCGTGGGCACAGTAGGTCTTTTTTTAGCAATAGCAATAGTATGTTGTTGAGGACTATTCTCAGCCGCTGAAACCAAAACGTCACCCAAGATTCAACCTCTATGGCGCAGAGGAATACAAATCATCACCAGACTTATCCTTTTGGTGCATTTTCAGACTGAAACGTGACTTTGATATCTTTCCTGTGCGTGTCAGTCTGCAGCAGCGCTGTGTGTTGGAGTGGGCAGCTTCAGTGACCCCAGCGACCTCCCGGGCCTCGCTCATTTTCTGGAACACAGTGAGTAGACAACCAAAGACAATCAGCTCGTTTCTTCAGGCCAAGGGTTAATTCTCCCACAGATATTCTCACGTTGTTTTCTGTCAAGTCAAGTGAGGTCAATTTGATATATATGTGTGTGTGTGTGTGTGTGTGTGTGTGTGTGTATCTAGCTTGAAATCACAAATCAAAAAATGTCCTCAGAGTCTGTTCAACATGAACCAGCCCGTATCCTTTGACTCTTTGTCTGGTGTTCTAGAAGGAGAAACTCAGCAACAGTGTTTCCAGGAGTTTTCTTGCTCGGTTCAATAATTTAGTGTAACCTCTTTTTTCTTAACCCGTTTTTGTCTACTTTCCGCTTCAGTTAATAATTTCTGACATTTCCCAAAATACCCTCCACCAAGCAGCAAAGAACAGGCAGAAACTTGTTGCATTAAGGTTTTTTTTTTCCTGTTCAAAAAAACAAAACAAAACAGATTTTGCTCTCTTGTCTTGGAATGCAACACGTCTCATGAATAGAATTTCTGTCTTCTGATGTAGTGTTTTCTCTCTTTCACCAATATCAACGTTGAACATTGTTCCTTAATGGTCCGTTTGAAAAGAAAAGCTTTTGCTCGGTCTTACAGACTGTAATCGAAACTGTCACCAAATGTGAACAAGCAACATTCGGGGATATCTGTTACTGCTATATCCAGACAGAGAAATACTATATCAGATTTCATTGTTGCTCGGGAGGAAATATAATGCAATGCTGTCCACATAAAAGAAAACCATGAATGCAAGGCGCATCATCAAGTAGCTGTTGTGTACCTTTTCTTTATATTCCTTTTATATATTGTTTTGATTTACAATCGGTTTTCTTTTCTTCAATTCTCCTCTCTTCCCTCCTTTACTGTTTGTCTATTGTGTCCCAGTGGTGTTCATGGGCAGCGAGAAGTACCCCTCCGAAAATGGCTTTGATGCTTTCCTCAAGAAGCATGGCGGGAGCGACAACGCCTCCACCGACTGCGAGAGGACCGTCTTCCAGTTTGACGTCCAGAGGAAGAGCTTCAAAGAGGCTCTTGACAGGTGAATGAGGATCAGACGTTTTTTTTTTTTTTTTTATTTTCTTAGTTTTCAGAGCAAGTTGCCCTTAAGAAGTGGACTTCAAGAAGAACCAGTAGGTGATTCAGATCCAGATAAACACAAACGCAGGAATAAGAAAAGGAGAGAATAAACACTTGGGGCGTGTTAAAACAGTCATTACATACCGACTACAGGATGAAAGCTCTTTGAAGAATTTGGTCCTCGTCCTGAAATTGTGTCAGAAACCGTAGTATGAATAGAAATAATACTGTAATGTATGATTAAAAAATGGTGGAAAAACAGCTGAAATTCCTACTCAAGTCAAGTCAGTTTTATTTATTTAGCCCAACATCACATTCACATCCTCAGACTGTTGATTCAAGTAAGAAAAAAACTTTTGTAGCAGGGAAAAAATTGAAATTGAAAAAACCTCAGGAAGAGCCACAGAAGAGGGATCCTTCCTCCAGGATGGACGGACATGTAGTAGGTCAAATCACATATTGCAATGACAGAATATCTGATACAAGTAGATGCTTTTTTTTTTTAAAGATATAAGCGATGAATGTTTCAGACTCTGATGGGTCACAGGATACGGTGGCGCACCGACCCCTGATGTGAACCTACAGACTCGGACAAACATCACAGGCCTCAATCAGCCACCCGCCACTCCGCTCTTGTCTGTCGTATACGTCTACATCTGATTGTGTCTGTCTGACCTGCGTCCCGTCTCTCTGGCCCTGATTATAGTCTTTCTCTCCTGGCATCCTCTTAGGTGGGCGCAGTTCTTCATCTGCCCCCTGATGATCAGAGACGCCATCGATAGGGAGGTGGAGGCTGTCGACAGCGGTGAGTCTCGGTGCCTCTGCGCATCATTTTTTCCGTCGTGAGAAGTTAAATTTCATTGCTGACTTTTCCCCACGCAGCTTCTTTTTTTTTTTTTTTTTTTACACACCATTGATCACTTCTTGTTGTCTTGAGTTTATCCCGTCTCTCCTTCTGTCTTTTCAGAGTACCAGCTGGCTAAGCCGTCAGACTCCCACAGGAAGGAGATGCTGTTTGGCAGTTTGGCCAAACCTGGACACCCTATGGGCAAGTTCTGCTGGGGTGAGTTGGTAAACACAACCGCTGGGATGCATAATACACACAGGGCCTCCTTGGGGTATGTTCAGCAATAACAAACAGGAATGCTGAGACAGATGCCAAGTCTCCTTTTTCTTGCTGATACCTCTGCATTTGTAAAGCATTTTTTTCCACAGTGTTTTATAGTTGTGCTGAATTGATTGCCCACTTGTGACAACACCAGGGAATGCCCAGACACTGAAGCACGAGCCCCAGAAGAAGAAGATCAATGTCTATAAGCGACTGCGTGCCTTCTGGAAGAAACACTACTCAGCCCACTACATGACCCTGGCAGTGCAGTCAAAAGGTCAGTGAAAAAATCCATCCCATTAATTAAACGTCAGGAGCAGATTGGTAGAAATTAGATCGTTCTCTATTAATCTGTATTGTGTTGCTTTCTAATTGTTTCTATTTCACGCTGCAAATTAATTGATGAGCTCTACTTGGAAAAAAAACACAATCTGTAGATTAATGGGCAGTTAAAGGAATCATTAGTCGCAGCTCTAATAAGGACTCTCTTCTTCCACGTTCAGCCAACTGTGTTCAGTTTTTCCTGAAACAACTAAAACGGCAATATTTCTCAAAAAACGACGTCAGTTACAAAATATCAACACTTCTTTTTTCCAAGGGTTTCACAGAAAATATTACACAGTTAATTAACCACAGCGTATAAATAATTTGATGGCTTGTGTTGACATTTGTTCTGAGAAATGTCGTCCTTATATAGCAGCTGTATTATTTGCCTTCGGCGTTCCTGTTGAAACCTCCAGTGCTACTTTACTTCTTCAACTTGTCTTTAATGAGAAAGTGATGAAAAAAGGCGTGACTGTGACTTCTGGATCGGTTGCGAGTTTCACAACGTTATATTTAAAGGGCTGTACGTCAGGATTTAAATGTTCTAAAACTATCAAGAGAATGTGAAGATGAACTTTTCTTTATGTTCTATCAAAGACGTCTGTGGTTTGTTGCAGTGGTAGCTGCCGAAGTTAGCGTGCCAAACCATCTAGCTTCGACCTGTCCTGTCTCGTAATAACAATCTGTAACTCAAGAGACGATATTGATTCACTGCAGTGTTCAGTCCAACCAGAACTACTACTTGGCTCTCGGATGAAGTTTGATGCTAAGCTAGAAACATTGCTGCGGTTCCAACGCGGAGTAATCACTCTTGGAGATGCCCTCCAAGAGAAAATCCTTCTAGCTTTATAAGACTTAAAACTAGCTTTTACAAAAGATGGACGCCCGAGTTTCTGGTGAAATGCTGCTCCTTTTTGTTTGGAGTAAGACTTGTGGCGAGTTCCTGCATGAAGCTCCTTTTGACTTGATCATCTGAATTTTAAGGGAAAAATCACTTTAAAACAGCATTACACAAGTATCGATTTTTCTGCAGGTAAAAAAAAAAAAAAATCTCCCCTTGAGCTGCTGCTTCCATTTACAGCACAGCCAAACTGGGCTGGAAAGATTCACTGTGTCTCGTTGTTTTATTAAAGAATAAATTCAATAACTGGCCTTTTTCCATCATTCGATTACAATCTGATCCAGAGCTGAGCTCTAGGCAGGAGTGCTTTTCTTCAAGCAAAGAGTGCTTACACAGAGAAAAGTGTTCATGTGTCCAGAGTGTGACAACATGTGAGATGGATCCTTATGCAGGAATCTGTTTTTATAAAATGTGTATAAACCTATTAACCTATTAAGTTAAAAAAAGAAAAAAAAAAAGGACAGGAAACTCCGATTACTCCATTTTTTTTTAACATGCAGAGGCTAACACCAGCACTAAACCCAGAAATATTGAGACGCACTCGAACTCTAATTTATCCCCCTTCACTCGGTCTGTCCTTTAGAGAAGCTGGACACTCTGGAGGAGTGGGTGAGAGAGATCTTCAGCAAGGTGCCTAACAAGTGAGTATTGGAAAAGAGGCTCTCAGTCACTGTGATGAGGTGCTGCAGTGATATAGATTGAGTCTGAATATCCTTTGAGACGTTGCTCAAATGTAAATGTCAAGCCTCCCTCCGTCTCGTCCTTGCCTCTTTTTTTTTTTTTTTTTTACCTCACTTCATCTCAGACTTTTTTTTTTTTTTAAAACATCATTCACCTGAAAGGGATGATTTCTCCCTAAAGTCGAGCTGAATTAGTGTTTTCTTCCAGAACTCCACTTCTGTTTACTTTATGAGTCACTGCGGCAGGTTTTTGTAGAGAATCAACATGCATATCACTGCTATTTGAAAACATCACAACCTCCAATTTTTAATGCTCTGGTTTCAATTATGTAACCCCTCCGTCTGTGTTGATGAAGTTTCTTTCATCTGTGAGCCTATAAAATATTCTCAAGCATCTTTTAAAGGGGAAATTTGCAAGATATGGTCAGAATTTTAATTTAAGACATTTAAAAAAAATATACTAACGTTACCAACAGAGTGTGAATGAAACAATATTGACATTATGTTGAAGGTATCTACTAACAAACCCCTTAGTTTTAGCTGTATGCAGCGGTGAGTTTGCTAATTCCTGGAGCTGTTGTCCTGGTCAGTTTCATTGTAAATTGCCTCCATACTGAATCTATGGTCTTCAACCTGGCATCTGTTCTCAGAGGCTGTGTTCAGTCCCGCTCTGGTGTCCAGCCATGTTCACTGGAGGGCTGCTTGACTGAGCCCTGTTAGCCCGTCATGCCAGACTGCAGTGTGAGCAGACTACTGTCACGTAACGGGGCCATCAAGCTCTTCTGGCTATTTCTTACAAATTACACATTTAACATTTATGTAGAGCTAAAATCATGTACATCCCTTTTTTTAAAATGTCAGCGCAATTAGACTAGAGTGCAAGTTTTCTGTGATGTTTTCTTTAAGAAAAAACTGAATGTGATTTTTGTAGCTATGAAAATGCATTATGGTGCATTGAAGACATGTTTGATGATATATTTGATACAGTATAATCACTCCTGCTCATCATGATTCTGTTTTTGTGCCTGCAGTCATCTGGCCAAGCCAGATTTCTCTGATTTGCTGGATCCCTTTGACACACCAGCCTTTAACAAGCTCTACAGAGGTAATGATCTGCACATCTCTGAACACGGAGCAGATCCTGTTTCCTCCTGGCTCTGTAGATCTCAGAGCTTTCTTCTAATCTTAATATTATATTAAGTACTACTTCATAATTTCACCCCTTTTTGCCACTAGACTAGCTTTGTTTTAGTTGATACAAAATGGTGAGGAAATACAAGCTGAAGTGATGAGCAGAAGTTGTGTTTTTGTTCTGATGTTTATCTGTGTGTTTTGCAGTCGTCCCTGTTAGGAAGGTTCATGCTCTGAATATTACCTGGGCCCTACCCCCTCAGGAGAAATACTACAGGTAAGCTACATAAATACAGAGATCGACGTGACGGACGATGCTTTCCATCAACTTGAAAGAAACAGCATCCGACGTGTTTATTGCTCTCTTTTCCCCCCCATGTCCCTGTTTCCTTCCCCCAGAGTGCTGCTTTTTCATGTAAACATAGAATTATAGCCGCCGAAAGCTGCCATGCCTTGCCCTGATTGTAGAGGGATTGCATCAATGTTTTTTGAATCTCCTTTCATGTTCTTCCCTCCTCTTTCCAGAGTGAAGCCTCTCCACTACATCTCTTGGCTGATTGGCCATGAAGGCACAGGAAGCATCCTCTCATTGCTCAGGAAGAAGTGAGTGATATTGCCTCTGTTTATTTTTCTGATTTGAGGGCCACTCCAAAACCCAATTAAAAGGTCTTCAATTTGCTGGGTATACATGAGCTTTTTCAAGCTCCGAGCCGAGCCCGAGTGCTGGAGCCCAATCTTGGATATATACGCTTTGCCAGCCCACTCGACAGTGTGATTCATGCATTCTCATCCCTGGTCGTGGCTGTACAAGAGCATTTCAGCCTCTTGTTGCTAAGTGGCAAAGTGATTCGCCAAACCCCTTTTGTAGTCCCACAGTAGCGAGAGCTCGTCCAATAGTCCCTTTACCATCAGCACCACTTGGAGCATTTGATAGAATATTCCTATTTACTGTGTCCGCTGTTTTCAGTTGTTGATAAATGACAACAGTGAAATTTGAGTGTACTCGGTCTCAATTCCCAGTCGCAACAAACTGCTGAGGCAGTAGAGTGCTTGTTTTTATTGAGTTCAGGCAATCACAACGTCGAGGGCCGAGATGCTGCTATGAAATTGGGCAATTGTTGTCCCCCTCGCTGAAATTGGGGACTGGTTTGTCCATCTGTGCTGCAGCTGCAACAGTGACTCCATAACGAGATTGAAAGAAATTAATTAAACTATTATTTTGATGAAGAATTAATATTTTGAGTGTTTTGGGGGTTTTTTTGTTGTTGTTTTTTTTTTTTCAAATATGTCAATTATTTGCTGGTTCATGCATCTTAAATTTGCATCCAGTCGGAGTGTGACATATCATATTTATCACTGTAATTGTTACAAACCTGCTCAGACGGTTGAATCAAAAAGGGAGATCGCACACAGGCAGATAGTTTTAAATAATACTGTATTAAATCATCTAAATCCCTGATGGTTGGCAACATGGGAGACAGAGAGTGTAAGAAGGAGATATCCAGCCCTCTTATAGCAGGGCGGGGGGGGGAGCAATCAGAAGAGGTTACTTCAGGTGTGGCTCATTCTCCTGACACCCCTGCCAGTCTGCGTCAAAGCAGGAGCAGGGGAAAACACAAGTAATCAAAACAGAGTAGGAGGGATAAAAAAAATAAATAAATAAGAGAAAATCACGTTGACATTAGAGGGTCCGGTATCTGTGCTCTAGTTGACCTACTGTAATGGGATCATATCGTTATGTACACGAACAACAAGCATGGCTGAAAGCTAGAATAACATAGTGGAGGAGTTCATTTCAAAAAAGGGGAACAACTTCAGCAGTGTGGAAGTGATTGGGTTATGAAAGATCAGATGCAACACAAACAACAGTGACATGGAGGAGACGACGACGACAACAACAATATGGAGCAATGCAACAAACTTATTTCACCACTTTAAGCAGAAGCACCTGGTTGAGTAATGGGAGATTTCTAAACCGAAATAAAGTCAAAATATTGCAGCAATATCCTAAAATATTGTGATATAGTTCGAGGGTCATATTGCTCAGCCCACCATCACACACTTCTGATCAGGTGCCTTACATTTAAGAGGCCAGACCAGCAGTTTTTTTTTACAACAGAATACCACCATACTTTTCATGGATTTTTATCATCACTGTTTTATTTCTTTTCAGTGCAGCATGAAAACCTTCAGATATTGAAAAACTTGCCTGGCATCGTCAAACTCAGTCAGCATCATCTCCGCTCGTTTGCTAATGCAGCGCAGACTTCTCAAAACCGACCTTCGCCTCTCAGTGCATCGTCATACCGCTAGAAACGTTTCTTCATGCAGATAAAAGCAGACGTGGTGCTCGCTTTGACGGATAACCCAGCTCGAGAAAGTTTGAAATCTCTGCCAGCTGCCTGCTTTTCATTTTTAAATGGATGAAACGCTGCACACAAGGTGGGACAAACACATAAACAGGATGATACATGTTACCTCCTCCTTCTGGGATTATTAAAGCTGCGCTCGAGGCCTCAAGGGGACTACAAAAATGTTGTTTGAGATCAGAAAACATGAAGTGACTTATATTCTACTTGCTGCCCTGCACATATTTCAACTCTTTATGTCGGTGTGTGTGTCTGTGTGTAGGTGCTGGGCTCTGGCCTTGTTTGGAGGAAACAGTGAAACCGGCTTTGACCAGAACACCACCTACTCGATCTTTTCCATCTCCATCACACTCACCGACGAAGGCTTCCAAAACTTCTATCAGGTGAAGACAATCCCTCACTTTTACTCTCTTTTATTAGTTTTTTTTCTGCTCTGGATACACGGCAACTCTTCTTCAAAGCTTCATACGTAACATTGACATTAAGGGGCTTTACCACAACACCACAACAATGGTTTTTGCAGAGTGTAATCTGTTTTTTTTTTGTTTTGTTTTTTAAATGCCACCCTTGGTGTCGTTTGCAGCAATAAGAAATTCCTGTGAAAACTGTGACAACACAGCCCTGCTTTGTGCATGTGTATTACATTTCAAGCCTATTATCCATGCGTGCACATATATGAGGACAACAAGAGAAATGGTTGATTATTAAGCTACTGTTATTGTTTGTGCTGCTGATTCTACTGAATCCTACAGAGTGGTGTTGATTTGCTGCAGGGTTGTTTCGATGTGACGGCTCTATTCATTCTGTTTCAAAGTGGTATTTCTGCACAGTTGCAGATAAAGATGAGGCTACACTAATATTATTAGTATTAAACTATTTGTTGAATTGCATCCCCCTGGTCTGCTTTGAGGATTGTTTCCTCCACTCAAGAGCATTTTGAGGTCCAGCAATTAAAATTTATTGGAAAAAGATGAAATGTGATCATTTCCAAAATGGTTTTGTCTAACAAAATAGTTCACTTGTTGGCATTTAGGCTTTCAAAAATAAACATCTTCACTAGAGGTAAAACTATTTTGCTTCACACAGAGAGTATGAAACAGGGCAGTCCAACACTACTATAGTAAATAACTCATTGTTACAAAAAGAAAAGATCGTATTACATATATGCACTCAGTCAGCGCTCAAATGTCAAAGAACCAGTTTAAAAGAATCTAAAGATTTCTGATAACGAATCACTTTGTTTGATTTCAGGGTGATGACATCATAAAATATGACGACAGAAGCTTAATTCATAATCCTCGACAGAGCTACGACATTCGGTGCAGCCCTAGTTCGTCACGTATCATCTAAATCATTTGTTGTCAGGTCTCGTTTTAGTCTTTACGGTGCAGATGTAGAAATAATAAACTTTGTGTGGAGCAGAGTATGGCAGCGGTGTAGATTGGATGTAGCCTGCATGTACACATCTGGCCTCTGTGCCTGGCTACCATTAATACAACAGGTCATTTAAGGATGAAATACGTGTTTTCAGTTGCTATGACAATGCCTGTGTTACAATGGGAGGCAGGCGGCGATCCTTCAACCAGAGGACTGTTTTCTAATCTAAAGTACTAAATGGAAAAATGCTTCATGTCAACACACTTGCATTGATAAATGCCGTATAGATGCTCCAGCGGCCTTGAAGATGTTGTTTACTGCGATCAAAAACGATTCATCACTCATTCTTTCTGTCGCGGAGGATGAACCTGGAGTTGTTTGGATCACAGGGCGCCGGCTTCTCAGAATTATTTTGCAGGGGGCAAAACACAGTCAAGTGTGGCACACGGAGTGCACCTGAAGAGCCATTCTCTTGGTATTCTATTCACCGGAGGTACATGGCACACCTGAGGCCCACTTGGTTACAGGGTGACAAGGTTAAAAATACACATAAGTGTGAGTAATGTGACAAATGTGGCAGACAAGATGTAAATGAAAGGGGAATGTACAATATGTGAACCCTTTTTTTTATAAAGCAGAGAAACCTGAGGATAACATTGGATATTTTTTTTTTGTAGGCTGTCATTAATAGATATAATTCTGGGAAATCGTCCTTTTTCTCGTGCCATTTCCTGTCACTCTTAAGGCTGTCCTGTCAAAAAAAAGCACTCTGATTGGTAACTGGTCATGAATAAAAGCCTATTAGTGCTGAATAATGTGACTCTGCTAAACAAATTGTAATTTACGTTATCAAATAATAAAGATGATAATCACTGCTTCCAAAATGTAGTTGAGTATGAAGTAAAAGTACCTCAAAATTGTCCTTAAACATATTACTTGAGTTAATTGTAGTTACAGTTATCATCAGCTCATCATGTGAATCAGGTGTGTTGTGGGAGGGAAACATCTAAAACATGCAGAGCAGAGAGCCACCAGGACCAGGATTGAAAAAACACTGAACATTTTCATTTTAACTGCAAATGTATGTCAATTGATCATCTCCTTTTATTACCTATAATTTGTGCCAGCCCTGAACTAACCATCTACTTTTAATGGGTTGTTCCCCTCTTGAATTTTAAAGCTTTAACACTCTGTAGTTAAACTCAAATTCACTTTTTTTTTTTTTTTTGCAAAGTGACGTGAGGAGATTGACACGACTCTCTCGTCGGTACAAAGCTGTCGACACTTCGTGACACTCATCCATTGCATCCATAGCAATTATTATGTCATACTTCTCTTCCTGTCTTCTCCCCTGACAGGACGGAGGACTCTGTTGTTCACAGTTAATAATTAGTACTCTTTTGTCACAAAAGGCGGAGGCGACCATTTTCATTTATACATGTTTAAATCTCACCGGGGGGAACGAATAAAAACGCACTTTAGCTTCTGTTTGGTATTTAAATGAAGACACCTTTTTTCAAACGATGGTCATATCAGGTTTTAATGACTGTAATCAAATCACAATAGTCAACAAGATTGGTAGTTACATCTGCGTAATTGATATGGTTTATAAAACTTGAGGGTACGTTTTCACCTTACCCCTGTCATTAAGAGTCATTTCACGGTAATTTTATCGACGGAAACGAGCGTGGTAGTGATTCAATAAAGCCGAGGGATTTGTAAAGTTGTGGCATCTAATTTCTGTGCATCTGTGGCCTTTTTGCAGGTGACTCACCTGGTGTTCCAGTACCTGAAGATGCTGCAGACGCTTGGACCACAGCAAAGGCACTCACACACTCACACACTCACACACACAGTCTCACAAAACACAACAGAGCTTCTTTATTCTGCCTGTTGCGCTTTTTGGGTAAATTGCAGGGAGGGAGGTAGTTAATACTGTATTATTACTTGATATGTAGAGGTGAATATGTTGTTGGTGTTTGTTTCATTTATAGATTTATAGCTTTATTATTTTTTTGTTTTTGTTTTTCTGTTCCTTAATCTGTCTAAAGGCTGTTTTTGACATCCGAGCTTCTGTCTGGGATGCATAAAGTTAAT
Organism: Acanthopagrus latus; assembly: GCF_904848185.1. Lineage (NCBI taxonomy): Eukaryota > Metazoa > Chordata > Actinopteri > Spariformes > Sparidae > Acanthopagrus > Acanthopagrus latus. The sequence goes on along the minus strand of NC_051054.1, from coordinate 6,387,139 downwards.
ATTTCAGTCTGTTTGTTCATGTGTTCAGAATATATGAGGAGATTCAGAAGATTGAAGCGAACGAGTTCCACTATCAGGAGCAAGTAAGAAATCCAAATATTCCTGTGCTGCTTTATCACATGGATGTTAAACGTTGTTGTTGTTGTTCGCACCACTAAGAGCGGTCGCCTTGTCGTCAGATCGACCCTATAGAGTACGTCGAGGACATCTGCGAGAACATGCAGCTGTTCCCTAAAGACGACTTCCTGACAGGAGATCAGCTGATGTTTGAGTACAGCCCAGATGTAAGTAGTTCAGTAGTTCGGGGAGTGAACCAGTTCAGTTTTTATTCTTAAATCCTATAAAGATGTTAATGAAACGGGTCATTTAAAAGTGGAAAAATATATTTTTTTTCCGTCTTGATGTGTGAATGATTTTTTATTTTTTTTTAACAGCTTTTTATATGCCAGAAATATCTGCGACTAGAGTTGTTTGGTGCCACCGTCTTTGATTGGTGGATGATATTTTGCATCAAACGTTGCAGTCTAATTGTGGCTTTGCACATTTCCTGTGATGGCTGTGAGATCTGTTCAGTTTTGCTGCCTCTTATTGTGATTGACAGCGAAAATTGTCTCCGCATAAACAAGTAATTTAGAACAAAGGGGGGAAAAAAACAACTCTCCTCCTCTGTGCTGAAAAGTTGACTTTATTTGTGTGTGTGTGTGTGTGTGTGTGTGTGTGTGTGCGTGTGTGTGCATGTGTGTGTGTGTTTAGGTGATCAGTGCAGCCTTGTCGCTCCTCACCCCGGAGAAAGCCAACCTGATGCTGTTGTCACCAGAACATGAGGGCCAGTGTCCCCTCAGGGAGAAGTGGTTTGGCACACAATACACCGTGGAGGGTTTGTTTCTGTGTGTGTCCGTGTGTGTGTCCGTGTGTGTTTTTGTTTGTTTGCTGTCACTGTAACAGCGCCTTCCCACATTGTAGGCATTCAGTGAATACATTGTCTGTTTTTTCCCCCTCGTGTGCTGATATTCAGCTTGATATAATGCAGGCAGCCGGCGGCAGAAAAATGCCACCATTTATCTCCCGTCTTTTTCAGATGGCGAACAATAGCATTGTAACAGAATTTAAATTTAAAAGATCTCTTAAACCATTATTATTGCTGTTGGAATAAAGACTTTACATCACTCGATATAAAACCTGTTATCTCTCTCTCTAGACATCCAGCAGCAGTGGATGGAGCGGTGGACAGGAAACCTGGAGCTGAACGGCGACCTCCACCTCCCCGCTGAGAACAAGTTCATCTGTGGGTGAATCAACTTGACCTTTTGTTTTGCACTACAGGCAAAAAAAAAGTAGGTTGTTTTGGCCCAAAACTGCTCCAGGTATCTGGGAAGTGACCAATAAGATGATCATGAGAAAAAGCAATGCTGCGGCAGTTTGACTTTTGCTCTCCATTCATCCGTCTGACAAAGACAAGCAATCAGATATATTGACCGAACGTGGAGGAAGAGTGACTGGTGAATGTGTTCTGCCATCTGTAACACTCTCTTGTTTGTCACTTATGTAATGAAAGTGTCGTATCTGAAGCTCAAATTTCTTAACACAAAATGAGGTTTGTTTCTTCTTCTTCAGAGGAGGAGCGATTTCAATATTGTATGTGCTGATGGATGACTGTAATCCTGTCTGGGAGGCACATGAGATTTGTTTGCTTCTCACTCCAGTTATAACAACAGCCCCCGCTACCTGCTGCTTCTCAGTGAACTCACAGGTCCAGCATGAGGAAAAACATTATATTTTAACATGTCAAAACCGAACATAAGAGCAGTCCTGCACCTTAGACAAATACAGCTTAGGTACATCTGAAGCACAGCCTGTTCCTTTAATCACATCAGACATAAAGGCACTGAAGTCTACTTTAATAAAAGAAAATAAATCAGGACATTCAGCAGACGATTTAGGGAAAAGCCTTTATCTAAGATATCTAAGAAGTGATATAGCAGACAGCGGAACAAAATGTGAATTTCATCTTCGACCTCTCTTCGATCACACAGGTGACACGTTCTGTTCTCCTCTGGGATAATTCAGAAATGTCACATTTCTGCAGCAAGACACACGACACAACATCCCAGCTGTAATTATCTTAATAGCCTCAAATCGTTCCCCACGTTACATGAGTCCAGTTACGTCAGCAGTTCAGACTAATTGGAGTGCGTCAATTAAAGGTCAAGATTTTAACCTGTCAAACGAGGCACGTCTGACCGAGCTTTTTCAGGCTGGTTTATTGTTTTCTATTTATACATTTTTGGAAGGCCACAGCACCAAATCGCCATTTTAATCAAACGTGAAGAGATGATGTGTCTTCACTTATCGGCCCAAGGGGTTCCTGAATCATTTATTGGAGGAGGGGGACTGGGGAAGCTTGTGCAGTTTTGACAACTACCTGCTTGTGTTTATCCCCGAACAGGACACACTGAATCATTGAAACTCACACATTATTTATGAGACTGTACCGAGCAGAATTATGATGTTTTATTGTTTATGTGCATTCGCTCAGCCACTGACTTCGCCCTGAAGCCCTCTGACTGCCCAGACACCGAGTTCCCTGTCCGGATAGCCGACAGCGACAGAGGCTGCCTGTGGTACAAGAAGGACAATAAATTCAAAATCCCTAAAGGTAAAGTGTGTCTGCTGAGAGAGAGAGAGAGAGAGAGAGAGAGGGTGTGTGTGCCTGTACTGTGAGCATCATTTGGCATTCAAGATGTTTCCATTACGACTTCTAAATATCATTAAGGAGGAGTTGACACTCGTTTGTCTCTGTCCTCCTGCAGCCTACATCAGATTCCACATAATCTCTCCTGTAATCCAGCAGTCTGCGAAGAAGTGAGTTCAGGCTCAGATGTGACCTTTTGAAAAGAGCGTTTGTTTTCTTCCAGCTGTGCTCATTAACATCTCTTTATCTCCCGCCATCCCTCTGTCCCCCGTCTCTCACTCCTTCAATTTCATCCCCTTTTTCATTGCTACAATCTTCCCTTTTACTTTCCCTCTTACCTCCCGTCCTTCCCTACTTTTAATTTCCTCTTTCACCTTGCTTTCATCCTTTCTCTCTCTCTTGCTCATATTTGTTGCCTTGCCCTTTCTTTCTACCTTGCCTGTCACTTTTACTGCCTCGATTATTATTATTATTATTATTATTATTATTATTCCTCTTTCTTCTCACCACCCCTCCCTCCCTGTCTTTAATTTACTCTTCCTTCTATTTCAGTGTCGTCCTGTTCGACCTGTTGGTCAACATCCTCGGCCATAACCTTGCAGAGCCGGCCTACGAGGCCGAAGTGGCCCAGCTGGAGTACAAACTGACGGCCGGTGAACACGGCCTGGTCATCAAGGTCAAAGGATTCAACCACAAACTGCCGGTGAGTAAATGCATGTAGAGAATCTGGACAAAGACAGACCGCACACTGATGAATAAACAGCATGATGTGCACTAGAGAAATACATTGCCTTGAAAGATGTTTGCTTACCTTCCTGTGTAATTGTTGGTTTCATTTATTTAACTTTATCTTAGACGGATAAAATAGCTCTTTGATATCACTTTCTAATAAAGCGTACTTTGTCTCTGTCAGGTGGTAATGAATCATTAATTGAATCTTGTGTATCATAATAATAGACGTAGACAACCTGGCAACCGAATAGCGGCTTTTATTATCGACTTCAATGACGCATTAAAGGAATAACGCAACATTTTTGGAAATGCTCTTCTTCATCTTTTGGCTTATCGTGTGTTTTGATACTTTTGCTGGAGCTGGTCGACAGTTGGCTTAACTTAACACTGTGTTATCTGCTATTGCCTTTTCAATAGCAGGTGGTTTAGTGTGCACAACAACAGCTCAACAGCTATAATCACTGAACTCTAAATATTGGTAATATTAAAATCTATAAAACTGCTGTAGTGTGAGTACGATCCAGGCAAGCGGTTTGCAGATGTTTCCTCTTTTAGACGTTTCTCTGCTCCAGCACACCTGACTCAAATGAATGGGTCGTTAGCAGCGTCCAGCAAGGCCTGATGACGAGTTGATCGTTTGAATCAGGTGTGTTGGAGCAGGGAAACTTCCAAAACATGATGACTGGACACGGAGGAGAGAAACTGCAACCCTATCACTGTCCAGAGGAATCAAAGTCCACCTACAAGCACCTGCAAAGCATATTTCTTATTAAGATGAGCTAACGTGCTGCTGGCTGTAGCTTCATGGTTACTGTACAGACAAGAGACATGATTTTAAGAATTTAAGGGGGTTTACTACTACATATGTGTTTTAAAAGTAGTGTAAAGGAAGCTGCATGTCATCTAATTAATTGCCTCCAGTGATCTTACTCAGTGGCTTAATTGTATTGCGGGTAATGTAGGTGCCAGGTTTTGAAAACAAAGAAGAATATGTGGATGAATTGGGCGATATCTTAGCATCAAACTGTCCACAATGAGTCCAGCAGTGTTGCACTAAAACCAGCACCTACATTACTCACAGTGCAATTTAGCCACTTAGTGACATCACCGGCGGGCAGTTTATCAGATTACATATGCAGTATTACTTCCCACGACCTGTAAACGCACTTTAATGTGTTATATTGATGGAGTTACCCTTTAAGTCTTGGCAGGAAAAGGACTATTTATAGTCCCTGAAAGTGGAAGTATTGCTTAAAGCAATTGTTTGTGTACAACTACTCTTTTTTTTTTAAACCTCTTTTGAAAAGGACAGTCAGGTTGCTGAGCAACACGGATATACTGTCATGAAGCACAGCCATGTATTTATTCCAGACACAAGCACACACAGATGTGTTTGCATTGTCTCCGTGAACGATAATCACGGTGATGTTATCCGTCTCTCTCTCCATACCTCTCTTGTTAGCTGCTGTTCCACCTGATCATTGACCACCTGGCTGATTTCTCTGCCTCCCCTGATGTCTTCAGCATGTTCGCTGAGCAGCTCAAGAAAACCTACTTCAACATCCTCATTAAACCAGAGAAACTCGGCAAGTGAGTTGTTTACCATCTGTCCTTTTTTTTTTTTTTTCCTCCCCTCTGACATTTCCATCTCACTCTGCGACTCATCTTCAAGTCTATGATGCCTTCTAGTGGTGAAATGTGTGGCAGCCCTGAATGGAAAACCCTCCTGCTTTTTGTTGTCCTCTTTTCCCGTCTCCCGTCTCCGCCCCCGCCTCTTTCTCAGGGACGTTCGTCTGCTGATCCTGGAGCACTCTCGCTGGTCCATGGTGGAGAAGTATCAGGCTCTGACGGCCGGTCTGACCAGCGCCGAGCTGATGGAGTTCAGCCAGAATTTCCGGGCCGAGCTGTACGCCGAGGGACTGGTTCAGGGCAACTTCAGCAGCGCTGTGAGTGGACGGCAGACAGCGTGCAGACAAGTGGATTGATTAAAAATGAATTTAGCTGATTATTTAATGAATCGGTTAATGCTCATGCTTTGCACTCGCATCAATTGATTCTGAGTGTGCTTGACATTGTTCTTGTGTTTGTCTGATTTCCGCTCCTCGCCCTCGCTCTCTTATCTCTACCTGATCATTATGCTTTATTGTGTTTTTCTCCACAGGAGTCAAAACAGTTCCTGCAGTATATCACAGAGTAAGTCCGCTCTCACGCTGAATGCACTCCCTAATGAGAACACCAGCACTATACAATCAAATCTGTTTGCCTTCCATACACAGTAATTTGCATTAGATGCAGTTGTTCAGTCTGTGACTCCTCTATAACCTCCTTCACACATGCTTTTTTATTTCCTTCTTTCCTCTCTTCCTCACCTCCTTTCCTATCCCCCCCCCCCCATTCATTCCTCTCGCGCCCCCTCATTTGCAGAAAGTTGCAGTTCTCCAAGCTGCCAACAGAGGTGCCGGTGATGTTCAGAGTGGTGGAGCTTCCTCTGAAGCAGCACATCTGTAAGGTCAAATCGCTCAACAAGGGAGACGCCAACTCTGAGGTCACCGTTTACTACCAGGTACGCCCACATCTGGAGCGCATCGCCTCTCTTTTTAATATCTTTCATTCTAAAATATTCCAATACAGCATCATGTTTCACTTCACCTCCGTCTTTCTGTCCTTTCTCCTGGTTTTCTAGTCCGGCCTTAAAGCCTTGCGGGAGCACACACTGATGGAGCTGCTGGTGGTGAGTATTGTTTTTTTTTTTTATCTCCACCCGCTCTGTCGTTCCTCCAACTGAGTTGTCGTTGTCTTTCAGATGCACATGGAGGAACCTTGTTTTGACTTCCTGCGGACCAAAGAGACACTGGGGTGAGTGTAGTCGTGTGTTTCAGTAAGACGTTTTAAAATTAATTCTGAATCAGTTCAGATTTCCATTAAAAATTTGAAGAGAAAACTTTTCAACTACGGAGATGGATTCTGTTTTATGGCACTCACGGTCTTAATAGTAATTTATTTTCTGTTCATTTGTTTTTAAATCTCTTTTCTCTCATTAAATAAATATCACTCTCGTTATGTTTTAAATGGTTTTATGTCTTTAATCTGTCTTTTCATGTTAATTTCTTCTTTTGTGAAGCTCATTGTAATGCGTCTTTATGTATGAAAATATAGTTATTATGATCATTATGATTAACTACCTTTTATACATACTTTTATACAATAGCACCAGTGTATCAGATTTATCATTTTATTTCATTGTAAAAGTATAAGTTCAAATAAATCACTGGTAAAATAACAAGTTCTCATGTAAAGATGACACCTCAGCTGGTTATAAATGTGCCACCTTTCCCTCTGTTTTCAAAGTCTTTATTCAATTTTGCAGAATTTCCACTTAAATGATATATATGCAGTCTGAAGATGTAGATGGTAGAGTACGTTCTGTTCCTGCTGATACGTCTCCGTCTGTTGTGGATCATTATGACGCTTTCCAGAACAACAAAAGTTGAATTGATGTTAAGAAAACTGGAGGATTCGTGTGAAAAGTGCAAGCTAACAACATTTAAACCTGAACTTAACTGCTACAGATACGTTGAATCAACCTGTAAATGTACATTAGACATGGCATGAAATGTATACTATGGGTCGAAAGATTAATCGGCATGGAAATGGAAATAAAAAGTAGCTAAAAAATCTACTTAGGAGTAGAAGTGCAGTACTGGAGTGACTTGACTTACATTCATACACTGCAAAACAGCGTTACGCTGAAGAGAAGTGTTCATGATCACTCCCTCTAATCGTGAATCCCATCGCACTCACAGTGTGTCAAAATAAGCATATCGCACAGCCCCAGTTCATATTGTGTCTCCTGTTAGATGCTACGTGAATAAATTCCCAGCTGGTTTCATTACAGAGAGCAGAGAGTAGAGAAAGTCGGAGCGGGTGGGACATCAACTCTCGGCGCTTCCTCGTGTAGTTGTTTTGATGCGTCTCTTGTTTATCTTCTCCTCGACATCTCTCATCCGCGCCGTCTCTGCTTCATCTCCCGCTCTGCAGGTACCACGTCTACCCCACCTGCAGAAACACCTCGGGCGTTCTGGGTTTCTCTGTCACCGTGGAAACACAGGCCACCAAGTTCAAGTGAGTGTGCGACAGGAACGTAACCTTTCATCCGCCCCAAAAAAAGGCAAAGATACGATTTATCTTAACCGCTTTCGCAAAACCGAGGTACAATTTATCTTGCTGTTCACCAGAAACCCAAGCTACAATTCATCTATCTGGCCCTGGAAAGAGAAGCGAGAGGAACTGATAAATGACTAAAGGAATCAAATAAACCCTATAACCTATAATATATCTCTCCGCTCTCGTGAAATTTTCTCCCTCAGTACCGAGCTGGTGGAGTTAAAGATTGAAGAGTTCTTGGCTTCATTTGGGGAGAAGCTCAATACACTGACTGAGGAGGCCTTTAACACTCAGGTCTGTGTGTGTGTGTGTGTGTTTTATTTTGTGTATTTGTGAGTTTCCCATTGTTATGAAAAAGTTTCAGCGAATGCTTTCCAACTTAAAAAAAAAAAAAAGTTTCAGAAAATGTCGAAAGTTGCTCTTCCAGTTACAACTCTGTGGATGAATAACACATTTCAACACCATGAAGTCCTGCTGTTGAACTTGAAATATTCAAATACTTCTAGAAGTCAAAGCAGTGTGTGTTAGTCGTGTGTGTGTGTGTTTTGTGCAGGTGACTGCCTTAGTGAAGCTGAAGGAGTGTGAGGACACACACCTCGGGGAGGAGGTGGACAGGAACTGGGGCGAGGTGGTTACACAGCAGTTTGTGTTTGACAGGCTGAACAGAGAGGTGAGGATAACACACGAAGGTAGACAAATGAATCCTCACGTCCATTTCATGTCTTTGGGATTTGATGCTGAAGTCGTGACCTCATTTCTCCTCCTAACCTACATACATTTAAAGAAACAGTTATTTTTGCATGGCATTTTAGCTAACTGTAACCATTTCTAGCTTTTATTTGGTCTCCACCAACTTCTTAGGGATGTTTTTTGATAAATGCGTAACTTTTTTCCACCTGCTAGAAACTTTGTCTTCTATTTTCTTGGTTCGTCTGAGCTCAGCTTCAAACAGTCGAACCATGATAACTAAATAAGTCATGAAACCAAAACGATAAGCCAGAAGTTGGTAAAATGTTGGGTGATAAATGTCTGTGGGTGCATCGCTTGACTTGTCATAACTTGATTTACTGGTATTCTAAAAAAAAAAACCTTGCAGTTTTAAGAGGCTCATGTTTCTGTGTGTTTCAGATCGAGGCTCTGAAGCAGATGACCAGGGACGAGCTGGTCTCCTGGTTCCATGAACACCGAGGACAGAACAGCCGCAAACTCAGCATGCATGTAAGCAACGTCTTGATGCGTGTGTGTCTAGGTATTTATCTCTTTCCTCTACTTATCAGCGCTTCCCTGTCTCTGAAAGGTTGTCGGATTTGGTGCTGAGGAGAACGACGAGGAGGCTGGTGGTGACGAGTGCAGAAAGGAGCATTTAAGTGGCTCGACCTACGGCGAGGTGTCTAAGCTCACCTTCCTTCAACCCTCACCCAAGATGGCAGGCGCCGAAGCCATCATGGACATCCATGCTTTCACTAAAGGCCTCCCTCTCTTCCCCTACCACAAGATACTCGGATGAACTCAGACTGCCAGACAGACAGATGACTGTGCTTCGCCTCTCGCTGAGCCACGATGAGGGACTCTGCCTCATTAGAGATGCAGGCACTTAATATGTGGAGGTGAAGGAAGGTTAAAACAGCTCCGGCTCCTCTCTGGACATGGATGCTGTCTCTGGGAGCCCAGCTGTGGATTTTACCCTCGCTGTGTGCACAAGCAAAAAGGCCTGAAATTGATGATTGTGTTCTCATAGCTTACTGATAATCCATTCTGCTTTCACACGCTCAATTGTTTTATTTCCTCTGAAACCGGGAGTGCAGGAGCGTTCTATCTATTTCTCAATTCCACCCTGGAAATCTTTGAATCATATTCTAATTTATTTGGTTCTCTCAGCTCTGCTGCTGTTACATCTTCAAATTAATGTCTCTCCTGCTGTTTTTGCGGGAGCACAGATCGAGTTTAATACAATTTTAAAGACACAAACAGACTGAGTCCTTTTGAACTCCAGATGTGTGTATTTGAGTGATTGTGTGCTCGGTTTCATGCTCTGCTGTGTTTTTAACAAACCTGGATCATGTCATGGTGTGAAACTGCAAAGAAATAAATCAATCAGTGATGACTGAACAAATGAAGCAGTGAACTGACTGAAGACAACACACGAGGAGAAGTTCACACACAAATTAAAACTGGATTTTCATTTCTGGGCGACCTTTTCCTTTAAGGGGTGCATTTCTCCTTCGGCTCACACTAAAGGTGGAAGCAATTTATACTTCTGACATGACCGAGGTCAGAAGTGCTTGCATGCTGTTTGTGACTCAGTATGACGCCAGCTCTTTAATTTACACAGGTTTAATTTATGTGTGGATCGAGCATTACTCTCCCCGAGGAAAAAGGTTGATATTGTGTCGGGCTGGTGACACTCGGCACTATTGGATGTAATTAAAAACTAATCCTGAGCCCAGCACGGCAGAGCGTGTTAACAGAATTGACTAATGTGCCCGAAGGGAAGACTAATACTGTAGCTGAGTCTTCACCTGCAGGAGCCTCATGTGCAGCTGAGGTACCTGGAAGATGTGTGGCCAAGCAGAAGTACAAGCCTCATGTGTTTACTATATTAAGTACAGTACAACGTGCTTTCATACCCTTTCTGTCCAGGGAAAACATGCATTAGATTTTAACTGAAGAATTAACAGTTCCTTTATGGGTTGAGAATATTCTCCTTGGTCTTAAAATAAATAATCTATTTGAAAACCTCTTGGATTGGCCAAGAAATGCATCGTTGCAAAGCTTGAAACTTATGAAACGTTGACTTTTTAGAGATACTTGGGAACAAACAGTACAGCGATGCTACAAACACGTTGTATCCTTAGAAATTCTCATGCATAGCAGTCAAACTATCCAGCAGTGTAATGAGAACAACCTTAAACATCTGCAGCAGTAAAATGCAACATGCAAACGAGAACGTGCAAAAAGTCACATCCTTTGGACAGTCCCGGAAAATCTGAAGCTAAGTCCTTCACAAAGAAATCTCACAGCTTGTACAGGCAGCCAAGAAATTCACGTCACGTTAAAATATGTTCACATATGTCCAATGAAAAAAAATTATTAATACATATAAGTTGCTACAAATTGTTGCAGCCCATGATTCCTTCTGCAATTATGTGAGCAAACTAACCAAGCAAAGCTAAATCCTTAAATCATCTGAGGATTTTTTGAGGATGATGCTAACACTGCTAACATTAGCCAAGCTACAACTGCTGCCAGCTTGTTTACACCTGGCACTACAGGCCGCCCTGCACATTATTTCACTGACTTAATTCAATATGCAGCACAGTCGTACACACTATATGCAGCAGGAACATTCCCCTCAAACATCAATCAATTTTTTTTTATGCTCGACTGTCAGATTTTTTTTTTTTTTTCTTTTTCAATTAAAGATGTCTGTGCGGGAAATAATCTCAGCTAAAGAGATGACATTTGCAGAGAGATGTATACTGTGGGGAAGTATTATCAGTGCAAAGTTAAAAAAAAAAAAAAAAAAATTAAAAGGAGAGAGCTGGGGCGTGTTAGAAAAATTAAGAGAGGCATAAAAGACATGAAAATCCACCTGTGGGATAAATTCTGGTGTTACGTTTCTTAACGAGACAATGTGGGATTGACTCGACGAGTTCTGCAGCGTGCGGTCCCACAGAGCGTTCCTGCCGGTGACAAACAGATCTAATTAGCTTCCAGTTTTTATTGTGATCCGAGCCGAGCCTCCCTGTTGATCAGGTGCCTTCATCTCCTCGCTGGAGGACGCAGGATATTAAGGAGAGAGAGAGAGGGGAGCCCACGTTACGCCGAAAAACTCCAAAGATACTGAAGCTTTGATGAATAAAACAGATTCTGTGGATATGAACTGAGGACTGGAGATGTGTTTCCAGCTCCGGCCCTCCTCGCTCACACCGCATGCACATCACCTGAACTGTTGCACGCTTCAATCACACACGTCTGAAGAGCCTTGGAGCTCTTTGAAGGTTGAAATTCTGTTTTCACAGTCTGCAGGATTTCCCGTACAGGTTTTTTTTTTAGTAATGTTTCAATCCGGTGAGCTCGGGGCGCAGAGGAAGAGGCACTTGACTGTTTTTCCAAAAAGAGTATTTGGCCCTTCGGAAGAGTGTCGGCTGATCGGGGCTCCTTGAAACCTGGTGTAATGCTACCTGGCATTCAGCCTAATATCTGCAATTTAGTTACTTCAGAGTAAAAGCCCTTTTTTTATGTGATGTCTCCATTTAGTCCTGCTCTGTAGAGGTGCTCCACAGAAGAAAGAGTTTACTGAGAAATAAATCAGTTTGTGTTTTTACTAGTAGAGCGTGATTTACTGTGGCTGTGCTGTCGTTGCCGCCTTACTTCACCGGGTTGCTGCAGACAATTTCAGCCTGTCGCTGACAATAAAAGGTTTCATAGTTCATCTCGCAGCTCGCAGCGAGACACTTTGACCGCCCTCTCTTTTTTTTTTTTTTTGTGCATCACATTCAGCTTTCCTAAGATAAATGTATTTCCCATATTCACACCTAGAAGAATCTTGTGATTTGATTTCAGACACCCCCTCTAAATTGGACCGTACCATTTCTCTGCCTGTGTTTTTGTCTGCACTGTGGAATTGTGGCTTTCACTTAAAGGGTACGTCCACCAATCTTACACATTAAAGTGTGTTTACAGGTCTCGGGGAGTACGACTGCACATGTGGGGAAGTAGAAGTCTTCACTGGCTCCAGAGGAAGCTGCATGTAATCCGATAAATGGCCTCCAGTGATGTCGCTCAGTGGCTGAAGTGCATTGTGGGTAATGTAGGCACCATGTTTTGAAAAGGAAGAAAAATGTGTAACAAACAAAAGAGGTGATGTCTGAAGTGCTTCTTCCAACTCTGGTTAGAATGACATCATCCCTTTATTTCTGTATATCATATAAAAGAGAATGAGTTTCAAACAGACGAGGCGGCTCATCCGCACTTCCTCTGCTGTCAGATGTGCTTTCGAGGGAAATGACAATTGGCTTCCCCCTCTTTTGTCTGCCTGTGTCACAGAGAAACAGCAGCGTCTCGCCGCTTCTCGGGATCAGAAAGTCATAATTCAGCCTTTGGGGTTTGTAACTGTGTCACGAGCAGCATTGCCAGTAAATTAACTCAGCCTGCGCTGTCAACACTAACCGGTGGCCCCACGCTAAGAAAGGCTTTGTGACTTTGTCCCGGAGAGTTTGCGCTCGTGCTGTGCCCTACTGTCAGAAGCCATTCTCGCTCATTCGCTCTCTGTCTCCATCTCTTACGCTGAGTACATACGCGAGGAGAGGAAGCGTGTCTCAAATGCATGCAGACAAGCTTGCCCGTGAATCAGAGAAGATTAGATTTGTCTAGCGCTCGCACACACACACACGCTCCCCACTTCACCCCGTGTAAACTTTCCACCGCTACACTCTGTGTCATTCCCGTTGTCATTCTAATTTCATCTGAGGATCCCCGCCAAGGCAATAATGAACTCGAGTCATGAGGCAGGGGCCCATGCTGAGTGCCTGTGAGTCGTTTTCATGCGCAAGTGCAGCCGAGTGGATGAGCAAAGGGGGGAGCTAAATGGAGGAAAAGCCGGTGTTAAAGAGAGAGGCTGGCCAGGTTTTTTTTTTTTTTTTCCTTTTACGCATGTTGTTTGTGTGCCGTGTGTGTTTCCGCGTGCCGTGTAGAAACATTGAGCTGGTTTTAAATTAACCAGTGCAGCGGGGCGTATCATCTAAGCCGCTGTAATGTGTCGACTCCTTTATTCAATTTGAGCTGTAATCTTAGAGCTCCCCACTGGCCTGCCTTCATCAGCCCCCTGCCACAAAGCTAGCTTAACACAGACCAGAGACGCACACAAGGCAGAGGCACGCTGGGGAGATGAGCCACTTTTCTGGATCAAGATTATACTTAAACAAATGTAGCCGGGGATAAATCTCCTCATTATGTAGGGGGGGGGTGTTATGGTCAAGAATGGCTCCTGTTTGCAGGAGTAGCGTGAGGCGGTCGAGCTCCGTTTGCTTCTGGGGGAAATTAGACAAGATGAGGATAGCGTGGTGAAGGTTTTATGAAATAATCCTTTAACTGCATGAATCTGAGGTGAAGAGATGATCGACCTCTTCAGATCGTTAACTTCAGCAGCACAGGCGGCCGTGTGGAGGGCAAAATCTGAAATTTAAAGGAAAAGTTCACCCAAAAAATGAAACAGGAGTCGCAGTTTGTCAGGCGTAATCCAAGTCCCCTGACGATTCATGATAACAAATTGATTTAAACTGCTAAACTATAAGCGTTAGCACTCTGAAGAGGGTCTTTCAAAATCAATTTCTAATCATGAGGCTTCTAGACACTTGGATTACGCCAGACGAGCTGCATGGAGCCACTTTGTGAGTTTCTTTAAGTGATTTTCTTACAATCCAAAATAAGTCCCCATCTGCTTCAGCTGTTTAGGAGAACGCTGTGTTGCCGTCACGCTGCAGAAATGTTTTGTCAAGGATGAAACTTCACCCGACTCTCCACCGGCATGAGGGCGAGTAGATGACGACTGCATTTTTCATTCTCGGGTGAACTTTTCCTTTAAGCACCAACAGCTTCAACTCCCCCTCTAAAACAATATAATACTTTAAATCTGTTGTGTGCACTTCTAACTACTGCCTTCTGTGGTATTGTTTTCAGGGTTTTTGTTTTTTTTTTGTCATGATATCTCAAAAACTCATGAAATCTAGCGGGCAGGGACGTCTCTTGTTATGAGATCTCTGCCACCAGGAGGCTCACTGGAAGTTCCAGGTTCCAGATTTCAGAGTCAGGAGAACTAAATAACTCACTCAGCGCGTTATTCCAGCAGGTTTTCATCTCTGGCTGGTGACGAGCCCCCCTGTCCCCCCCAACACCACCTTTCATCCACCCTGTAAAGTGATATCACGCGGGTTACAGCTGAAGCAGTTGCCCCTCTTTTGCTGCTCTACCCACCCCGCCCCACCGGGACCGGCAGGCAGCTTGTGCCAAACCGATCCCCCCGCCCCCCCTCCGGGGCGCCGCGCTGAGGACGCGGCCGTGCCGAGGCGATGACGCGCAGCTGCCGGACCGCCGCCTCGTCTCCAGCGCTCCACAGAGGAGGAAGGGGCGGAGGAGGAGGAGGAGGAGGAGGATACCATGAGATTTCCCACAGGCCCCTCGCTGCTGGCACCTGGCTGTGAGTGAACCGGGGGGGTGGTGGTGGACGAGGGGAGAACCGACGGCGGATAATGACGTGATGGTTCCGGTTGTAGCGCGTCTTTAATGACCGGCGCTGGAGAGGAGAGGAGCGGAGTTTATCGTGTGTGGAGCCGACACTCGGACCGCAGCTCTCTCAAACAGGTTGCCGAGATTTCCTTCAGTGTTCAAGGTAAGACACGTCGGGCTCCTGCAGCCGCCCGTCCGTCCGCGCGCCACTCTGCGGCTCTGCGCATCAATTTATCCGCTTAATTGGCTGAGAACGAGGCTAATCAGTGATGTAACAGCTGCCAAATTGACCTCCAGCCGCCAATCCGGCTCAATTATCACCTTTCGTCTGCTAAGAGATCATATAAATATACATAACTGTAGTTCGGACATCAGTTCCAATCATGTGCATCCTTGAATTAAGAGCATAATCTGGTGATCAAATCGGGTTAATGTTCCTTTTTTATTCCTTCCTATGATAATTAATTTAGAGTTGGATGATAAAAGGGAGTTTTAATGACCACAGATCTGCATGATTATGTCCACTTTTACACTGATTTAATCTATAATTCATCCCTGTCTTCCCGTGTGTGTGTGTGTGTGTGTGTGTGTATGTGTGTTGTGAGATTAGTTTCATCCAGTCTGCTGCACTTGAACCACAACTCCAGCAGTTCTCTTGCATGTTTGTGTGAACGTGAGGGCGATTTAACGTGAATGAAGATAACTCCATCAGACGTTGTTCAGGGGCCCGAGGCTCCTCTCCTTGGCATCACCCCCTTACAACTGATGTCATGTCTCTTTTTTTTTTGTTTGTTTGTTCGCTTTTCCCAGGGGGCTTTGCAGCAGAAAAGGGATGCCATCCCCCAGATGGTGACTTCCACAGGTATGGATGTGTTCGGGCATGCTCGCCAGCGTGGTTTCTCTCCGTGCACACTCTGTTTGCAAGACCAGTAAAGGTCAAAAGGGAGGCAGCTGCAGAGTATAAAACCTTTTTTTTTGCCATGAGGCTGTTCATGTGGTGTCTCTGATCTCTGCTCTGCACCTCGGGGATCTTGCTCTGGGCGAACTGTGCGTAACTGAAAGTGTTTCAGCTCTTTTGGGTTTTTAGGTTTTTTTATTTTTTATTTTTGGTTTAACCCCCTCTCCCTCAGTCCACACATCCAGCTTATTCAGCCGTAAGCGATCCAAGACAAATAACACCGAGGTAATTATGACACTGAGAGCAGACCTGAGAGGGTTGTGTGTTGTCATTCACACGGAAAAAACGGATGACTGGTTTTCCGTTTAGACTATTTGAAAATGAAATCATCCACCTCCTCATCCCTCCCTCCCTCCCTTCCAACTCTCTGCTGTCTTTGTTCCCTCCAGCGGCGGGTGTCTCTGTCCTAGATGTGGATGTGTTCCCTCTCCTCACACGCTGAGATGAGTGCTTTCAGGGGCAGGGACGAGGCAGAAAAGTCTCGATTCTACTACCTGGCTAAATCGCCCCGTGATGGAAAAATATTGTTAAGGGGAATGATACTTGAATAATTGAAGCCCCAGGGCTTTAAAATTGCAGGGACTCCGCTGTGATTTTTCCAGCGCAAAAGTCGGAGGGGCCACCTCAACGAAATATTCATATCATTATTTAAGAGTGGATTTATGAGGGAGCCACTCAGGTGCTGCCGCCCTCTCGCTCCGTCTCTTAACTCCCTCGTTATCCACCTCCTGTTGTGGAAACCATCTCTCAGCCTCTCTCTGTTTCTCTCTGTTTCTCTCCCTTTTTTAAAAAAAATGAATTAAAACTCAGCCATATAACGACTCTGCCTCCGTCTAATGTCTTCCCAAATGGGGCCTGAAATTTTGCACAGATGAGTTTCTGCTTCTCAGAAGTCATCTGCCGTACATAAAACACCGCCTCGGTTAAAAAGTTATTCATACGCTGTCTGTTTATCTGCAATAACGCGAGATGGTTTGAAAGATAAAAGACTTCGAGTAGGGCAGTGTGCCAGGAGACGGTTAGATGATTGACATAAAATGATTGTTTTAAAGGTTAAGTGTGTAGGAGTAAGTGATATCTATGGGTGAGTCTGCAAAATACAACCAACTGAATACCCCTCCACTCACCTTCCCTTCTCAAACATGGAGGAGAACAACCCAGTCTCCAAAATAAAAGTCCTTTCGTTTCTTGGTGCCTTCATGCCCTGGGAAGGTTTAGGCACAAAAAACACTTGGTTAGGGTGAGAAAACATCATGTTTTGGCTCAAAATACCTGTTTCAGTCGCCACAAACGCACCTCGAATTTGATGTTCTTAAAAATATCCAGTGGTGTCACTCTTACAAATATTCAAACACCACCTCGAACAGCGTTGGCAGCCTACTCACCAGTAACTCCACCTGCATCACCCCTCCAGATACGACAGTCCTAAACATATAATGTGGACATGATATGACAAATATAGTAAAAATGTCAGTATGGTGCAAATCTGAAAGAATTAAACTGCCAGTTGGCGCTCTATCGATTCAGTGTTTGGTTTATCTGTTCTAAGCTACTGTAGAAACATGGTGATGCTCATTTAAAGGTGACGAAAACACAACAAATTGTATTTTCAGGTGATGATATGCTAATGAAAACACACTTATGCATATATATTTCATTTCTACTAAACAACCCCTGAAGCCATTTATCAAAAGTGGTATATTTCTGTCGCAAATTTTGAGGATTTGCTGGGTTTCTCTGTTGGATTTAATTGTAAATGGGTTTCAAGTATTTTCGAGCGTCGCTTTGGGCTCGGAGAAATCATGAAGCCAGATTTTTCTCTGGTTTTTTTCTGAGGTGGAGTGCGGAGACAGATGGCTGAGCACAAAGACTAGAGACAGAAACTCAGTTTTCGTCCAAAGTTCTGAAAACGTTTCTTGGCCGTGCTCAGCGAGCCGCTTCAACCTAGTCGCCGAAATAATAGTTGGCATTGTCCATTTTTTGCAAAACAATGGATATGCTGATACTGATTGCCTGATTGATCTTTTATATTTTAGTTTTCAGTTTCATCTTGTGTGGCAGTGCTGGTGCAGTTAGGTTTAGGCACAAAAACCACTTGGTCAGGGTTATGAAAAGGTCATGTTTGGGCGCAACATCCCTGTTTCGTTGGTTGAAACAAATCCTTGAAGTGGTTTCGAGCAGTCGTCTCTTCCTTGGCAGCCGTCCTGCCGAGCTGTCCACTGGGCTGACCTCTCTCTGCAGGACTCTCACTGCTCTTGGCTGAGAGATAAGGGGGATTTTGTCAGCTTGTACAGAGCCTGACTAGCTTTTCTTCCTCCAGTCTTTACACTAAGCTAAGCTAAGCTAAGCTAACCAACTGCTGCCTGCTGTTTCATACTGTAAGACTAGCAACCTCTCATGTAACTCCCGGCAAGAAACCCTATAAGTGTATTTCCCAGAGTGTCGGACTGTTCCCTCAACTTTTTAGATAAAGTTGTGCTCGCTAATTAACTTTCCCTATCAGAGCTCGTCTAATTTTTCATGCTTCACTTCGGCCTCGCATGGGAGGAAAAAAAAAGGCCTCTTAATTTCACAACTGGAATCATCACCACCACATCAGCAGCCCACATGAAACTTCCGTGCAGCGTTTCTTTTTTTTTTTTTACCTCTCCAACTTTCGATCACGGGGGGGATGTGTGTTCGCTGGTGGTTGTGTAAGATGGCCGGTGTGTGTTCAGCGCTCGCTCGTGTGTGTGTCTCTGTGCGTTGGCATTTAGCTGACTGTGAGCGTCGTTTCATTTCCCACAGAGAAAACAAATTAAAATATGACACCTCTCTCAGCTGCCTCTCATCTCCCGCTTTTCACTGTGTCGAGAGACGACGAAAACCGCTAAATATAGTACCGCGAGTGGAGGGTGAAACCTCTCCACCCCGCTCAATGTTCATAACGTTGCGAGGGTCGAAGGTAGATGGTGATGTAGCTCGAGCAAAGGCGTAATCAGCCCACCAATCAACTTGATTTTTGAATGTGAAGGAGAGCGAGGCACGGCCGGGAGAGAGCTCTTCTTTTAATCCTGAGCGTTTGAGTCACAGGCTCATAATCACGTGACACATAATCATCCCTCTTTTTGTTAATAAGGTGGCAGAGTATTATATTATTTTCATTGTCAGTTAATATTTGGATTGTATTCTCATTGAATCAAGTTGTTTTTTCATCTATGAAGTGTGATAAAATGGTTCAGACTGTCCGTGATGACGTCGAATGTTTTATTTGCCCAAAACCCAAAGATGTTCAGTTTACTGTCACAGAGGAAAGAAACCAGCAAATATCCACAGTTAAGAAGCTGCAGTCAGATAATTTAACCTTTTTTCTTTCATGGATGATCAGTTGTTTCAGTTCTAGTATATTATTTTTATGCTACAGGCATCAATATATCTTTTATAGAGCTTTTTATTGATTGATTGCCCAAATTGCTTACTGACCTACAAACCTTAAAGATATCCAGTTTGTTTTCATGTAAGACCCACATCTGAACCACACAGTGTTCACTGTTTTTTGCTTGGAAACATGACTGGAGTAATGAATCATGTTCGTTAACTAATCAGTAAGTCGACTAATCAATCAGCTCCACTGTCGTATCCATTAAGCTGTGTGACTGGTGCTGAAGAATAAATGATTAAGAGTCGGTAAAATAATCACACAAACACAATATTTCTGCAGTATTGCGAGTTGTTGGGTGTTTCATAACGTGACTGGAGCTCATCTTAGAAAATTCAGCAGTAAAATTACTTTTACTTCCCAACTTATGAAGCCTCACTCTCCCACACACACACACACACACACACACACACACACACACGCACACATGCACACACACACCAACCTGCTTAGCATTGCTGTTGTGCTTCAGTCAAAATCCCTACAAATCTCAGAGATACACAAGAGATACACATTTGTCTTGTACATCGAAGAACTGCCAACACACGCACACACACACACACACACACACACACACACAGTCTCGAGTCCTCTGGTCACCAGGGAGTCGTACACATAATTACTTAAAGCAGCTTTTGTCTGGTGGAAATCAGACGCCTGTTGCCTCCTCTGAGACCTCCTGATCCTGTTCATCCCTGTCGCTCGTCCAAGTCAGCAACTGACGGGATTTTCTGGCAGATCCCTCCGACTCCTTTCAGGGATTGTTTTGAGACCTCGGAGGGTTGTTGAATTTGTGCTTTGTGTGCGTGTCTCTCCCAGTCATATCACACAGCTCTGGAAGTCATATATGAACTGCGCTGGTTAAGAAACCGTGACAGCATTAAGAGTACGAGTCTCCAAACCTCTTGTCACTTGGCGTCTTTGTCTCTCCAGTCTGTTGGAAACTCTCCAATCTGAGGCTTTTTACCTCGACGCTCCCTTTCTCGCATAATTTGGTCGCATGGTAGTCAGAATGACTTATTTTTTGGGGGCGTCTGGAGAGATTCCATTGCTGTGTCCGTGTTGATATACATCAGAGGAGCCTGCATTTTTAAAAAAAAAAAAAGGGAAAATTGCTATAGCGGCTCAACGTGAAAAGCAGAAGAGGAGGGAGGAGGATGATGTACAGTGTAAAAGTGGAGGAGTGAATGAGAGGGGGAGAAATGAGGACTGAGGAGGGATGAGATAACGAGCTGGGGAGGGAGGAGATGGAGAAACGGGGAGCAGGAGAGAGACTTCACATCGCTTTTAACAACATTATCGTGGCCCGTGGTGTATATAATTTAGTACGATGACGCAATGGAAGAAGCCGCATCGAGCGAGCTGTCCAAGAGAGAGAGAAGGCTCACACACACACACACACACACACACACACACACACACACACACACACACTTGCCTCTGAGCTTCAGTCAAAGATTTATGCGCGTTCAATGTTAAATGATAAAGATTTATGATCCCAAACCCTGTGAGGGATTTTTAAGAAGCCCATAGGGAACAACAGAACAGAATCTACCTCACTCCAACATTTGTTTCTACCTCCTCCTGGCTGAGATGTGACACAACACAAGCACCAGAACATTTATTAAAAAAAAAACCAAAAAAAAAACCAAAAAAAAAAACCTTTTCATTAGGCAGCAAGACTAAAACTCACAGCAAATTACAGCCTCAGAAAGCTTCATAGCGTCTCCAGAAATTACATTAATACGCCAGTAATGAGAAATAAGCTTGACAAATTTTTTTTTTTTTCCGTCAGTTTAATTGGGATAATTAAATGTTATTCCTCCGCCGAGAAATATCTGGATGTTTCAGTTAATCAACTCGAACAGTAGATAAACAAAGTCGCCTGGTGTTGTAATTACCATAATGGCAGTGCTCAAAAATGGATAACTCAACCGTATAAATTAGTTCAAATTAATGTCAAAATTGTGCAGTTTTTTTTTTTTTACGTAGCGAGATATAAAAAGGTCATCCTCTCACAGCGTGTTAATATTTAGATTATGTGCCAGGAGACGTCGGCAGATAGCTTATTGAGGGCTTTCTGTCTGATGGACCACTTCGTCAGGTCTTATTTGAGACCGGTGGTACATTTGCGGAGATAATTATGAGTGCAGACTCTTGATTTCTTCTTATTTACTCTGTGTTTTGTCCCCTTGCTCCTGTGAGACTCAGCCAATCAGAGCTATTTGTTAAAGGTCATTTACCTGGTTTGCAGAGCGAACACAGGAGGAACACAGAAGTGATGATGCAGAGCGCGTTCCTGCATGATCGACGTATTTCCCTCCGCGTACGTCAGATATCTCATGTGTCTTATATGTTCTCAAAGGTCTAATTTAACGAATCTCCAACATCTCAACAACCTAATTTAATAGCTTATGTAAGTCAGTAAATAATAACAAATGATAAATGTATTGAAATTATGTCATTAATTAAAAGTCAGACATGTTTTTTCAGACATTTTTACAAAATTACAACTCTAAATATACTGATCACGCAAAGCCCTTTACTCTCACACACTGATGTTTAAGGCGCCAACTGCTCATCAGGAGCAATGTGGGGTCCAGTATCTTGCTCAAGGACACCTCGACATGCAGCTGAGGGGAGCCAGGATTCAAAGCAGCGACCTTCTGATTACTAGACTCTACCTCCTGAGCTATAGCTCCCCTCAAAAGAAGTGGAAAGACAAAACCGGAAGCCTCCTGATGCAGAACGAATGACTGTTCTGTCTAACGTGCTTCTTCTCTCCGATTGATTTTAACAGGATACATTTCAACAAAGATCTCCTGTGGCAGGTTGCAGGCCGACCCCGCCCCCCCAAATATTGTGAAAAATAACTCGCACCAAGAAATATTAACTCCCAGATGAAAATGCTTTGCTCTCCATCAGCTCTCTCTCATTTAAAGCTTTCTGCTGCTGCTGATAGAGAACATATAAGAACATATAATCGTCTCCGTGCTGTGAACACATGTTGACTGTGTCGGTTGAGTCCTGTGTCAGTATCCAGGAGATCACAGGATGACAATTACCCAGGCTGCTCTGAGAGGGAGCTTTTTTTTTTTCTTTTTTGAATCAGTCGCAGTGACACGAAACGCACGTACGAATCAGGTTTAGTATTCAGAAACTGTCCCAGCACAGATGCATACAATATACCGGGCCATATGGCGAGCGCACACAGTCGGTACCGCCGCATTCAGTATGCTAATCCGGCTCCATCCCCAAACGTCTTTTAGCCGTCCAAAGTGCTCCTGTTGGAAATCGCTCACACTCCAGCGCTGTTGCTCTGCACATCGTGAGTCTAATCATGTTCCATTTGTTGCTTATATCTGCGGGACACATTGTGAAATCAGATTCCATATGAAGCAGTGGGTGTGATGTGCTGAAACAACTATCTGATTAATCTGACATTTATGATACGTTCAGTCCCACAGCCACAGCCAGCCACATGCTGGTTCCACGCATCGAGGAAATGTACTTAAACTTCTCTGTTTTCGTCCCGTTTATCGAGCTAAACAAGCATTTTGAAGTTTACTTTACGCTCTGATTGCTTCTAGCAGACGCCAATCATTATTTTTGACATTTCAAAGGCTGAAATAACGCTTGATTAATCTGAGAAACCACCAGGATCCACACTGACATTAATCATTATCTGCTGGACTGTATTTCTTTTTATCTTCCACTGACAGGCGCCTCTTTCTCTCCCTGCAGGAGTTCCAGCGAGAGGAGGCTTTCTGAGAGGAACACTCTGCAGGCCTGTCATGGTTCCCGACCTCCTCGCACTCCTCCGGCTCTGCGTCCCCCGCTGTCTTCTAATGTAAGTGTCCATCTCTATTAGAGCTCAGCCGCCGCTCGCCTCATCAAGGGAGCGAAATAACTCTCCTCCACGCGTTAAAAAAAACTGAAACAGCATATTGCGAGGCACGAGGACGGACCTGAGGGCAACGAATTTAAGAAACGGTTTAATATTCAGGGAAACAAGATTATGCAAGAGCTTCAAGCACATCCTGACACTTAACTGGAACCAGCATGCTCCATAGTGACGGGATGCTGATCCTCTTTCTTAGATCGACTGGTGCAGCATGTCATTCATTCATCAACATGTTGGTTAGTGACTTTATTGAGTGAACAAAACAAACCCTGCTATTATTTCTAAAGCCTTGAAAATCACACCGGTGCGTCAGTCCTGTCAATTACGCTCACCTGCTGGCTGCACCTTTAATCCTTGCCAGTATTTTTGTCATCGTGCATCTTCTTTGTTCAACACCAAAGCCACACAATTATGCAAACAAACTGACCAATGGAGGAAGAGTTACACCCCCAACGTCCTGTGCTATACTAAGTAAAATAACCTTTTTTGTCAATGGAGTTTGGTGGCTTCGAAGAGAGTGGACCCCAAAACCCGTCAACAACAGGCCCCGGCTTGTACAACTGCTTTTAAATAAGCAGAATTGATCATGTTTGGTGTACCAGCTATGGATTTGTAGTTCTTTTTACCAAATATCCAGATTTCTCAGTCTTTCTGGTCAGCTTCTCTTTCTCCTCAGCACTCTCTGAACAATGTGATGTAAATGTGGCCTCAGCACACAAACAGGAGTGGTATCGATCCGGTGAGTGATGTTCATCCCTCCTGTAGTTTTCTCCTAAATCTACATAAACGAGCTGCAGACCCGTTCTGTAGATTCTGTTTCATTCTCCGTCTGCATCTGCGAGTCCTGAAGCAAACCCAGCTGTCTTATAACAGCTGCATGATGAGTTACAACATGTTTCATCAGTTGAGGTTACATCACGACGTTACACAAAATGTACTAATTCAGTCTTCATTGCTTATCTTCGCAGGCGCTATAGAAACCTTTGTTGGACGTGAGTACGCTGAATATTTCTGCAGTAAATTTTTCAGTTTTGGTCTCGAGAGCAGCTGAAATCCAGATGTCTAATAAGCTTGGCTTTTTTTTCCCAAACACTCTCTCTCTCTCTCTCTCTCTCTCTCTCTTGCTTTCATCTCTGTCTCCCTCCTCTGAAGGGTTTGATGGAGAGCTGGTCGAATGTCAGCGGGAACTATTGTTATATCCGGAGGAATTCTCGCCGGAGTGATACTGCTGTGCATCGTAGCAGTGCTCTGTTACTGTAGACTCCAGGTATCACTGTGTCACCGAGCACGTGTGTGTGTGTGTGTGTGTGTGTGTGTGTGTGTGTGTGTGTGTGTGTGTGTGTGTGTGTGTGTGTGTGTGTGTGTGTGTGTGTGTGTGTGTGTGCTGCAGTCATTTTGAAAGCAGAACAATGCGACAGAGGAGGACTCGGCTTTTTGTGTTGGTGATAACGGGCTGTTGGACCGTCATGCTTTCAGTCCAGTGGGACATTTTCCAGGCAGCCAGAGTAAGAGGCCATCAGAACAATGGCCGATCCCCAGTGGGGAAGCGAGGAAGCGGCCAACATACCAGCACCTCTGAAGCCCACTTATTAACGTGCTTTATCTTATTCGTTAAAATGTCACACACACAGAACTGTAAGAAGGACAATTCATGGTTTTAGATGTAAGCCAAGTCGCCGCCTCGCTGTAGCTTTGTATTTAACACACCGACATGAGAGTCATTTCAATCCTCTTATCTAACTCTTGGCCAGAAAAGAAAATGAGCTTAAATCCCACAATGTGAAATGTTCCTTTAACAGCCCTTGATGTCTGAAATACAGCATGTATTACAGAACTGCACCTCAGCACCTCCTTCTCGTCTCCTCTCTCTCCCTCCGCAGTATTACTGCTGTAAGAAGAATGATTCTGAGGTGGACGTGGGCTCTGTGGCGGGAGCCGACCCTCTCTCACACTTCCCCTGCAACGCCTGCAACGCCCTCGCCATGGACGGCACGGCCATCAGCCCCGTCTCTCTGGACCAGCTGGAGACGGGTTCGCACCACAACCACTGCCCGACCTGTTCGCCGTACTCCGTCCGCTCCGGACACACAGACAACATGCGCAACGGAGGCGAGCGTCTGGGCTTCCACACCTACTACGAGAACCCGTCCGTCTCCCTGCCGCTGTCCGCCAACCCGCAGGGCTCCTCCCCTCTGAGTTTCTACGGCCCCTCGGACATGTTTCCTCCCCCGCCGCGCCCCTACAGCACCGTGGTCTGACCTCTGCTGCACCAGAAACACACACAGAAAACTGAAAACACACACAACACTCACACACAGCACATGACCTTTTTGTTCGAGACTAAATTCAGGTGATGGATTTAAGATACAGCACAATTACACACACACACACACACACACACCAACATTACCGCACATGCTCCCTCCTGCCACAGACTCATTCATCCAAGAGTGGGGGGCGGGTGACCCAAAAACTGAGCCTCCGTGTGGGCACCACATCCTTGGACCGGGCCCACGAGGAGCTGCAGACATCAGCAATAAATGATGTTTTATCAGCAGGGACATGGTACAGAACTCAAGTGCTTCTCAAACAACACGTGCTACTAAAATGTGTCTTTGCTGGTCGGATCTCAGCTGTGAGCCGATCGACGTTCAGATGCTCAGCACATCTGGACTGATGCAGACTGTAGCGTGGACACAAAATGGTTTCCAGAGAGTCGAGTCAGTTTCCTCGTGTGGGTGCTGCAGATCAACTGTTCCCAAAACACTTTGATTAATATATGATAAATCAATAGTTGATTTAACTTTAGTTTAATTGTGCTTCACCGTTGAGTTACGACTTTAATGCACAACTGTAACATTTATCAGTGAGAGTTATTATAACGCGTTACTGCCAAGCTTATGACCAATTAATGATTAAAAGCTTCTGAAATTAAAACGATTGATGTGCACAGACCCGAACAGATTAGATGAAATCACAAGACATCGGTTTGGGTCATTAATTTAACAAAACTAACTAACTTAATTTATTTAGAAGTTTTCTAGATGTAACTATGTAATTTAGTATCAATCATAGGAATAATAGAGATGAACTGGAGAGGAGAAATATAAGCGCTAATAGATATTTATCGATTACTTATAGATTATTGATAACTTTGTTGCCCATACACACTGTGTTATATTGTATTCTTGCCTATTTATATGTTTTGCACATTCAGTTGAGCTGCTAACACTGACTAAAATAACTCTGCAGTAAAGTAGGATTGATTGATTAGACGTGTAATTGAACACAGACTCTGTTACCCTGTAATTAGCACCAAATTGAATAGAGCTTTTAGGAAACCTAGTGGGAAAGTATTAGGAGAGTATTTGTTAATTATAGACTCATAGAATAAAAACAAAGTGTCTGTTATTAACAAGAGACACTAACACATTCTTAATATACAGGACTTCGGTTAGATTACAGTAGACGTGCAAGCACAACAAAGTTCAGCGCCGTGTCAGACTGAAGCCGACAAATGTCAAGTTAGAAAACAAAAGAAGATGGTTCTGGTGTGCCAGACCGATGGACCAGTTGATTTGCCTTCGTAAAAACACCTTAGATAAGATTATATTTTAAGCCCAGACATAGGAAGGGTCGATATTTTATTCTATGTTTGTCTTTCAGCACCAACCCTGAAATAAAACAAGAGCTGGGAAGTGACATCTGGAGAATAACTGCAATGGCAGCTGCTCGCTGTCGTCTCCGAGGCGTGGAAGAAACGAAAAATTAATTGGCAAAAAAAAAAAACTGGAGGTGATGAAAATGGATGTGAAGTGAAATGCGGAGTGATAAATTATGAGGTGATTTGATTCATTTAAAGGAACAGACTCTATTAAGCGCTCGCCTGGAGGTTGCAGACGCGAGCTTGTGACCTCACGCGTCGGAAAAGTTAAACGATTTTTTATTAAAACGCACGCAGCCGCGATGTGATGAAAACAGACACTTTGGGTGGAAGCGACGACAGATTGCTCGCTGGAAACAATAAAAATGTGGGTTTGGTGTTGTGAGCGATGAGCAGAGCACACTGTCACCAATAAAACGTCAAGAAAGCAACATACATTTGTCTCGTCCGTAATTAATTTGGAAGCATTCTTATCACTTCCAGTTGCTCACATGCTTGCGGCCACTCTTGGGAAATGACAAACGGCATTTTTTTTTTCTGGGAAGATGATAAAATTTGACCACATCAGCTGTTTTAATCAAATTGACTCAATTAATCAAATCACTTGATTGTTTATCACTCCTTTTTTTTTTCCTTCCACATGGACTTTTCATCATCTCTGTGTTGTGTTGTTGCTTGGTCAGCATGAATATATCGAGCTATGTGATGGAAGAAGACCAGCGCGTCTTTAGTTTCTGTTCTTCTCCGCAGCGTTGCTTCCCTTCCCACATTCCTGTCGCCGCTGTTAAAGTGAAACTCTCGCCAAAATGCAACCTAGGCTTTATTTGTGAACATACATGAGTCAAACCTTTGTGTAAAAGCAAATTTATGACGAAAGAGGCACTTTTAAGATTGACCGTATTTTCGTTTTTCGGCTCAAACTCATTTTCAGTGGGAGTGCATGGGGCACTTTTACGCTAGCATCAAAATCGCTATTTTTAAAACACAAAGAAGCCTCGACACAACATGAAACTTTGCTCGTGGTATCACCAGCGTCTCTACATACAGCTCAGCTGATCCACATACACTCGACCCAGACGTGACGATCCCCGAGTACGTCTGGGCTGCCATGACGACGGCTAGAGGAAGAAGCTAATGCTAACGTGAGTAGTTCAAAAACTTTCTTTTTAGTAAACTCCGTGTACACAAACATTGTTCTCAGTGCTGGTGTTCATGTGTAGAGACCCTGGTGATACTCCGAGCAAAGTTTCATGTTGTGTCGAGCCTTCTTACTGTTTTAAAAATAGAGATTTTGATGCTAGCATAAAAGAGCCTCATGCACTCCCATTGAACATGAGTTTAAGCCGAAAACGAAAATAAGGTCAATATTAAAAGTCCCTCTTTCATCGTATCTATGCTTTTACACGAAGGTTTGACTCATATACATTCACAAATAAAGCTTTTTGGCGAGAGTTTCACTTTAACTCAGAGTTAGCCTTAGAAACCCCCTCCCCTCCGCCACACTCCCCCTCCAGCTTACTGTACATGAGGGCTAACCGTTTTTTTCCTCTATTAGGATTTGTTGTTTGCTCATGGGGCTTTTTCTCTTTTCTTGTTCCTTCAAATGAAAGACAGGAATAATTCCAAGTGTTTAAATAACGCAGCCATGGGTTGTAATAAGCTGCTCCTCACAGTTTGACCCCTGTACATTTTTTTTTTTTTTTTTTTTCCAGTGAGGATGGGGATTTGTTCTGCTTGCGTCTTCTCTTCTGGTTAACTGTAGTGAAACTCGACCGCTGACAGGAAGTTCGGTTCCGTAGTGTCTTCCGCGCACGTCGATGTATTCAACACGTTCATGTTTACAGGGTGACGAACGAGAGAGCGTCCCTCGGATTTTCGAGGCGTCGCGGGCAGAAACTGTACCATACTTTGTTGATCTTGAAAGCTTTGTATCTTATAAGCCATTATATCTGCTTTACAGTACGGTAACAGTATATGCCTGAATCTATCTATTTTTAAGGGAGTATTGTAGTTTTTATTTTTTTGTCCTGAGGGGACGTCAGGGTTTCAGTGTGTTTTGCTGAGTTTGTGCCATGTGAGTTTTGCGTTCTCTTCGATCATCCTTCCATCTGTTTTTCCAACATGTTGTCAGATACTGTGCAGCAGTTTGGTCGGCGGCCTTAAGCTTCAATCTGTGACGCTCTTCCTGCCCCTCTAGCAGCAGTTTGGTACGTCAGTGGCTTGGCGGTCAAGTTAGCAATAATACATACAACACAACATTCGGTTAAACTTTCATAATAAAGCTTCCTCACCAAAAAGTGTACGTATTATGGCTTGTTATGATTTTTGGACCGGCAGCAGTTTGGTTACGTTCAGGCACTAAAACTTGTTACTTACATACTCTCGGTTCAAGTAACTCGTTAAGTCTCTTAACGTACTTAAAGTTGCATAAGTGACGATTTATGTACGTTAATTTACTTATTTAACGTTGCTTAGGAACAAGTTACTCTTCATTCTTGGTTGATGCTTGGAAAATGTCGCTAGTGTCAAACGGGAGCGTGTTCCCACATTTCTAAGATTTTTTTCTCCAAAATTACACCCTATGTTCCCACATTTCTAACCCCTTTTCCCCCAAATTAGGCCCTATGTTCCACATTTCCTTAAATTAAATTGAAGGGAAATGTAGGAACATAAAACCCAATTTTGAAAATGTCCCAAAAATGTGGGAACATAGGGCCTAATTTTAAGAAAAATCTTAGAAATGTGGGAAGACAGGGCTTGACATAGGGCTGACCCCGTGTCAAGCTAAGAACCACAGGGCCGTTGACCAGACTGATGTATTTTTACGTGTTTCGTGAGTGAGAACAGGCTGTTTTTTTTACGATACTCCAGAAGAACACGGTGAGAAGATATCATACATGTACATTTGGAAGGGGAAAAAAAATTCACTTTGAGATTGTCCTGAAGTTTAGCTTGAAATTGTGAGAAAACATTTAAAAATATGATGATATTTAGTTTAAAAGATTGAGGATTATTAGTTAAAAGCTTTACAGGTGATATTTATTCAGTGTCTTCTCACACCACAGTGTTTCCACCGAGCTGCGAGCTTCATTATCACGTCTCCTCACCACACATCCCCCTCGTTGTTCAGAAGTATGTGCTGAATTATATCCGTAAAAATAACCTTTTCTTTTATTATTATTGTTCATTTAAATGTCCACTCAGCATTGGTGTTTCACTGCCACATAGCTAATACACCCACCCAACAAATATGGTTCTGCATAGTTTGTCCTATGACGACCTGTTTGTTGCACCACCACGATCACCTTTGCTGTATCAGAGCCGACCTGTTATTTTTAGGTTCCCCTTTCTTTGTTCTTGACTGTCGAAAATTGTATTTTTCAGATATTTCTGTATGAAACTAGACTAGGTTTTGGTATATCCCTGATACAGTGAGAGTAAACAAAGAAAACACCAAGTTTCACAAAATGTTCCTTTTTTTTGGAGGAGGAATAAATGTTTATATCTGCCTGGACTTTCTTTGGGTTTGTCTTCACTTAAAAAATGACTCAGGCCGCAGTTGTACAGGATGTTGAAATAGTCAGTTTCTGGGAAGAGGACAGAAATAAGAAAAAGCACCGATATATAGCGGGAAGCATGGGGGGGGACAAAAAAAAATCACAGAGGAACTATAAATCAAAGATAAGTTAAAAGGAGCGACGCGGGAAAAAAAAAAGAGGGAAGTGAGAGCTGGAAAGAATGAAACCAGTCTGTCGTTGGGAAAGAATTCGACGAAACGACTGAATGAGAGACTTCAGGACAAAAGGGAGAAACGGGGAGAAACTCCAGGCGTGATGTGGAAGCGAGACATGAGTTGGTGTCGTTTTACGGGGCGGAGGTGATGAGTCCTCTTTGTCATTCATGCTTCGGTATTCACTTATTCACTTTACCTGCTGGACCCGTCAGGCTGCTCGGCCTGTGGGACAATAATAGACCGACCGGTGCCTGTGTCACACCAACACCCCGGGGCGACATATCACAAATACCTGATCATTTACTGGTCGGCTGTCTGGCAGGTTCACACGGCACCTGTGCCAGCTGTAGTAGTGAGTGTGAACGAAATGAAATGGAGGAAAATGGGTGTCAGATTTAAGAAACATACAGACTGTGAGAGCTCATTATCACCAAAATAAACAGAGGCAGGTATGTGACCTGAGAGGCTGGGCTCATGAACAGGTGCTGTCTGTGTGTGAGAGAGAACAGGTGAGGTGATAAGACAGGTAAGGACTGCCGTGGGCGTGTCTTCGGCTGTTGTTCCTTTACACACACACACACACACACACCTTCAGGTCTCTTATAAACCCTGTTGAGCCTGTTACTGTCCATTTACCTGTGACGCTCACTCCTTCACCTGACACTGTATGGACGAGGCTCTCACTGCTCTTGTTAAATGTTTCAGCGTGGTTAAACCTCACCTGCTGGGGTATCTCTCTCTGGTATTTACCTTTGGACTATAAACAGCGTTTCCTTGTGTCTGGACGACTTGGACTTTGTCCTGACATTTCCTGTTCGTTAACACACACACACACACACACGTGTTGGTCTGACTTCTCGCCTGCATCACTGGAAGGAAAAAACAAGAAGGACACATCTGGCTGAACTCCCTGATCCGCTCAGGATACCAGCAGGGTGTCACAACGCTACTACTTGGACTTCTGCGGTTTGGAAATTGGAAGATTTAACCGGCAAAGGCTGCGGCTGTTTGGGTTTGTGTCAGCGTCAGCAGCTCCTGAGGCTGCATATCCAGGCAAGATGATGGAAGAGGTGTCTGTCATGATGGCGTACGATGCCAACCTGGTGGAGCAGATGAGCGAGGAGGAGATCCTGGCTTCTCTGGTGGAAGAAACAGGACCTAAATTCACAGTAAGACTCACTGTTCCAGGGGTGCATCTGATTGAACTTACTGTAAAGTTACAACAAAGATCAACAGCTGAAACCACAATGACAAAGTAACTATTGATTAGATTCCAAGTAGTTGCATGACTCAAGGAAGGAAATGTTTTTTTTTTCACAAAAGCAACTCTGTCCTGCAAGGCCGTCAACAGCTCTGGTCCAAACTGATCTTACAATTGAAACTGAACTTTTAAATGTTTTATTTTGTGACAAATAGTCTAAAACTTCAGTCTCGCTCTATCCAAGAGGGAAAAGGAAACAATATAAAAATTGCAGAAACAACAAATTTCCCCCCAAAAAACAAAAGCAAACCAACTCTACCTTGGATTTTCTGAGCTGTCCAAACTGTTTCCCAACGTTTAACTTTAACCTGACATCTATACAGCGAGCAGTACAACAGTGTCAGTGTTTATTACCCTTAATTTAACCTATTTCTATTAAGACAAGACCTAGAATATGTGCAATGAGAGCATCTATCTCATCCTAAAAAATAGCTTAACATACATTGTACAATGAAAATAAACTCATTAGATTAAACCTCACAAAACAACATCTCCTTTTCATTTTCATTATTCATCTACCCGTAATCTACTGCACTTTGCCTCTCCGCTATCTACATATTGGTTGATACAAAGACAGTGAGAGTGTCGAATCCACGGGTCAAATAACCACGTAACCACTGTCGTACATTCAACACATTTGGACGGACGCTCAAAAAACTTTGAGGTCTTTTTTTCCCTGTTCAGTTTCGCTGTGAGCGTAGTTTCTGTGGTTTTGCTCGGAAAGATTTTCAGTTGCAAATCAAGAACTTCCTCACTTACTAATATCTGAAGCATAAAGTGATGCTAGCAGAGGCTAACAGCCTGACTGCACACTGCAACACCAAACACAGTCCTCTACAGGACAGATATGATGGGAAATAAAAGGAAATGAATTCTGATTGCTTATTTTAGTTGTTTGAGATATAATAACTGTCATTTCAGCCTCTCCCCTCCCCATCATTCACTTGTGTATCAGGAATTATCACCAGCCACCTTCTCTGCTCTGTCTCATCTTAATTCTCATCCCGATCTCGATCTCTTTTTTGGGACTGTTCTTGATTCGTCGCAGTCATATAGCGCCAGATCTGTTTCTGATTTCTTTTAAATATGTCAGTGCTGTATTTGATTAGCCTCGACTCTCTCCCCTCAGGTCCCGACGAAGAAAGTTAAACTTGGGGAAGGCCGGCTCCAAATAATGGAGGATAAAGAAGACCCCTTGGACAAATACCTGGTCAGACCTCTTTCACATTTCTGTCTTTGAAACTCATCATCAAAGATCAGTTCAATTTTCTTTCCCTCTCTCTGCCTTTGCAAAATGACCTGATTTCCGGAGTTTATATTCCGCAGTGTGCCGCAGACCTTGACAGATGTTTTCTGTGTTTTTTGTTTTTTTGTTTGCAGAAGGAGAACCGTCGGCTGGAGCAGGCCAGCCTCCGTCTGGAGCAGGAGAACGACAACCTCGCCTACAGACTGATCACCAGCAAGGTCGCCCTGAGGAACGCTCTGGACAAGGTGTGATTAGCCGGCGCCCTTCGCAGAAAGGTCGAAATGATTTAATTTAGAAATGCAAACTCACCTTCAGGAGGCTGCATAAACTCCCAAACGTGGAGGGACCTCTTGGGAGTCTGCCAAACTGTAACCTTAAGGAAACTTAAACAAGAAACTCAGCTCAAAATCAGTCAGCTCGTCTTTGCTTGAACTTCTTAAAGGGACAGTACACGCATTTTTCCTCACACCTGTAGTGTTGTGCTGCTTTTTTGTAAGATCACGCAGGCTCGGGCGAAGTTGCACGTGTGTCATAAAGCTGTAACGTTGATTTCAGGCGGAGGACAGAGTGGACGAACTCACCAAAGATGTTCTGCAGAGCAGACATCGACTGCAGGCCACAGAAGAGGAGATGAGAGGGAAGGAGGAGGAAACTGCCATGGTAAGATTTATAATCCGTCTGACAGCAGAACGGTTGGCGGTGCAAACCACTGTACATGTTTTTGACCTGACTGTCAAGCACGTCTGGTAACAAATCACAGCAGTTCTACGCTGCATTTCAACATTTGTAAGCATGACGCCACTGGATATTTTTAAGGAGACCGCAGGACAATTTCCAGCTGTGATTGTTGCACCAAATAACTGATATTTCTTATGGGAATTCAGGACTTCTGGAGCTGATATCTGACTCAAAGTCGGAACATCTCCAGTCGTTTTAGAGGCAGTCATAGAGCATGTTAAGTTTGTGCCTGTACCTGAAAATTAAACCTAAAGAAATGTAAAGTTTGAGCGCACTGATGACTTTATAATTCCTCACTGTCATTATGGGTTGCAAGACTAAAGGATTTCTTCTCCTCTTACAGCTGAAGGAAGTGTTTCGGAGAGAGCTGGAGAAAGCTGAGCAGGAGGTCAGAAGGTCATCCGGCATCATTTCAGACTACAAACAGGTACATACAATCAGATCATGCTTTGTTCTTTATAAAAGATATATATTGATAAAGACTGCGGCGATGATTCACGGGTGTTGACGCTCTTTCTTCGGTTCAGATCTGCTCTCAGCTGACAAACCGTCTGGAGAGGCAGCAGGCCTCCCACAGAGAAGAGTTGGATTCACTGAAGGTGAGAATAGCTCGACTGTCATCCTCCCTTCTTTCATCGCTCCTCAAACTCACGTCGTGCTTCGACTTGAACAACATGTTGTAGGAAGTCTTTTTTTTTTTTACAGCCCTTTCCCAAAAAAGTCCTTTCGTTGCTTATCTTTCTCATGAGGATTCCTTTATAACAGCGGGTGGTTGTCTTCATTCTTATTCTCCACCTTTGCAGAGTGCTCTGAGGACGTGCCCGCGCTGTCAACACGTCATAGATTCAGGCGAACTCGCCGCCACAGCTCAGGACTCAGCAGCTACGGAGGGCCACGGGATGATCGAATCAGGCCAGCGTGAGGACAGTGAGAGCCCCAGAAAAGCAGAGCAGAGGAGGGATGAAGAGGAGAAGGAGTCTCTGAAAGCTCAGATCAGGGAGCTGGAGCAGGAGCTGGCCCAGACCAAACTTCAGATGGTGGAGGCCAAGTGCAAGATTCAGGTGAGAGCAGACCCACATTCAGACGCCGCACTTTCAAAAACACATTCTGGGAATCGAAGTGTGCGACAACCAGATCAAAACACTGCAGAGAATCATGATTCGACACTTTAACATCTACAAAAAAGTAAACGAAACCTCAAACGCACGGTTTTGTACTTGCGGGTACTTTCCAGGGAGCGTATTCACTGCCTGGTTCCTAATTTAACAAACGTATTTCTTTCAACCACATTTTCCAAGGAGAGATCAGCTTCAACTGGAGGAGAATATTCACTGAAGTCAGCAACAGAGAAAGTTTTTTTTTTTTTTTTTTGGCTTATTTGAGCCCAATCGATGTGAAGCACCCTCATTAACTGTGGGCCCGTGTGAAGATGGGAAATAGGACAGGACTCCCCCGAGTGTAGACGCTGAGAGAGCAGCATCCAAGGACTGATTCGCTTCAAGCACATTATTACTTTTATTGTGATTAAAAATGGTTCAAAATTATGTTTCAGCTGCTTTAAAAAAATCACTTTCCCTGTCGTAGTACTTCAATGTACTTAAAATAAATATACAACTGTGCTACACTAAAAAAACAACAATTTCTCTGGGCCATCGAATGTCGCATGTGTAATCTACTTATTCCCCTTTTTTTAAATGACAATTTCCATGCGAATTAAAAAATAAAAAGACATTAAATATAGTAAAAAACACATGTGATTAGCTTCATTTTCGCACAAATCACATGAAATTGAAATGCTGACACCTGCGTATTCCACAACTTAGCACATATTCACATTTTTACATGTAAACTAAAGTTGTAACATGTGAAAATAAAATATCTTCCATTTTTCATCACCAAAAGTCAATAAGAAGCTACTTCTCCTACTTCAAAATGTGCTGTAATCAGTGTATTTGTACCATTTTTCCACACTGTTAGAAGGTAGACTTATTGTATGTGTTGCCTCAAGGAATTCATATTTGCCAAACTTTTGAAAAAAAAACAAGGAATATTAGATTTTTTTAAACTTTTTTTTTAGCACGGTTGCACAAGTATGGACTGAAGCAACCTTGTCATGACCTAAAGTTCCTCTTTTCCCTGCCTCACTTCTAACATGACCCCCACTGTGTTCCTCCTCATACAGGAGCTGGAGCACCAGAAGGGAATCCTGGCCAACGACCTCCAGGAGGCGAAGAACAGCTGGATCAGCAAGGCCTTCACCTCCCTGCGAACGTCGAGCGGAGTCCACGGCATCAGCATTCACCGGGAGGGAGGAGCTCCTGCAGCCGGCTGGAACCTCCACGGCGCCTCGCTCCCCGCCTGGAGCGTCAAGAAGCTGTCGTGGCCCCACAGAGAGAATCGAGACAATGTCTGAACACAACAGATGATATTGCCATGCACAATATGTGTTGTATACCACAGCTGCTATGTGTTGGTTTGTGCACTAGAGGGCGTTCTCCTACACAAAGGCAGTCAGGAGGGGAGAGAGTACCTGGGAGCACCAGCAGCTGCTGCCAGACATGTACTCTCTTGTCTGCTCACCACTTTTACACCCACTGTACACACTGATTAATGTCCTCTGTACATTTGTAAGCTGCATATTTCTGTATATAACCTTTTTATATATATATATATATATATGTAAACAATTTGAATTGTGTAATAAAACAGGTGTGACACTGCCCTGTGTGCTCTTGTGTGTGACGTAAGGAAACCTAACATCATAACATCATCAGCAGAGACGTTGAAGCGGGTCTTTCTGAAGGAGGGTTTCCTGTGACAAACCACGAACACTGTTCCTCTTTCACTATGA
The DNA here is from genome assembly GCF_904848185.1 of Acanthopagrus latus. Classification (NCBI taxonomy): domain Eukaryota; kingdom Metazoa; phylum Chordata; class Actinopteri; order Spariformes; family Sparidae; genus Acanthopagrus; species Acanthopagrus latus. The sequence continues at coordinate 6,350,551 of NC_051054.1, read as the reverse complement.
CCACACCGGCGTTTTAAAGGCCCGATCCACTGCAGCTCAAACACACAGACGCAGGGGGGGGGAAGCAGTCATCACACTGACTATTATCTCTGAACTTTGGCATGCAGTTGTAGAACAGACTGTTAACAGAAGAGACGCAGAGCAAAGAACAGAGAGCAGGAGAGCAGACAAGTCGAGTGTTGGCTGCAATATTTACACTGCCGTTAAGAAGAAACTTCTCTCTGGTAAAAATTTCTCCTGCCTGAAGCACTGATGGCTGCAGCGGTCGGCGGTGTGCGTGTTGCTGTTGCTCTCCTCATGTGTGTTCTTGGAGGACAAGCGCTGGACCTGCTGAGGGCAACTGCAACATCTGGGAGTGAGTACCAATCAAAAACTGGGCAGACAATCAGTATTACTTACTGTTTATCATCTCATCTGGAGAGGGCTTGTTGCATCTTGCTCGAAAAGTTCTTTAAAAGTAATTAATACTGATTATAGATGTTCTAGGTTTTCTAAAAAGCTGATAATCTGGCTGTGTTGCTGCTATTTCACTACTATTCAAATTTGTACATGTGTGCCTTGGGCGATTTTAGAGTCATTATGTTGCCATCATGTCATTATTTTCATGTTATTTTTTGAGATATTTTAATTCATATTGTGACAAACAGATAAGACAATAATAGAACAATAGAAAAACAAATAAACAGTGATATAATATTTAAACAGAACTGTTACAAAGAAGCACAAAAACATTTAAAAAAGGACATAAATCAAATATTTTCTGTATTTTATGATCATATTATGTGATACATACAGTGTAGTGCTTGCTTGTAATAAATGTTAGTTAATAGGTAATAAGAACTCTACAAGATGCTATTAATATTATTATATGTTACACCATAGAAATGTAAATAATTTTATAATAAACATGTTTACTATAAGATGATAAGGCATTTATAAGCACTTAAAATGATCTTTTAACAGTTTATAGAAATGTAAGAGAATTAATAAAAGTGTCTTACAATTGTTGTAACAAACACATTTATTTATTTACCAATTATATATATATTTTTAAACCTTTACTAAAGTTTGTTGCACTTCATAACAGTTGACTTTGTGTTGCACAAGCTTACAAATGAGCAATACATGTGGTTGATAAAATTTGATTTCTTTTATTACTTTTAATTACCACACTTACAGTCTTTAAAGCTTTGAAAACAAAAGTCAGATTATTGGTACAATTGTGAGCATGAATAACAAGGTAACTTCTAAAACCAGTCTGCTTAATTGTTTTAGAAGTATTATTTGAGTATATAAAACTATACTTTTACGTTTTTGTGTTACATTTTAGATTGTAGATTAAATGTAGATTTCAAAATAGACGTCATTAAGGTCAACTTCAGTGTGCTAAAACTAAAATATACTCATTCTATAGTACTGAAAGTAGTAATTCAGTCTACTTCTAAAATCTACTTTTTTGTAAATATATCATAAATGGAAAACCTGTAGCATCATAGACTTTAAACAAGTCTGTGATGCTACAATCAACACTTAATTAGTCTTATTAACAGTTAATAATATCAACAAGCCTCATATAACTCTTAATTGGAGACGTGATGAGTGTAATTTCCTCCCTCAGGTCCTCCTTCTCCTCCCAGGGTGCACTGCTGGTGTTCCAGCTATCCAAACACGACCGTCTGCTCCTGGCCTGAACCCTCTCACTCCCCTCCAGCACTCTACCTCACCACCTACAGGTACACCTGAGACACTGTGCTGACCCCAAACACCTCCAACACCTCTGAGTGAAACACACTCCAGTCGTCGTTAAGAGTCATTAAGGAGCCTCATGTAAATGTAAATGTGTGTGAATGTGTCTGTTTGTCAGCGAGAGACACCAACAGTCGGTCATCAAGCAGTGCCAGCTCATCCAACCCGGCTCTTCGTCCTCGTTCATGATCCCAGCATCGTCGTCCTCGTCCGAACAGGTAACAGTTTTATTTACCTTCATGGCAGATAGACACTCATGATTGTCATGACAGTGGTCATATTCACTGTAACCTCAATCCATATACTGTAAATTTCATTACCAAACTGCTCACGCTTTTGGAAAAACCCCTCAGTCAGACTTCTGGTTACAGTCATGAATGTCCAGAGACCAGAATGAAGTTTGTCTTGTGATTCTGATGTAAGCGGCGCTTCAGTTAAAGATAAGATAAATAAGTTGGTAATGGCGGGAAATCACCCTGGCTCGCATCGTCTCCTGCCTCTCATGACGATGTCTGACTGTATGTTTCGACTGTGATATGAAAAATACTGGGGGAAAAAAAAATCAAAATACTTCTTATTTTCATTCTTTCAGATGTGGTTCTGCCTCCTGCCCAACCTGAAACTTCTCACCGACTACATCATCAACATCACGGCCGTTTCTCCTGGAGGCAGCAGCTCCTATCTGGCAAGTTTCATGTTGGAGGAAATAGGTGAGAACAGCGCTCATGGCGATGAATACGGTGTGATCGGTATTAACAGTGTAATGTGATATCATACTGAAGTGCAAACTGTTTCCCTTCTCTGTCATTTCTGTCTGTAGTGAAACCAGATCCTCCCGTAGACGTCCGGGTTTCCCCTCGCGGCCCTAGAAACCTGCTGGTGGAATGGTCTCCTCCCCCTTCCTGGGCTAACCTGGACATCCTCCCCCTAAAATACCAGATACTGTACCAGTGGGAAAACAGGGGCACCCCAAAGTCTGTCAATGTGAGAATGAGCTTTCATTTAAATACTCCTGGGTGTTAGCGGCAGCAACAGCAGTGTGACTTTCAAAAAATTTTTTTTTAAAATTACCCCGGCTCTTCAGTCAGCCTCAAATTTCTTTAGAAACTCCCATCATCTGTGGAAATCCTCCCCCTTTTCAACAAAACCGAGATAAAAATGTGTTTTTGTGTTTTTTAACATATGGATTTGACAGTATTTCATCTAGTTTCACTTTCATTTACACCATTTGGCAGATTTAGTGACACAGAAATACGACCAATAGAAATGATAAGAAATGCAAATAACTTCTGATGTGACAGTTTGGGAAGTCGGAGCTTCTGGGGAATTGTGTTTTATTTACAAAACTCCAGATGCTGATGGATGACTGTTAAAACCAAAAACTTTTCATGCACTTTTCTCCTCCAGCTGGGTCCGTTCGAGAGCACCAAGGTGGAGCTGAAGGGTCTGATCCCAGGAAGGCCCTACATGTTCCAGGTGTGCGCCAAGGAGCTGCTGGGTCTGGGCCGCTGCAGCGACTGGAGCTCACCTGTGAATATCACCATACCGAGGGCCAAAGTGTAGACGCTCCCTCTCACTTCCTCTTTTCTTTTCTTTTTTTTTACAACTCTCCTTTTAAGCTAGCGGTGACGTTAAACTGCAGACATCGTTGTTGCTCCACCTGCACATGCAATGCAAGAGATAATTATTTATATATTCTATTTTATTTATAAATGAGTAAAGTTTTATTTTTGTAATACTTTTTGGTAACACGTTTTTATTAATGTTGGTTTATGATCCATTTTAAAACACACTGTAATCTTTTTTTTTTTCATCATTGTGTGGCAGCTCCATGTTTGTATGAAAAACAGAATAAAAATTTGTTTGTCTTGAATCCGTCAGTCGACTATGTCCACCACGAGCGGGGTGACAAACTCAGAGTGTCGGACACCGATAGTGTAGGACGGAGGCTTGGGGAGGTGCACGTAGGACTTCTCTGGGCTGTAAGTGCCAGGCCCGGGAATAGCAGAGGAATAATTGGGCCTCTTAGTCCGGCTCTGCATGGAGAAGGAGGGCTGGCGCTGGAGGTAAACGTCCGGGTTGATGGTGTTGTATTTTGCCGGTCCGGGGCTCATGGAGAGGTCTTCTGACGGAGCGCCGACCTTCCTCCGGGCTGAGAAGCTGAAACCGGCGCTGGAGGGTTTATTAGGAACATGGCAGCCCAGAAGATTTGGGAGATTGTAGCTGGAGCGAAAGAAGCAAAGCCCATTAATTCCTACAGAGGATGTAAATAAATAAAAACAGGTCACTAATACAACAGCAGGGAGAAGAAAGCAGCCTTATTCTGTAACGTGTCCTGCGAGTTTTCACCTGTTTGGTGCTGGAACAGGGTCTACAGAGCGATATCTGGTGCGGGAGCCGATGGTGTAGGATGGAGGTCTGTGGTGGCCATTGACAGGCGGAGCTCTCTCCGGGCTGTAGGCCCCCGGCCCCGGAGTCTGGAACACCTCACCTGTAAACACAGAGAGGAAGTAGCTGTATCTTGTATCTTTTTTATGTGCTAAAATCTAAATATGTAGAGTAACATGTAAGTAAAGCTGTCAGACGAATAAGTAGAAAAGTAAAAATTACAGTATTTCCCTTTAAAATAGCAGAGTACAAGTTCAAAAGTGCCCGAGAAGAAGTTCCTCATATTTGTACTCGATTAAATGAACTTCTAAGTGAACTCTGCCTGAAAGGACACTTCTAATTGTCCTTTCCGGCCCACTGATTGGATCGTTTACCCAGCAGCTGTTCTGATGCTTCCTGACGAAGGTCGAGCAGACTGAAATCTGGTAAAATTAAATAAATAAATACACCTGCAGTTAGACACTCTTTTTTTTTTTTTTTATTTTCTCACCTTTATTCCCTGCTCGCCTTCCTCTGCCGAGGATCGAGTAGGAGGGGGTTTCCATTCGGCCGAAGCGGGTGACCTTGGAGTCGATGTGGTACCTCGGTCCTGGGCTGGAGTCCACAGAGACCACTGCAGGAAAACACAATGCACAAACAGTGAAAGGCACCTTTGGACCTCAGAAAAGAAAGTGAACACAAATTTGGCCCAAAATCAGACAAAACATTAAAGGATAAGTTCACCCAAAAAAATAAATAAATAAATAAATAAATCAGAAACTGATGACTGAATTGACATATTTGGGTGAAGTTGTCCTTTAAAGATCTCTGTTGCGAGGTGACTCTCGACTCACTGGCGCTGCTCATCCGGCTGTGGAAGGTGTAGGCCGGGCTGCTGGGCTTGGTGTAGTCATGGTTGATGTATCCGACTGTAGGGGGCAGAGCGTAGCGTCCAGGGCCCGGGCCTGAGGAGGAGGAGGAGGAGGAGGAGGAGGAGGAGGAGGAGGAGGACGGTGATGAAAATGATGCAACAGATTCAGCCAGTGTAGCACGCCCGCTGCTCGCTCTGGCCCGGGCTCCTATGGCCTCTGATGATTTCCATATGGAGCTATTTTTCTATGGTTACGCGTTTTAACGGTTCCCCCTGCCGCTTGTTTGGGAATGGATTCTAAACAAAGTATAAATCTCAAACAAGTGTGGAGCAATGGCTGTATAATTTCACAGCGAAGAACAGTTCGGCGATAACACAGTCCATGTGCACACACACACACACACACACACCAACACACACACTGACCTCTTTCTCGAGCTGAGATTATCGGCCGTTTCTTCACCACCTCTTGCATCCTCCGCCAGCCTTCCTCTTTGTGTCCTCTGTCACCTCAGACACTTCCCTTTTTGTTTTCTGTGTGTGTGTGTGACTCTCTCCAGGTGATTGGCCTCCCGGGCTGAATAATACATGACCATGAGGTGAAGAAACCCTATCTTGACCGAGGCCCTGTGTTGTTCCTCCACCTCCTTTTTTTTTTTTTTTTTTTTTTTTCCCTCCCCTTAAAGGTCCCCTCAGGACAAAAGGTTTACATAAGCAGTGCCAAAAAAGTTGACTTTGTTAGGGGTAAGAAGAGGACAACCAGTGATTTAAAAGTTGAATGAAGACAAAAATCTGCACTTTTCTGAACATTCAGAGGAGGAGAACGTTTTCCTCAAAAGCACTGCGGCAGCAAATCATGTCAGCAACATGGCATGTAGCTCACCTGTCATCCTATTCCGAGGCATTGTGTTACTCCGACTCAGCTGCAGGCTGATGTATGTTTGCTGTAACTAATATCATCTCTGCACACAGGTTATTAAAAATGGAAGGACTTACACTGATCTTCCGTCCCAGGCGGACATCTGGCAGGCTCGACATCTCTGAACCACTGGGCTGGTGGTTTGTTTCTCAGTAAATATATGTTAGGACTGGCTTCTTCCAGGAATCAGAAGAAAAATAAGCTTTAAGTTATAAACACCTTTCCATGGATTTTCTCCAATATTAGTGGGTAAATCAGGTGAAAGGTAAAAGCACAAATTGCGGCAATATTTTGGCAAAGTATCCTAAATATGGCATATATTTAGTGGAGTATACATACAAGATTTTTCTCTAAAAAGCAGTGGAATTGAAGTATGCGATATCAGAAAATGGAAATAATAAGTCCCACAAAACTGTATGTAAGTGTAGAACTTGTGTATTTATCACTGACGCCATCTCGTACAGCACCAAGCGGGGTCAGATAAGTCCAAAGTCTCACTTCTCTTTCCAAAAAGTCTCACTTTCTCCAGTGAAAAGAGCAGTGGAGAAGGTAAACAATCTCATTATCCCTCCTCTCTGATGCCCAAACCCATAATTATATCTGTACATACAATACAATACAGTGCATACAGGCTGTTTTTCCTGCAGAGCACTTTTATTTTGAACACTTGGCGCTGTGGTGGAGTTTTCCACCAGGCACACTGAGGGAAAGGACTTATATTTAATCCATGAAAATCTTCCATTCGAACTACAAAAACGTCAATTTCTGGGATTGCGAGAATTCCCAGACCTTAAAATTAGTTTCACAAAAAGTTTGGGGGAACTCGAACATAATCCACAGCCGGCTACTTTGCGCCCGGGGAGCATCTGGAAGCAGTGAACTGTGGCAGAAAATACTACAAAATGCAAAAAAAAAAAAAACTGTTCTGCTTCTCCAGTGTGAGAGAGTCTGGCAGAAAATTTGCTCCGCTGCTTTCTACTAATTCTCCTCCTGAACACAAGAGGTAACTAAAGCCTTGAGAGCAGAGCCATGACCAAGTTAAACCCCACGCTGGTTAAATATTAAGCAGCGGTGACTCTGAGTGGTCACAGGCTCAGTAATAAGACTCGGCAGGAGAAGGAGCCCACCATGCTGACAGGAAACACAGCCGCTGCCTTCAGTTCCCTCTCTGAGCAGGAGGGCAGAGTGTGAGGTGTGTTTTCAGGAGGCGTGACTCACTCGTCGCTGTGGAGTGTGATGACATGCAACCTTCGACTCATCAGGGAAAGTGTTTGCCAAATATCACTCAGCTTTGTTTTGACCTCTCTGACATTACGTTTTATTTCTGCTCCTCCTCGGGAGCTCAGTCACAGATTTTGGGCCCCGGACCAGCAGAGAGCCAGAGGAAGATTTAGGTGCATGTAGCGCCGCCATGTGGTCAGGATTAGCATGATTCTGCTCTCAGAAGATGAGTTTTCACGCTGTTTCTCGCTCAAACAGTCCACACCCATTTAATTACGCTCATTTTCCGCCACTGAAAATGAGTTTGACACACCCTGCTCTGTGTTTCTGTGATTGCGAAAACACTGTGAGCTTTTCCTAATTGTCACGCTTCATTAATAACGTTTGGAAAACAGATTTATAGCATGTGTACAATCACGAGAACAACCTGATTTAACGTGACTCACTGGGTATGTTTACATTTTGCACATATAGTATACTGCAGTTTTTGCTGTTTTACATATTGAGAAAGCATCACTGGCACCCATGTGTAAGTCTGAGGAGGTCATATGATGGAAAATGACTTAATAAAAATGTTCTTTAAGGATCTTAAACTTGTGTTTAAAACCTCACAGAGTTAACCAATCTGTCATAAACTTACATAAATGGGATAAAGGATCTAGATCCCTACAGATGTTTGTTTAAACGTGTGTTTTTTGGCGTCTTTGGCTATAAAACATGACTTTTTTTTTCCTACATCACTCTGCTGATGTAACCAAATCTACACTCTCATATTAACAGTGTTAAATAAAATATCAATCTTAAAGTGTATTATTTACTGGTGTTTAAACTGGTAGTTATTTAACACATTCTTTCTGGCGATGTGGAAACTTCACGCGTGTGATAAAAAGGCATTTTTCATTGTTTCTCTGAGGCTTTTCGGGAACCTGATCCTCCTGCAGCTACTCTTGGAGCGACCAGCTCCTCTACTGGTGCCAACTATTATCTTAAAAAATGGCGGTTTTGTTTGGAAAGGCGATTGAAGATAAGTGAAGCTTGCGAGTGTGAAAAATTGGAAGCTGTACCCACGTTTGATTTGTGGTTGAGAGAAATGGTAAACACATCACATCTGGAGAGAGAAACTTCATAAGGAAGACAGACGTGGTGTGTTCGTTAAGATCTGGGGCCCTATTGTGGAATTTCTTTCAAAGTGAGGACTAATGTGTTATAATTCAACATTTGTAGTTATTGTTATGCTGGGAGGTGCTGTGTCTGTCATTATTGTCGTTTTCCTTGGTTTTGTTTTTATATTATCCTGTAATTTCTCAAAAGTAAGACATATAACTTGAAATATTACTGATTTCTTGTTTGAGTAGCAGCTGATAGTATCAGTTTAAGTCACAAGATGTATCTATGTAATGTATTCTGCTTATTTTGGGGGTGAAATTAACATGAAATTATTATATTAAACCGCTTTTTTGTAGTTTTTTGGTCCACATAAACTGCTAAATTGAGCATATTTCAACTCGGACAACCCCGGTGACAATTATTGGAGGAAATGTGTCGAGCAGCAGGTCATATTTTGAAGATTAATGGGTGAAAATACAACATAAACGACAACAGGAGCAGCAGAGCATAATCACACACACACACACACACACACACACACACACACACACACACACACACACACACACACAGACACACACACACACAACTCATTCCCAAGCCTCGTGTTTTTTCCGACATGTTTTTATAGAACAACATTAGAGATTGATAAACAACTTCAGTCATTGATATTTCTTTTCTTTTTTTTCTTTTCTTTTCTTTTTTTTTTTTTACTAAACTAAACATAACTTAAGAAATAAAACATAACTTTATACAGTTTTAAATATGCTGGTACAATTCAGTACAAAAATAAAGGCAGTGAAAACGTCTCCACACACAAACAACCATCAGTCACATACTGTCGCTCAGAGAAAAACACGTTTGGCACTTTATATGACAAAAAGCATGAACTGGAAATACTGAGTGATAATTCTTAACTTTTTTTTCTTTTTTTACACAGTGGATGATTTTTTTTTTTCTTTTGATTTGGAGCTTTTGATCCATGGATGCCGAACAGCCACTAGATGGTGCTTTGGATCCACAGGAGAAAAGAAAAAAACAGGTCACAGAATACTTTGTTTAGACGCTGGGGAAACACTTTTTAGCTTGTTTGAATCTGTTTTGTTGATCACCTTTTAGAGCAGGCACATGTCAAACGTCTTTGACTGATGCCCGAGGTTTTATTCATGCTTACAACGTCCCTTGAGGGAAACAGAAACAGTCCGCGTGGTCTATGTTTTTTGAATGTTGATACTGGAACGTTCTGAGGCGAGTCCACCTTCTCAGTTGCAGAAACAAAGCGCTCTCGTCTCGGCTGGAAAAGATGAATTAAAAAAGGAAGAAAATCCCGTGTTGTGGATGTCCTCTCACCGCCACGGCCGGTACGTCCAGAGGAAAAAGTCTTATAATTCCCATATAAGAATACAACGTCTCTTTCTCTCACACACACCCCGACAAAAACACACTCACTCAGTTCTTTTCTTGACTTGGAAAAGGCAGCGTGTGCTAGGATTTATCCCCTTGGAGAACCTTAAATCAAAGAGACAAACTCCTGTTACACATCAGCTTTTCATTGCACAGCTCTTTTTGCGTGTGTGTGATCAGATTTGAGTGGCGTGTCCCTGCATTAGTGATGCTTACCTACCTGGTTGCGTGCTTTGTGGGATTTCTGCATCAGCACTCTCCACTGGTCGTACAGCTTCATGGACATGCTGCTGCAGCCGTAGGCGTGTTTCCGCACCCAGCCGAAGAACTGCTTCAGCTCCCTGCGCAGGGTGGAGTTGGAGTCCCCGCTGGACTTGGAGTCGCAGGAGCCCGACATCAGGCGCTCTGCATGGAGGGAAGTAAGAAGGAATGAGGGGATGAAAGAGACTGAAAGTTAGACTGGCTTTAGTTTCCAGAGCGGCAGCAGCGGGAAAAGAGCTCTGATTATTAGATCGTTGACAAACTTATTATGCATTTACATGAAGATATCTACCGCAGGTTAGCATGCTAACCAGTTAGCCCTTTTCATAACACGGCTCCAAGCAGTCCAGCATACTTATTTGAGTTCATCGGTCAAAATCACTCCTAGCTTCCATTAAAAGTTCTGGAATACATTTAGATGTGTTCAAAAATGCATTTTTTTTTGTCACAACCCGAGTATTGTTTCCATCATTCCCAACAGTATTGATAACATTTTGCTATGAGCGCTCATTGTTAAGTCTGGCCGCAGCTAGCCAAGTCGCTGCGGCATCCAGCAGAGAGAACAGCACGACTTGAATGGCGTTCAGTCTTCCTTATTCATCCTTTTGTCAGTTCTTCTTTGTGTCCCTTTGTGTTGCAACTGAAATGTTACATAAACAAGGTCTGGTCTGATTTTTTAATATTAAGTTTGGCAATATTTGATTTGGCTTTAATTTTTTTCATTTTGATGTGACATAATTTGAGTTGATGCGTTTGAGCCGATACATCTGCCACGAATACAAAAATGAAACACAACACAGAGCAGGCTGGAAGACGGGTGAAGGAGGGTGAAGGAGGGTGAAGGAGGGTGAAGGAGGGTGAAGGAGGGTGACGCAGCACCGCCGCCGGCAAGTTTCCAGCAGAGCGAGAAAACAGTGGGACGTGTGGTACAAAACGAACTTTAGAGGTACAAACTGTCTCGTAAAATTGACCAAAAAAGCTCTCAAAACACCGAGATCAAGAGGAAGAAGTGCTATCAGTGGTATCGCCAGTAAGTGCTCGAGCGTGTGCTCACCACTGTGGGGCGTGGACGCAGCCGTAGGGTGGCTCCACTCGCTCCAGATGCCGGCCTTGCGAGAGCCGTAGATGCCCACAGGGTTACAGCGAACCTGGGGGGAAACAAAGGAGAAGACACATTTACACAAACTGTGCACCCTTATTATGACTATTACGAGAGGGAGGACAGGGGGTTGTCAAGGGCTCTGGATTAAGATCAGCGAAGATGATCACTACTCATAGCATTTTTCAACCACTCCCAGGAGGAGAGGCGAGAGATTAAGGATGGCAGCTGTGCTGTTCTATCTTGGATTTAAGGGTCCAGTCTGTAAGGAAGTTGATATTTGGGTCTTATTCCCATCAAATACTGAAGCTTAGAGATTGTATGTTGGGTAGGCCGCCACTCCAGGGCATCTGTATTTGACGAGTTGGGAATTTCGTACAAATTGGACCTTTAAGGCTGCAACCGGCTAATGTCTGGTGGTGCAAACTGCTATGCTTGCATCTTTATAGAGACCTGCCTCCACCACACCACCCTAGATCAAGCTGTTGTCTGACTTTCAAAATGAAGATGCTGCCCATATAATCAAAAACATGCACTCCATGTTTTTATATCTATATGTATAAAAATAAATCTTCCTCTATATGCCTTTAATGGAAAAGTATTTTTGGGGGCATATTTTCTGTCCATTGTCCCACCTTGTACCGAACCATACCTGGACGAAGTACACCGTTCCAGGTCTCAGTCCGGCCAGCCTGCAAGACGTCTGATTCCCAACGTCGTCCATCACCTACACGACGAAAAAAAAAAGAAAAAAAAAAGAAAGAAACCAAACACAGAAGAGTTGAGTGCTGGAGGTCTGACCGCAGTATTAAACACCAATGGGCACAAACTAAAACACACGGCAGAGTCAAGATGTAGAAAACACAACCACAAACCATGCGCAGACCCAAACATGCATGCACACCACATTGTTTAGTGGCTCCTGATCAGCGTGTTTATGCAAATATTTTCGTGTAATTGTGCCTGCTGGGTAAAAATCTGCTCTCTGTTAGGTATTACGGGGCCGCATGTGCTGAGAAACCGTCGCAGGAGCATGCGCAGGTACTCACGGAAATACAGGGACAGACCGAAGAAATAAAGACGAGCAAATAGATAGAGAGGGTAAACAAAAAGAAAAAACGCCCGCACAAAGCAGTTAATAACGCCGTCTAATAGTCCCCACTTTGTCTCTGGCGTTCAGTCTGTAAACACTTGTTCAAAACGACTACAACAGAAAGCAGAACATGGAAATTACAGGCATCAGAGGGCTAATGATGTGACGTAGGGAGGCCAAACGGCTGCGCGTCTTTGCAGCCATATTGAAGACATTAACAGCTGAGATGAATCCCCTCCATTCCTCAGCATGACCTCATGATTAGGGCCGGTTCAGAGGGAAAACGGCGTTTTTGTTTTCACCACCAAAAAAAACCCCTTAAAGCCACTTTGGATTTGAAGTCTCCTCTCTCCTTCGCCCGCCATCTCGTCCCTCCGCTCCCCCACCTTTTCTGTTTTTTCCACTTTGCGAGCAACGACTTGCTTGTATTACATGTGTGTAATTCCCCCTTAATTACAGGAGAATCTTCACCCGTACCCAGAGGACTCAGATGGATTCTAGGAAGCACCATCTGCGACGGCTGAAGGTTTTTACACTATATTTTTCATTCATTAAAAGTTTGAACCGAGGTATACACAGTGGCTCCGGACCGTGTTTTTTCTCCTGATCAAAACCTGACTTCTCCTCCTGGCAGCCGAGGCCTCAATCATACTAGATTAGAGGTGATTACAGCATTAGGATGAGAAACAGCTGGGACATTGCTGAAGTAATATATCTGCCTGTGTGTGAGAGACAAAGAGGGGAGATTTATGTCCTCAGAACTGCGCGTCCTTGTCCTTTACCTTCCAGTCTTGGCTGTCCTCCAGTCTGTAGCGGATCTGGTATTTGGCTTGAAAGAGGAAGTCTTTGAGGGCGGGTGGGGCCTCCCAGCGAACGCTCAGCTGGTCCTCCAACTGGCCGACACGACTGACAGTCACACCTGATGGAGGGTCCGTGGTCACTGGGGGGGAAAAAGAGACGGCGAAGGATATTTAGTACGATCAAATCCAGAGCTGAAGTCATGAAAATGTGCCAAGAATCAACTGGTCCAAACTGTTAAATGTCTGAATATTTACTAGTTTTTCTTCTGTGATAGTTGTTTTTTCTTTGAAGACCAAAGGAGGAATCTGTTAATCTGTACAAAAATTGGTGGTTGCAGCTCTAATCCCATCAAATCCACTTCTAACAAGTCAGGCCAAGAATTGAAACTGTTATGTAATGAAGATCTGTAATGAAGACTGCTGAATGCCCATTTTCATTTCCCACGATTACATCATCAAATGTCTTGTTGTGTCTGACCAACAGTCTCAAACCAAAACATATTCAGTTTCACAAGATTAAGCAACAAATCATCACATTTGAGAGGCTGAAACCATCGAATGTTGATCATTTCTGCGCAGAAAATGACTGATATCATTATTTGATTATCAAAGTATTCTCCCATTTATCTTCTATTGACAGATCAGTCGAGCTTTAAGTGACACTAAGTTGCGTTTTTCTCATTTGTGGCTTTTACATTTCCACATGTCTGACCAGTAAGAGTCTGAATTTTGATGTGCTATCTCCACTTTGTTTATTAGTTTTCACAAATGACAAAGAAATATTATACTTGCAAAAGTACAGAAAAAACAGTCCAGCTTGTGCTGTTTTTTGCTACTTCAGGGCAACAAAACTGAGATGTTATCACCACTGAATGTTGTTATTGTGAACATGTTAGCAAATAGTTGCTTATTTTCACACACAGCAACAAGGTCATTCATTTAGTGTCGTGTCTCTGGTCCTCTGATGAATCGCAGGCAAATATTGACTCTCTTTTTGCTCTGTTTTTGGTCACTACCAACTAGGCAGGCTCTTTAGCTACCAAATACTTCATTGTGTTCACTAGCTAGTTTGGTGCTATTCAGATTTTTTTTTTATTAGAGAGATTTAATTTAAAATAGCTGAGAGCTTGTTTCTGGAAATGAGGTAGAAAAATGAGGGTCAGAATACCAAAACAATGGGCTAAAAGAGGCTAAAATGCTCCATAGAGCTGAAAGGAACCGCAGAGTAAGGTGATCATTTTCTGGTGGTTCGTCATTTCTAATAGTCTAGTGATTAAAAAATGTTGATCAAAGCAGCTCTGGGATCTAAGGCATGTCTTTGAAAAGATTAAGTATGTGTGTTAATGAACAACTCCCTGGATTTTTTTCATTTATTTGGGGGGAAAAAGCTGCTTGTGTGGTTTATAATGAGGGAAAATTCTCAAATGTACAAACAATGATTTCATGAGAGGCACAACCTGGGTTAATATTGTAATTTATTACAGCCATTAAGGAGTATATTTCTATCCGAGGAACTTAACGATAAACTTCTGGCGGACAGATGGCCCAGATTATCATTTTAAGCCAAAAATCCATAGCTTAGGGGCTTCTTGCTACATTCTGGACTGATGTTTGCAGGGTCAAGAATCCATTCAATTCTAATTTGAAGCGGTAGGAGTGATGTCTTTATGTGTAACAGCACATCGAGGGAGTGTTCAGTGTTGGCGGAGGTTTTGCGGTCTCCGAAGAGTCGACTTGTGTACGCTGTGAGAGACTTTTATCATCTGACAACGATTATCTTTTCAACAAACAAACATATTGTGACAGACCATTACTTTAACTTTCCTCACGTTCTGTTTTCAGCTTTATAAGATCGCTTCAATATCGACTCCGGTTCCGTTTTTTTATATAATGTCATTCCTTTGCAATAAACAAACAAGGAAAGAACCCAGGGGAAAAGAAGAAGATGAGAGGGATTCAGTGGAGGGAAAAATTGGGAGTTGACACGAGAGTTTTTTAGAGGATTTGTTTCTGGTCACCAGAGACACTTTCTGAGCTACGTAATGTGTGTTACTTCAGCAGATCCAGTTCATAGTTTTGGGTGATTTTAAACGGCCCAGACCAACGTTAACTTTAAACATTTTTATTTAGGGTATTAGATGGAAAACAACAATTAATTGAAATAACTGTTGCACTTAAATGTATTTTTTTAAGATGAGTTATGAGTTAATTTCATTAATCAACTCGGCCCGACAGAGCTGTTTTCTCATAGTAACGGTCATAAGCATGTTTCTGTTCCATCTACTTTTCCCATTTCAGCTTAATTTATTCACTAAAATCTCTTCCTACTGTTGAAAATTGACATAAATCCTGATGTGAGTTCAGTCATTCCTGCGCTCAAAGCAGTTAAGCCTAACAAGCAGCAGTGAGCATCTTCTGGACTTTTGTTACCCTGAATTTGGCCTCTCAGGCTACAAAGAGGCTACAGACTTACCCTCTGGGTGATGGATGCCTTTTTCACTTATTGCGATTAAAAAAATGAATCTATATTTTTGTTTTTGTCGTTAAAGACGCCCCAGTACAGGACAGCATTTCCTGCAGTGTGTCCTTCCTATACATGCGATGCATTAGGCAGTAAAAGTCAATGAGGCATGACAACCACCAGATGAATCATCATTAACATAGGTTGTGTCATTCCTCCACGCGCCCTCGTCTCAGAGGCAGACACCAATACAAGTTGCCTCAAGTCTCTCGGTTCAGAGGGTTCCCCGTGACAGAGGAATGCAGAGAAGACTGTAGGTGTTTCCGCCTCGCCTTCGGAACTGATTAGACATGACCGTAGATGCAAGTGACTCACAGCAGCGCGGCGCAGGTGTGGCTGCTGCGTTTTACGACCTTGCTACTGTTGTGGAAACTTGAATGAAAAGAATGGCCGGGGCAACCCGAGGGAAACAAAACGTGCACGCAGGTCCAGAAACCGCCCACGATCTCGCCTGCCTCTCTGTGTCTACACTGTTACCGGGCCCTGCCCTGCCTCCGGGGTGTGTAAACAGGTGTGTGTGTGTGTGTGTGTGTGTGTGTGTGTGTGTGTGTGTGTGTGTGTGTGTGTGTGTGTGTATGCATACATTAGGGAAACAGAAAAAGGGGGTTAAGAGTTTGATGGACGCTCGCTTCCTCGCCAGTGACACGTTTGGCCCCTTAAACTCTATATGGTTTTTCCCCTCGGTGCGTTTCCCAGACGACGTTCGGAGCGTGTGAGGAGTGAACCAGGTGAAGGGCTCCGAGCTAATCAGGTTCTATTATTTCAGGTCCAAGTCTTAAAGCCTCAAAAAGCCCAAACTCCTCTGGCCTCGGGGGTCTACAGCCGGCTCGGAGACAGGATTAGGTCTGAGGATCAGCATGGAACATTCCAACGCCACATAAAAGGGGGGTTAGCGAGTGTTTTTCTGTGTGTGTGTGTGTTTCTATGCGTGTGTGTGTGTCCAGTGAGCATGAGTAAAGAGAAAATGAGCTCATCAGGAGGGGAGGGCGTTTCCATTCGTCACACACCTACGCTTGTCCAGGTGCATGCATTCATGTCTGTATGAGTGTGCGACTTTTTTTTTTTTTTTCGGGGAATAATGAGGAAAAGAGGAAGAATTTGGCCTCGCCGCAACGCTCCGGTTGCTTAAACCCGCGCTAAGCCACGCACGGGGGAAAAAAAACCCCACATAACATCGCTTTAAAAGGGAACAACGCTCAGCTCCCATCAGGGTTGAAGCTGGGTGAGCGAACAGCTTTCTCCAGAAGTCAGGAGACAGTGAAGTCCGGCCAACGTCCTGTCTGTGCGAATCAAGAGACGAACTCACGAAGTGAAGTGATGCGTCTTCAATACTTTAAGGATTGCCCATTTGAAGGCTGAAGTCTTTCACGGTTCAGTACCTGTGAGTCACTGGATAAATCCGAATGGTAATGAGATGGTTTGGGATCTCCGTTAGAATTATACAAAATAAATACAGTGAATTCGCCGCACGAAGTTTTGTTTATTTTTGGGAATAAAGGCTGGAAGTAAGTAGCAGCCAGCCAAGAATATATTTGGCACACAAACCCCCCCCCACCACCGTAAAACCACAAATTGCTGCTGTAACACTAGAGTTTTTATATGGATAAGCAAACAAGACACAACACATAATAAATATGCTATGAAAGGTGCTGGAAGGAGTATTTTTATGTCTTGTCTGGCTTTCAACCTCCTGGCTACGGCCTTGATGCTAAGCTAAGCTAATCCCTTCCATGCTCTTGTAAACAAGAGCTATGGGAATGGTCCCGAGACTCGTCCTGAGAGAAAACATGAGTGCACAATGTTCACTTCTTCTTTTAAAGCTGCTGTGATGTAGGGTCACAGGTGGACACAGGTATCCATTGTCCCGGATCATAACCTGAGGGCTCATTGACACCGGGATCTAAGCTCTGAAAAAAAAACCATAAAAGGGTCTCCAAGAAAATGGGTCAAAGTTCACACTCACCCACGTCTAGGATGTCAAGCGTGATGACATCAGAGGCAGCGTGGCCCAGCTGGTTGGAGGCCTCCACCCAGATCTCGTAGGGCGTGAAGAGGTGCAGGTCCCGGGTGATGCTGCAGGAGTACGGCTGCGAGTGAGTGTAGTCCTCGCACTCCTTCTCCTTACCGTACCACCTGGTGGGGGGACAGAAAGCATGAGCTGGACTCTGGACGGCGCCGACACCCTTGAATAATGCATCTGATGATGGATTTATCTGAGCTGATGTTCGACTGACGAGGAGTTTATCTGATGTTTTATGAGGTCACACTAATGTATCTGTTGGTGCACCTGTTGGCACAGCGAATCGCTTTTAATATCTGAGTCAAGTATTTAAAAAATGAGAACTCATCTGAAGCTCATATTAAAATGTATCACTCCCAGGAGAATTCCCTGTTTTTCCTGATTCTCGTGAAATTTGACTTTTATAAATGGCTTCGCGGTCTGGCAGCCACTGACCTTATTATTCTTAAAATATGGTCTGCCAAACAGATAAGGAATTTTGTCCTATTTCCAGCTCCACTTTCTTTTTGTCAGGCAGTTCAGCTCATCATAAAAATCCCACATGTCAATATTTTGATTCTGGACTGGGAACATTCCTGATGGGCTCAGAAATTTAACCCATGTAAACCCAAGGCTGGTTCGCCTGGTAGATAACTCCTTTAATTTACATGTCTCTACGTGTTTGTAGAAAAACTTAGGCTGATCAAATTGCTGTCAGTTGACCGTCAGACGAACCCCTCCAGACCCAACTGCTCCAACATACTGTAGCTTTGCATTAAACTCTGTAAGTCGGCTGTATTTGCATGAAATTGTTCTTGTGTCCGAACACGCAACCGTTCAACCAATCCAGTGAGGAAAAACTGGAAACTACAGGTGTGTTTTAAGACAACCAGCCTGAAACAATGGCGGCTCCTCAGGAGTTCAGCTTAGATGCTGCCGTGGCGTCACTTATATCAGAACTGGAGGGTATATTTCATTGAAATAACAGCAAAGAACATCACTTAAGGCTTTTCTTAATAGAGAAAAACATTTTCTCGATCGGCTCCGGTGAGAGTATAATTCACCAACTGTCTCTACTGGCAATGCTGTCTTACTACTTATCTGATTGGCTGATGACAGACAGTCAGATAGATAGTTTGTCTCATCACATGCCAGGTATTTTTTGAGAAGAGTTTATAATGGTGCCTTCCCACATGGTTCAGTGTAATAAAACATTTGGCGCGTCAGGTTAGCTTGGCACGGAACACTTGTTAAACTTTTGACTTCGCCACATGTTGAGGCGATGTTGAAGGCAGAGTGTCTGTTGTCCAGTAATTATTGTTTTTTTTTAAAACAGTAAAATCAGTCCAACGTATCTAACTCTATGGAGAAGGACAGTAGATTGTTGAGTCTCATTTCCAGGTCGTCAAATACAGACTGTTTGGGGTTGTTGGGGCACGACAACAGCGGTCTCAGTGAGTTGTTTTCAAGATTGTGAGAAACACAGAAAATGGATGCTGAACTTTTTTCCCCTTCGAGGGTTAAAACTGACAGTGATGGTGGACCATGAGCCAAAGCAACCACCTGTTGTAATGTATTGTTGGTCTGAGGATACTATGTTTACTTGCCCATCATGCAAAATAATCAATAATTAAGGATCTACATACTTCAGGTGCATTTTTATCTCACAGATACTTACTCGAAAACCTCACTAGAAACTACTGGTGGGTCAAACTTAACACTACGGTGGGCCAACTTTGTCCCGCGGGCCCCATGTTGGGCATCCTTGGTCTGTATACTGCTTTACAGATTTCCTACTGAAATAAATGTAGCTGTATCTGTCTCTATACCTGAGTTTGTACTTGAGCGTGTACTGTGTGCTAATGTTGGTCTCTCCTTTCCCTCCCGGCGCCCAGCTGCAAGTCAGGTCTTTGGTGTTCCTGGACCAGCAGGTCAGATTGACCGGCTTCTCCGGAGGCACTGGGAAGAGAAAGAGGGAGGACAGAGTGAGAGACATCGATGAAGAGAGAGGAGAGTGGCGCGGAGAGAAGGTGGTGGGGGGACGATGTCGGGTCCTTGAGGGTGCAGAGTTTCCTCCAGCCATTACTGCAGCCCCTTCCTCCTGAGTATAATTCCCCCAGACGCAATGTTCCTCAGAAATTGGTGTGGGTTTTTTTCTCTTAATTGTTTTTTTTTGTGTGTGTGTGTGTGTGTTTCCGTGTCGATATGTGTGTGCGTGTGTGTGTGTGTGTGTGTGTGTGTGTGTGTGTTTCCATGTCGATATGTGTGTGTGTGTGTGTGTGTGTGTGTGTGTGTGTGTGTGCGTGTGTGTGTGTGTGTGTGCGTGTGTGTGTGTGTGCTGTCTGATCTGGTCGGACTCTGGATCCCTGCCAACATTCCTCATCTCTCAGAACACAGGGTGCTGAACACCAGTGTCACAGAGATTAGGATCCAGACCGCATCTCCCCTAGTGTGTGTGTGTGTGTGTATATGTGTGTGTGTACGTGTGTGTGAGTGAGAAAATGAAAGCACGTGTTTCTTCATCTTCATTTTTTTTTGTTTTTACTCCTGTGACTGCCGCTGTTAAAGACTCTGCTGCAGTGATGTCACGACACTCCAAAACAACTCAACGGCCAAAACTTAAAAAAAAACAAGTTAAGTTAATCACCCTTAAAGTGTTTTTGTTCCTCAGTAAGTTTATAGTTTGCCATATTCAGAGATACGCTTATATACTGTCTTGCCAAGAGTTAGATGAGGAGACTGCACCACAAGCTTAAAGTAACATGTACCTAAGAGTTTCATTTGTATAACATGGCGAGAACAGAAGGTCCATCTGAAGGATATCAAACTGGGACTGAACAGAGTCTCTATATTTTCACGTTACTTGGGGAAATGAGGATAAATTTCAATCGAACTAAAGGAACTGCTGTTTTGGTAGGTTGTATTTCATTTATGTCAAGTTCAAATGACTGTTTAACACTAACTTAACAGGACAGTCAAGTTAGTCATAGTTCGGTAAACCAGCTGAAACTACAGTGCCATCAGATTTTATCCAATTTGCGGAAAGTGGTATTAGGATCCCGGATGGGCCGGGGCTGGCAAACGTCAGTAGACACTTTACTTCGCATTATGTCGATGATGTTGGCTCACTTTTGATTGCCATTAAAGGTGTAATGTGTAACACATGGTGCAGTTTAAAACAAACAAGGGAGAATAAGACCGGGGGGAGTCCTTCAGTCGTAACGGTAAGCTGAGCTGCTGGCTGCAACCTCATATTCACTCTACAGTCGTCTCATCCACAGAGAGCAAATAATTCCTCAAATGTCAAAAGAATTTCTTGCAGGAAACGACAGGAGAAGACTGTTTCAAAGATCATCATAAAGCACCACGTCGACAGGATCACCCAGTGAAGTATCATCAGCGGCTTGGCAATGCGTTTTGTAAATGTTGGTCCTCGTAAGTATAGAAGTGCAAACATGTGTCTGTGTAAAGCGTCCTATGACCCGCGCCCTATGAGTGATTGTGCGAGTAATGGACCACACAGGCGGTCGGAGCGTCGCACAGTGACACGCTCTCAGAGGCCTCGAAGGCAGAAACACTAAACATAAAATACAGCCACGACCGTGTAGGGACGCTTAAAGATCTGCCCACTGCTTCCGTCTTGTTTCCCCGTATTCCCATTTCCTTTCACTCCTCTCACCTCTGTGTTGCGCAACTCCTCTCAATCCTGTTCTACTTTCCCTTAACACGGGCGTAGTGGGCAGATAAATGCACGGCTAACGCGAGGATAAGCTGTTGAACTTACTCCCGACGTAGAGGCAGGAGCCCGCCAAGATGTGGCCCTTGTGGTTGTGGCAGACCAGGTTGTCGCCGGACGTCTGCCTGGAGGCGTTGAGTCCCGCCAGCGTCACACTGAGGTTGGTCGGGCTCAGCACCCGGTACAGGGAGCTGGGCAGCTGCTGGCCGTTGAGCGTCCAGAACAGAGAGCTGGCGTGGATGCCGAGGTCGGAGTGCACCCAGCAGCTGGCGGTCAGGTTGGACCCCATGCGGAGGACGGGGTCCTGGGGGTAGATAACTGCTACATCTGGGAAAGACAGCAAGACAGATGAGGAGAGGTCAGTGTAATCATCACAGAGGGGACGGAAAATCATCATTTGTTATCATATTTCACGAGATAAATGTGAAGGACAACAGGTATTTTTAACAATAATTGTGGGTGTTTTATTCACTGTGTGAGAGAGAGAGATCATCGAAGAGAAGGGAGGGTGTTTATTTCCTCAGATTGGTGGATTTTCACAAAAATGTTGCAGGCGGCGGAATGAAAACACGTCAGTCAGACGATTTTCTAAGAAGGATTGACTGAGCTGTGAGAGCGGCAACACTTTGTCAGACCACTACAAATCTTCGCCCGGGGGCCACGTCTGTGGAGCTGACAGACACTGTGTGGTCCCGCACAGACGAGCCGCCGTTTGAAGAAGCTAAAACCAACCGTAACTCCACACCAATATTAATATCACAACCCTCCTGACCGGAGCCCTGACACAAAACATTTACGCACACGCGGGGGAACACAAACAAACACCTGCACAGTGTGGGAGCTTGTCTTTGTCACCGGAGACGGCGGGACTAAAAGGTGGACAGTGATTAGCCGATAATATGCTGATCCGGCTGAATAACAATCAGTGTTTATGTATTCGAGGCGCCGAGGACGGGCCGCTGCCCCGGAGCTGGGGCGCGAAGCCCTCTTAATACCCCCGCTCCTTTACAGTTCAAACACCACAGTGAAAGACACAATTACTGCTGTTTATTGTCTCTGCCTGACACGCTCGCTGGAGGAAATGGCTTGTAAAATGTTATTTGTTTGGAGAGGCTGCGCGAAGCACAGCGCTCATCAGCGCCGCCGATGAGTTCAACCCCGCGACAGTGAGGGAAGAAGTTGTTGAGCAATGTTTAATTCCAAGCAGAGCCTCCAAACAATGACATATATGATTGATGACCAGTCTGAAAATAATTTTTCTTTGCAACAATTATTCAACTAATCAATTAGTGTTGACAGTCACAATTTATCTGTTCCCTCCATTCAAGGAGCAAAACTTTGGCGTCGCCTCTCCGAGCTGAACGGAGCCGTTACATCATCACAGTGCTGTGTGTTTACACGTTATTATCGATCACCTTTTTGTTTTTCTTTTCTCCTCTCTACATTTAAAGGGGCATTATGTAGTTTTGGGGATGACATTTTAATCAGAAGAGGAAGATGGTCACCGACCAAAACAAACTGAATACACAAACTAACGTTGTTTTCATGACTGAATACACTGAACAAACAAACTGACCTTAAAGGACAATCATGCTGTTTTACTTTGTGGCGGACCCTGCCACCTTTCTAGCATCAAACTGTGTCATGAGGATCTTATTTTCCTCTGAGAACAGCTTGTTTATTCACATATAAAATGTAAAATATATTCATGAGTTTGTTTATCACCTCATTTATATTGTTAATACTAAAATTCCTGGTTTTAATTTCTTCTCCAAAACTACAAACTGCCCCTTTAAAAGCTCCCCATGAACAGGTTTTGTGACAAAGCATTTTGCTACACACACTAAGTTGAGCGTATCTGGTGCTTGGTTCTTATTTAGTATCATTTATTTTGGAATTACGACCAATGCAAGCAAAACTGTTAAATTAAAATAAACATTGTAACTGCATTTTAATATCATCTTAAACCAAACAAATACAGTCCAGTATTTTAGAAATAATTATTATATTATGATTAAAAACATTATTTTGCACTAGATCCTCAAATTTAATAATAATAACAACAACAAGGAACTATGTTTGAAATTGCCATATGATATATTGTGTTATAAATCATATAGTAAACACAGATATGTTGCAGCACTAATGTTAATGTTACTTTCAGGTTTCTGTACTTCTTTAAGAAAGTTGGGTATTTGAACAAGACATCTATAAGTATATCATCTTGTGCTTTGGGAAACACTGATCAACTTTTTAAAAACAATTTTCTGGCATTTTACAGGAGAACCCAACCGATGAGGATCAGCACGGGACGATGTGATTATTTGCGCTCCAGGATATTATCTCGATAATCCTCAAAATATTCTCAAAACTTTCAAATAAAAACTGCAATTGCAATGAAACATACTGGAATGACTTCAGCCTGCCAGTCACAGTGATAGGATTAGGCAATTCAGAATAAATCAGTAAAACCAACACAGGACTGTACGTCAGCGAGTCAACAGCTTCTACAGATCGATTCATGATCATCCTGCTGATGAAAAATCATCACGATCGACTCGATATAATCAGCCACTACTGACCAGAGGTTTATATGTATATTGTAGTATATGTTGTCCGACATGCTCTGAAATATAAATGTTGGGGTTTTTTTTAGATTACAATGCTGATAAAGTTGCTTGTGGCAATTTACATCCACTGAATTCCCAAGTTTATGAAACATCCTGCCTCCACTGACCTCCTGTATCCTGTCACGAGTGTTTGATGACCAGGTTCTCGGGATCATTGAACAGAAGTGTGTATTGTTTACATCCCAACATCAACAGGTATCAGTCGAGCTCTATGAAACGTATCAAGTCATCAAGAAAATAAACGACACGTTAACCAACGATTAAAATAACCGTTAGTCGCAGCTCTATTCTTCATCCCGTCAGTCTTTTAAAGGTGCACGACACTCCCTCTAGTTTTCTAAAGGTCTATTTACCCTCCGCTCATCTGTGCGGCAGTTGAAAAGGCAGCTGACACTTTCCTCTGTCTGCGCCACAATAGACGTACATGTGGAGGATTTTCGGGGGGCCGGTGTGGAAGAGAGAGTCACGCAACGCTTAGTGACAATGAGCCGTGCAGCACCGTCTGAAGAGGGATCGAGGAGACTCTGGCGGATCTGTGTTTCGCGTGCGTGTGTTTTATTGTATAGATTTACACCGTGGGTGTTTAACGGACGCTCTGAGGGGATTATCTTGTCTAACGTCAAATCCAGGGCGAGTTCAGTGAGAAGAAAAGGGATGTGCAGGAGGTGAGAAGTTAATTTCGGGTTTGAAAAAGCTTGTTTTTCACAACTTTGTGTGTTTTTAAAGCGAAATTTTTGGTTTTAACTGATGATATCCAACATAAATACCTCTTTAAACGCTAACAGGACATATAAACTCAAACTTTATGGGATTATGAGCTGCACTAAAAACTAATTATATGTTTGTAAGAAATTTCCACATCGAAACTGTTTTATTTCAGTGGCATCTGTAAACCGCAGCACAGCCAGCGAAGGGGAAGCACCCGCCATCATTGCAGTGAATAAAACCGTAATGACCTATTAGGCCCTGTAATAAACAGCAGGCCGGCTCGTGATCAAGGCCCATTGTCTCCTACGAGCCCGCTGAAAGTATACTTTCTTTTATTAGCGCCTTTCAGACTGGATGAATAACAGGAGATCCTCTCTGAGCTGAGCTGCTCTCTGCCAGTGAGCTCACCATAAAAACTAATCCAGCCACTTAACGCGGGGAAGCGGACATAACTTTGATTTATTTACGTTACTGTGCATTAAGCTGCCGGTTAACATTCTCCAAAACCCGAGCAAGTGATGTCACTGCTGTGCTGCGGTCCGTAAAGCCCCTCTTGCCCTCCATGTGTTAAACGAATTATGGCCCGACTTGTTGAAATTTGGCCTCCTGGGATCTGAGTTCCTCTCTGCAGGGATACGACCGATGTACCTCCGCAGGAGCACATCAATAACAGGAGGTGTCAAGTGGACAAAGTGACATTTGTCCTTTTATTTTTTTTTCATTTTTGGGGAGTCTCGATTATGTAAATCAACGCAGGAAAGAGTCTGTAGAGTTATTGGAAACATATTTCAAATCCAGTGTTCCCCTGTGAGGAGTCACCGTGAGTGTTATATGTTCCTGTGTGGGATTTACATAATCTTATGCTGATTTATTCCTCCTCTGGAAACCCTGTATCTCTGGTGCTCTTCACTGGAGTTAAAGTAACAGTTTAGTGTTTATATCCTCTTTAATATCCCTATAAGACTTTTGTAACTCTTTCTATACACGGATATCACCGACTCATATCCTTAAGAGAACAGTAACTTCCCTGCAAATATATATAATCCTATCATTTATTGAGATTTAATACTGTGTTTGTTTTTAAAGCACTGCCTCGACTGACACCAGGTCACATTTCAGAGCCGCACATCCCCTGTTCCACCGGCCGACCCCTCAGATCTGCTGACCTGATGCTGCTCTCCGTTCCACGCAAAAAAAAACAAAGTGTTTTCAATCGTTGGCCTGAAACTGTGGAAGAGTTTGCCACAAACAGTCGAATCCTCCCTCTCCACTGATACCATCCACCTAAAAACCCATCGATTTTTCTTTAGCCTACAGATTCTGAGCACGTCGAGGCCTCTCCACTCTCTGGTTGTTACTGTCTGTGTATTTCATGTGATGCTGTTTGTGTTATAATTATCTCTCTGTAAAGCACTTTTAAATGAGCTCTAGAAATGAAATGAATGTGTATTTTCCATCCTACACTTTAAGGGTGCTGCAAGATCACAATACTCACACTATAACAACCAAATACTGACATATTGTTAATAACACACGTCTGATAATACCATGTGAACAATGGAGCAAAGATGTTCGGTCTTCTGAGTTTAATCCTTGCGTTGAATAATCTCCTAAACTGTTAATTTTATCCACTGTAATATCCTTAATATGTCTTGTAGCATTCCTGTATTGTTTGCATTGAATATCCCTAATTGATGACTATAATATTCCTATTATATATCTCTCAAGCCTTGATGTTCATCTGTGATGTTTACATTGATTTATGTCCTCCTGATGTGTATTTCACAACAATAACATTGTTATCAGTGGCAGGATCAGTGTGACTAACAACCTTTCAAACTGATATTTGTGTTATCCTACATTAATCTCCTAAATGGGCATATTCATGTTGTATATTTACCTTGTAGGCTTGTGGTTTCTGAGTAATGTTTGCATTAACTAATATCACTATTTATCCCCAGTGTGGCTTTTAGAGTTGTCTAAACCTTAAAAAATGGTATTTTTCATTCTATATTGATAACTATAATACTCCTATTGTCTCCTTACAGAGGCCTGTATTAATCAGTAATGTCTGGACTGACTTTTATTCTCCTAAAATACTAAATAATCCCATATTCTGTCACTATAATAGTCTTATTATGGCTTGTAGTTTGTCTGTAGTGTTGCATTGACCCATAACCCTCTAAAACGGTATTTCTTATCCTACATTGACAAATAAAGGGTGTTTGCAGATTAATCTCCTCCTAAAATAGTAAATATATCCAAAATAATACAACTATATGATTCTTATAAAAGCGTGTAGTTCTCTCTGTGATGTTTGCATCTCTGTAAAATGTGTTACACTGCTGTTCAAATCCATTCCTCCAACTCTTATTGTCTCTGAAATCGTGCACACCAGAGCAGGACAGTGTCACCCAGAGGTGTTTACAGTAAGATCTCCGAGGTGACACATGGACTGAACTGCTCCTGTGGATCATAAAAAAAAGAGCAGCTTGTACCCAAAAACCACCTCTTCCTCCCCCACTCCTCGCCTCCCCCAAAAAAACCAACCCTTCCCCGATGCAGCCAAAGACTTTTTTACGCACCGATTGGACATCTGCGTGCAACTTACGTGTGGACAGGGACAGCACGCCGGGAGTGTGCAGCATGAGGAAAAGCAAGCAGATATCCGAGACGGCTTTCATTTTTCCTCCAGTCGGATGTGTTTCTGTCTTGTCTGTCTTGTCTTGTGAGTCGTCCTCGTGTTGCTGCTGTGATGTGTTGTTTCCTTTCTCGATCCTGGAGAGAAATTACGCACAGCGGTGGAGAGCGAGAGAGAGAGAGGAAAAAACAGCACGGGGGGTTCAAAGCTCCGGGTGTTTGTTTGTTTGTTTTTTTTTTTAAGATATTCACCAAAGATAAGTCTCAGGAGCGCGTTAGAAAAAGTGCGACCCGGTGGAAAAAGTCACGGGAAGCCATAAGGGCCACTCGTCCTCAGCAAGCGACTAAAAGTGAAGCGTAGCGCGTCCTGCCTGCACTCTTTTCCCTTCTTAATGCTTCCTGCAGCTTAATCATACACAAGTTCATACTTTCTAAGCCCCTCCTCTCTCTCTCTCTCTCTCTCTCTCTCTCTCTTCCCACACAGTCGCCCAGTCATTTCCCCCACTCTTTCCGTCCTTTCAGTGCTCCTCTCTCTCTCTCTCCTTTCTTTTCTTTTCTTTTTTTTCTCTTCTTTTCTCTCAACCTCTCCCCCTTCAGTGATGGGTAGGGGAGTCAGGGCCATTCACTTTCACTGAATCACTCTGTCTCTGTTACTTTCCATGCCTCAGGTCTCTGCTTTACAGTGTTTCACCATAGGAGGCTGTTGAGACAGTGTGAGAGGAACAGGGAAGGTCTCCAAATCCTGGAGTGTCTTCTTCTTCTTCTTCTTCCTCTCTTTTTTTATTATCTGAGTATGACAGAGCCTCTTCTCCACGCACAGAAAAACTCTTTGTACCCTCTTGAATTATGACACGTCAGGTTTCCTGTAGGCGACTGTTGCCCCAACATCTCACAGTTCTTACAGTTAAAATCTCTCAATGTCCGAGACATCCCGTCATCTTCTCTCTCTCTCTCGAGGATGGAAACTGAAAAATCTCGTCTCAGCGGCGGCTCCTCTGACAACTAAAGATCAGCTCCACAAAAGCTGAAACAAGATGACTTTTTTTAACAAAAAAAACTTCTCACAAATAAAAAGCTGAAAAGAGAAGCAACAAAATTCATTATTGGACTTCTGCCACGTACGTACCTCAGTCTGGTGTTACCAGGAGGCTAGCTGTGGCTAACATTAGCCATTGTTGTCACTATATTACGCTACTTTTAAGCGTCTAATCTCATATTGTACTTGTGGTTTTGGAGCCAGTTTCGCAAGGAAAGACGTTATAACTTTCTATTTGCTCCGACTTACAGTCAGTCCATATTTCTGTTTTTGGTTGGGTGGCGACATCCAGTGGTCTCAGAAATAATTACAGCTGTAAAGGAGGAAGTCGGGAGAAGTTTTATAAAGTCCACTAGCTGTCATTTTGTTTTGGGAACAGGGTATACATCGTTTTGGGACTTGCTGGTAATCGATCTACTCAGTCGTTTAGGTATGAAGATGTGTTAAGTGAGACCACCGACTGGAAAGTGAAGCCAACGTGGAAGTGGCTAAAACCTGAATTCACTGATTCTATAAGCTTATGAGTAATTTGCCAGACTTCTCACTTGATTTATTTAACGTCTAATGAGTTCATGGTCTCAGTCGCTCGTTTGAGGTCCTCTTTGATACGACATGATGTTTGTTTTGTGCATTAAAGTCTTGTTTAATGTAAAATAAATGATAAAGCAGGGTATGCTGTGGAGCGTGGCTACCTTGTGATTGACAGGATGCATTTCCTCAGCGTCTCAGTCAGAAATTTCTGGCCCCAATGAACCAAGACAGCTGTAATGCCGGTGCTCAAGTCTCTAAAACGGTAGTCCACAAACCCATAAGTGACGTCGCAGTGGGTTTGCACTTGAGTAGGACTAAGTTGCTATGAAATCTCTTTAATTCGGCAGAAAATCTTTGCCATCTGTAAGAATTAAGGACCTTTTACTGGTGAAAGAAGCGTGTAGCAATGCAAATCATTTCCAATAGAACACGTACTACGTTTCCAACAAAGCTGTAAAGACCTGTAGCAGAGCTGAGCTGCTGTGGCTTCGTCACCGGTCAGACTTTCCTTGTGCGAACGATCACTTTTGTATATTTCCATCAGGTTGCTGACGTCTCTGAAAACTTTCCCCTTCTCGTCACTCGTCACTCCACGACAACGTTCGCAAACTGCAAATTATGAGCCATGGTTTCCTCTTTTTTTTTTTTTTTTTTGCCATTTTGTGACGTCAGCAAGTGTCACCCAATCCTACAGCGGGGAGAACGTCTTAGTTCAGCCTGAGGGTAGAAGGGACACCAACCAAACAACTCGAGACATCTTTTTGAGACAGCCCTCTAAAAACAATGGCTGGCCGCCATTCAACAAGCTGCATAGTCTAGCCGTAAAGTGGAAATCATAATACCTCACATTAAACACGACGCCGTGGTTTACTCTAACGGGATCTATGTTCAAGACATAAGGAAGGGGAAAAAAAAAAAAAAAAAACGGTTGCTCCTTCTTTGCGTGGTTGCGTTAACATACACAATGATGTCATCACGGTGTTGTTTGGGTTTGCTCGCGGTCCCATTGTCGTGAAAGTGCCGGTCACTATTGCGAAAATAGCCGGTGACTCAGCATAAGTCAAAACACGGAGCCCCAAAACAACCACAAACTGTCTCACTTACTGCTGATTTATCTTAGATTTATTTAACGTGACCTTTTCAGTCCAGGCGACCTTCATCAAATATGTAAACACGAATCAGTCCCATTTATACACATAGATTTTAGACGGATTATCCGATCAGAGGAGCACGAAGTTACATCAACAGGCGTATAATAGGAAAAGTACGAGTGTTACTAATAACATTACCGATGGCTCTGTTATATTCGAGTTTCCCTGCAAGCCGAGCAACAACGCAGACAGCTAAATGGAATTCAGCCATTATTATCTTTTCCCTCAGTGACAATATTATGTCTTCTACATAAAAGGCCTGTCGGAGGATGAAACACAAAATTCACATTAACTTTTATTTACATGTCTGATAAGATTATTTGGTCTGTCAGACAGTTATAGTGGCGATATCTTCTTCCTTCCTCCAGGCAAGATAACGCTTAATTTTGTTGATTCCTTTATGAAGATTCCTGACAAATACCTAAATAAGTTGAACATTGTCTACCAGGATTATGCTTTGAGTTTTATGCTGGCTGTGGAAATCTCAGACTGGTTAGATTTTATATAAAAAAAAAGGCCTCTTTAATCAACAAATGAACAAAGGAATTGTCTCAGTTGATAACTGTAGGGGAATTTAAGATAATATAACATAACATTTAACACAACAAAGCAAGACAAAATAGAATTACACAAAAAAAGGTAGAAAGAAAGAAAGAAAGAAAATACTCTTGAAATAGATTTGATTTCGATGAGAAATAAACATATTTACAATTTAATGATTATACCAATTGACTATTGCTAAATGAAAAAAAGTGGCAGATTAAGACTCACACCAAATAAAGAGCTGTCCAAAATGATAAGAGCCGTAACAGACACCAGGTAGACGAAGACAGAAATGTATTTAGCTGTAAATGAGTTTACCTTTTTCAGTTTAATCAACAATGTGTCATTGTGTGAATTTTCAGGTGTTAAATAAAGATACACGCAGGTCTGCAACAGCAAAATGTACAACAGTAAGTATGTGTACGTCTTTTTATGCCTCTGACTGATTTATAACAAATTCAATTCATCAAATAGAGAGGCCCTCCGTCCTCATGAATGATTTGATTACACAACAACCACCTTTTCCTTAGAAAACAAGTTCAGGTAATGCGTCAGACAAACAGCACTGAACAGCCACCAAAGCTCAAGATAAAATTCAACAGAAGAAGAAGAAGGAAGGGCAGCTTTTTCCAGGGAAGGAATCTCCTTTTTCCACGAAGGAAGACTTGCCCTCGGGCACGGCTTCAGTATCATTTGAGTAGGAGTCCGCTGACACAGGAATCCGCCCAGCATCTCTGCAGACGGCGGGGAGAGGCCGCAGGGAGAGGAAATGTAATCACATCAGGTCACGGCGGGATTGAGAAATCCACATTTGGGCCCCAGAGTGTGTCTGGAGAACAGAAACTCTCTTCATGTTCATCACCTAAATGGGCGCCGTGACTAATGTTTGACTAATGGTGGCCCAGGACGTACACAGATTAGTCCTGGTCGTCCTCCTCCGGTGGGGGCGAGCGGTGAGTCAGCGGGAGTCCGGGCGGAGCGCGAGCCTAACAGCCATGATGACCTCCGGGTCCCGGGCCCACAATGTCCCCCTTTCTCCTCACTCAGAGGGGACTCTTGTTCCAGGGGGGCAGTTCCCGCTCGTGCCCTGCCGTTACTGTCCAGGAAACGTGAAAAGAACTTCGCGTCACTGCTGTGTCACTTTCCGGACGCCTATTCACCGCGTCGTAGTCGGAATCGCTGATTTATGACGGGCAGCCGTCACCGTCTGCGTCCTCTCTGTGACAATGTTGTGTCACAGTCGCAGCTTGTGTGTTTTACGCTGCCATTGTCTTCCATATTCATGCCCACGCACACATTTACATACACACAACCTCTCACATGTTTCAACACACACAATGACAAATATTTTCCAAACATTCAGTCCGTAATCCAGAACACCACAGGCAGTCAGAGAGCAGGAAGTGCTGAGAGGCGGTGAAACACAGTAAAGATGGCGACAAAGAGCGAGAAGATCAAGGATCAAGAGAGCAGCCAGACGTGTAAGTCTGCTCTGTAACAATGCCAGTCATGTGAGGACAATAGGCTTTTTACAACCGCAACGTGAGAGCACAGGCCTCGGTGTAAACCAATGGCACATGTGTGACAGGATGCTTCGCAACGGAGCTAATTAGCCTCCATCTTGCTTTCCGGCACACGCTAGCAGTCGTTCTGTCGGTCCAGACTGAAATATCTCAACACGTCTGGGATGGATCGCCAGACATTCATGTTCTAATTCCCAATACCTTCGGTGATCCCTTGACCTTTCCTCTTTCCACCGTGAGGTTATTTGGCATCAAGTTGAGGCAAAAACATGCAACTGAGAACGATCGAAGATTGTTCAGTCTCATCCCCAGATCGTCAAATACTGAAGATTGGCGTTGGCAGCTTGTTTTGGACGCCGAGCCAAAGCGTCTCTGTTAACCGGCCTGTGGACAAGACTCAACAACCTACCATCTCTCTCCAGGAAGTTACATTTTGTTGCTTGAGATGTCTCAAAATGACAGTAAAGACATTCTCGTTCCTCTCAGAAATTAATTTTATTCACTTTGGTCATCTCTTGTTTCAGGTACAAAGTGTTAGGGTTGGACTTTCCAAGCAAACTCATGACTCTCTAATCCATCTGATGATGAAAGTTAATTTCAGCAAATGTTAGGAAGCTACCACGCTAAACAAAGCTAGCGAATATCGTGACGCATGGCTGTAAACATGCTACAGCATGCTAGCTGTATGCTAGCAGGCTAGCGAGGAGCCACATTATGGAAGCGTAAAACTGCTCCAGTTGTCAGGAATTATGACTCTCATGTATCATTCTGGCACTTTGACAAACAACATCTGTGCACAGTGATCGAATCAACCATCTCATATGCTGTCACATCACTTTTCTGATAGCCACCTTCACATTGGGGTTGTTGGGAATTGGTTACATGGTTTTAGGAAGTTTCTCTTAAATTGAACCATATCATATTTTGCATTTTGACTTATCATCAAGTGTTGTTGTGCAGCGCAGTCAAACATTCAAAGCAAGACTGAGGCATTAATGTCTCTAGAGGACAGTCCATGGATTTCAGCATCTGTTCACCGTCCGTGTTTAATTCCCAGCATCCTCGAGGGGGAAAAAACATCCCTGAAAGTATAAATGAATAGGGACAGATAGTCCATAGGCACAAGAACACCAGTAAATGTATCATAAAAGAGAAGAGAAGAAAAAAAAAAAGTCGTGCAGCGTTCAAAAAGAATAAGATATTGGGGACCGTGAAGTCAGGATTAGATCTGCTTTGTGGTCTCTAAGTCTTGCAGTTATGTTCTCTGTATAGAAAACATCCTTAGTTTTCCACAGTCGAGCCTGATTGTTGTCTCTTCTACATTCTTTTGTAATCTCTATCAGTGTTACAACTATAAAAAGAAATGTGTTATATATGTTGTCTTATATCAGTCTTCCGTCGTCTCTGTTGAATAATTATCTACATCTACATCGATAAGTATTGATTATTTGGAGCACATGGCGTTGTTTTCCTCCAGAATAAGAAAATACGCCCAAAAATCCCAAACAAACATGAAATTTCAAAGATTTTTGTTAAATTGCCACATGTTAATTTCTGAAGAATGAACACATGCACGTTGCAACACTGAATCCTGACAGTCTCCTCAGAGTCTTGACTGAAGCAGTGAGACAAAGTGGGTAAACAGCTCATCATCATGAGGACGGAGGAGGTCTGAATGAGCGACCCCGGACCCCCCGCGGGACTAATCAGAGTGATCGATGCAAGGGCGAGACGAGGGTGGAGAAGGCAGCGAGGAGACAGAGACAGAGACAGAGACGGTGAAGGAAAAAGTTGGAGATCGGGTTAGAGACAACAGGAGAGCCAGAAGCCACTGAGATATTTGGAGAGAGAGCGGGGGCAGAAAGAGGGGGAACACAGACAGACAGAGAGAGAGAGAGAGAGGGAGGGAGAGAGGGAGAGTAATCAAGGAGAATCAGGACGTTTCCTCTGTAATACCCACAGGCCTCGGCCGAGCCCGGGCTCCACAATCCTCCCTGATTGGAGGGAAGGGGTTTGTTTGAAGAGGAGGTCAAGACCATCAGTACCTTGTTAAGGAAAAGTTGTGTCCAGAGGAATGAAGAAGGCTGACTCCTTCCTGAGGAATTCATCGGGGGATAGTGTGTGGTGTGCGTGAGAGTGTGTGTGTGTGTGTGTGTGGACGACGATGTTAGAGAAAGAGACAATGTTTTGTGTGTGTGTGTGTGTGTGTGTGTGTGTGTGTGTGTGTGTGTGTGTGTGTGTTGATATAGTCACTAAAAAGGAGCGGCAACAGCGAGGAGGAGGAGGAGGAGGAGGAGGAGGAATCAGACTGTGATTTAAGGAGGACCCATCAGGCCCCTCCTCACATAGTTTCTAAAGCCAGGATAGCAGCGCTGGCATTCGCCGCAATAATGCATGACAGATGTACATCAACCGTGTTCTCTCTCTCCTTCTCCTTCTCTTTCTGCCTCCTCCCATCTGGAGCCAATGTGTTGTTGGTGATGGGCATCACGCATCAGAGAACAAACCGCTATAAAACCAAGAGAGGGAGAGGATTACCGTCTTAGTCCGAGGAATCCTCCGGTTCTGGTGGTTTGAAGAGCGACTTTACATAAATGTTTACGGTGTTGTTGATGTGGGCTCCAACCATGCCTTCATCCTGTTTATAATTCTATGGATTCTACGACTCTGCATGATGTGATTGTGAAGAAAATATATATATATTAACACATGTCAAGAACATAAACAACAAAGTATACAATCCTTTTTTCTATTAAAATCAAGACTTTTTAATTTAATTTGGATTCTAAAATCTTGAAGAGCAAACCGAACCTCATGCTGACAAACTTTGGAAGTCCTGAATTTTCTCAATGTGCATTTTTTACATATTTTTTTTCTACAGCGTTCTTCTGTTTCCTATTGTTTCCCTGCATTGAAAGGTTTCATGACACCAGAACCAAAACATTACTTAATGCCACTTTCAAAAAGAAGAGAAAGAATGAAAACCAACAATCAAATGAGCAACCTCCACACAAGAGTCACTGAACTCACTAACAGTTTGGAAATAATCTAGATATCGGTGCTCATTTAGGTTTAAAGTGTCTATTTTAATGAAATTCAGACCCAGTTATGACCTTTTCATGTCTTTTTTTTTGGCTTAAAGATGTGATTGATGATGCATTCATGAAAAAGTATTGTGTATTCCTCCACTGCAGTTTTCGAAACCTTTAGTTACAAGATACTTTTTAGATTAAAATGTTTTGTACCCTTCCTGTTCAGTGACAACCATGAACCTGATGTATGCGTCTGTATCAAAATCATGTAGGTCTGGTGGGCTGAACTTAAATTATTCTGATAAACTGAAGGATTGAAGGTTTCTTTACAGGCTGAGAAAATTCTCCTATTTCTTAAGACAAACAAACTATTTAAAAGCCTCTTGTGTTCGCTGGAGCTCATGAAAAGTTGATTTTTTTGAAAGAGATACGTTGTTCTCACAGGACGTCACACAGATTTATGACGATTAAACTACCTGACGGGATTACAATTTTCTCAACCATAAACATTTCATAGGTAAAATACAACTTACACATGAATGCACCACTAATATTAATCCAAAACATGATGGTTTTAGTCAGAGACCTTTTTTTTTTATAGTGAGTAGTTTTGATACTTTTGCACATTTGCAGATAATACTCAAATATCTCTACTCAAGAATGGTTTTGAATGGACAACAAATGCTTAAAGAGGAATATTTGCAGTGGTATTTGGAATATTTAGCACTCTTACTTAAGTGGATGATCAGAATACACCTACTTGATTTATCCATAGACATTACACAGCTAAACTTTACAGGCTGTGTCCATGTCTATAATCAGCGAACTGTCCCTTTAACTTTAACTGTTTTTCCACATTTGCCTGTGTTTCTGTCGCCAAACAGCAGAGGGCAGCACATCCACAGTGCATGGTGTCAAACCCCCCCTCCCACTCCTCCTCCTCCTCCTCCTCCTCTCTCTCTCTCTTTCATTATCAAACTAACACAAAGGTCAATAAAATCCTGCTGTTCTTCCTCCAAACAAAAGCGTCTCTGAGAGCTCTGGCAGCATTCTCACATCACCTCTTAATTCAAAAAGTGTGTCCACAAACAAACAGGCTCTTTTCTGCTGGAGCCGGACACGCACCAGTTGTTTTTATGTAATGGAGTAAAGGCTGAAGCCAAGAATAATCTAAGCTTTGGGTTTCTCTCATTGCCTACTCCTGTGCTGGCAGGAGGCAGGAGAGAAGAGGAGGAGGAGGAGGAGGAGGTGAAGAGATGAAATGTGAAGGAGGCGCCGGGTGCAGGTGAGGGTGCAGGTGAGGGAAGGAGAGGAGAGGAGAGTGATCACTGTGACACTGCTGAAATGTGGCCGGCATTGTGCTGAGTCACCGTGCAGTTGTACTTTGTCGTATTACTTCCTTGTGGCGGTAAACGGGCCGGAGCACAATGAAGTGGTGACAACAGGTACAAAACACAGGTGTTAATCTGCAGAACAACAAGGAAAAACCCACCCGAGTGAGATTAATGTGAGATTAATGTGCCTCTGAT
Source organism: Acanthopagrus latus (assembly GCF_904848185.1). Classification (NCBI taxonomy): domain Eukaryota; kingdom Metazoa; phylum Chordata; class Actinopteri; order Spariformes; family Sparidae; genus Acanthopagrus; species Acanthopagrus latus. The sequence continues at coordinate 6,314,084 of NC_051054.1, read as the reverse complement.
GTGTTGTGGGTGATAAATGTTGCAAACAGTCTCGAGCACATTTACTTTAATGGACTTTGTTTGGATGGTTCTGACTTGAGTAGCTCTTAAAATACAATGTATTGCTTCAGTTAGATAATAACAGAACTGCGATGATGCAACACTGATTTCTGCTTTTTTATATACTTTATATACATATATACATAGTTTAAGTTAAAAAGGAGAATTTATATGTGTTGTAGCTGCTTTTACTTAAAGGGACAGTTCACCCCCAAATCAAAATTACGTATTTTTCCCCTTTACCTGTCGTGCTGTTGATACATCTGGATTGTTTTGTTCTGACTTGCCACAAAATACAAAATACATTTTAAAAACTCAACGGCAGTGTCTTTTCACAGAAGTTGCTCAAGATCATCCGCAGAAGCTGTCAGCAGTTTCATGTGTGAACTGCTTTGTTTTTACTGCGCGACACCCACCACCCGCATCACCGCGCAGAGACAGAGACTTTTAGTGTTCACGTCCCGCATCGTCATGAGATTCTTGTCCGTGCACGTCGACACCTCAGACATCTGGATGGATGAAACAGCACGGAAGTTAAGAGGAACATTTGATTTCAGCGTGAAGTGTTCACATCATCAAATAATCGGAATACTACATGATCAGTTCATAAACACTGTTAAGGATTAAATAGTGGTTACCAGACAATGAATAGGCTATAAAATGATACAACAGTAAATTGTCAGAGTGCCAAAACATCCAAGCTTGAAAACTTTGTTTAAAATCAGAGTACGTCTCATTTCATAATCTGACTAAATAAACCATAATCAAAGTTAATGTTCAGATAAAACTTCCTTATCTGATTTATTTTGTTAGTAATGATGTGCAATGTTCCCCATGCTCATCTCTAAAGGGAATAAACCAAAACTGCTCATTCAAATGTTCACGTGTAGATCAATGTAGGTTAGGAAAACTGGTTTGTTTTGGCCTTTAATGCATCAACAAAACCCTGTCGGCCATTTTTCTGCTTTGTTTCTTCTGCTTCTCATCCTCTAAACATATTTTTGCCGTTTGTATTTTCTTAATTTGAGTTGAAGGGAAACTTAGGGGAATCACTACAAGTGTGAAAATGAAAACCGATCTGCAGGTGTGGAGTTACAAAGAAATCATTTTACCACCCGACCTGTCTAGTGGGCGCCTTGAGGGCTACTCTACCCGCTGCTAACAAAAGGCCTCGTTCGGGTCAAATCGGGACGTCGCTGAAAAATCCTGAAAAAAAAAAAAGCGAAAAAAAGTTGTAACAGAATCAGCTTTTGTCTGCTACTTGCTAAAATGACTGTCAGGATGAAGGCGATGCTGTCATACAGGCCTAAAAGAAAACACGCGTGCACAAACATCAGCGGTCCACAGAAAGTTCCCTGAGGTTCTGCCGTGTCGCTCGGTGCTTCACACGACATTCACACTGCCGTGAGGTTGCAGAAATGCTCTGCAGACTTGTCTTGGCTGGAAAACACCTGACCGAATGATCGCTCACGCCCAGGTTTGCCGCACAGTACTAATTGCCTGATTCGGTTTTGGATGTCGCTCAACACACCCAAATCCTGGACCAGACTGCTGAATTGCCTTGTGGGTAATAAACATGCAGGGGTTTGACAAGGAAGAAGAGCAGCCGGAAATTTTAAAAAAAAAAGAAAGAAAAGAAAATGGTCGCTCTGGTTTTGCTGTTAAATCAATGAGGACTTTTAATGACGGAATTATTGTTTGCTCAGGTTATTTAATTCTTGAACACAGATAAACAAATATAAAACATTTATGGGAACACACATGCTCGCACGGACATTCCTGCACATGCACTCACCACACCTTTATTTCCGTAGTATCACAGAATGAATCATCAGGTGTGAATCACCTCCCATAATAATGTTTATCTGCAGCAAAAGCCTCTTACCGTCATTGAGCTTGCTCTCTATTGTTCATAATCTGAGTTAAGATTAGACAGTTAGGCCTTTATGGCACCTGGTAAATGCTTAGGTGTGCGTTATGGTCTGAGAGTTTGTCAGGTGAAAAAATAAACGACTGTAGTCACGGAGCAGAAGACGATAGAGTAAATGCCTTTAGAGCAACATTTGTTTGAAATGTGAACGACAAAACTGTCCAAAAAAGGAGAGAAATAAGTGGATTGCGGTGTAAATATTAACTTTCACATCATTATTGCGTTAAAAATGAGCTGCAGAGCCAGTAAACTGTGCAGAAAGATTGTAGTGAAGCAACCTAACATGATGCAACACATCCTTACATCCGATCTGCAGGGCTTTGTTTTTATTCCATGTTCTTGGCGTTGGTGTGAGAAGTGTGGATGATAATGTCATCACCGGAACATTAAGGGCTCGTCTGAAATATGCCGCAGTTTTAAAAACACCCCCATGTTTAACTGACAATGAAGACAAAGGCTCAGACGATCTCAGTGAGATTGTGTCTTAACTGGAAATGTCAGGAAGATATCCAGGCCCTACAAAATAAAAGCTCATTGAAGGATAAACTGAGGACTCCGCCTGACGTGAGCTCAAACACTCACTCAGACTTTAATCCCTCTCCTCCCACGATAATTTCCATGATTATCACTTGTTAGAAGTGTCTCAAAGTGTCTGTGGGTATGAAGAGGATGTAGTTCAAATGTGTTTTTTTTTTTCTTCTTGTAAGAACTCGAAACATCCTGTGATCTTAAAAGTTTTCTGGAGATCAGTGTCTGAATGGCTGTTGTTGCAAGTCATTCATTGACAGACAGCTTGTGATTTCTTCGAATTAAGTCGAGCATGTTGAGCGTGACCATCTGCCAAGGGTGCGGCTTATCACCTCCTCTGTTGTCTAAGATATCCACGTACTGAATATCGCGGTTCATCTGAGGTCCAGTCTCTGAACTAGTGTGCAGAAACACGAAAAAAAAAAAAAGGATCCCAGGTGAGGGGAGAGATTGATGGGTTTACGTATCTCGGGAACAAAAACATCATTCATGGGAGCACAATGAAAATGAGCCCTTGAGCTTTTTTTCTCTTGAGATTAATCCTTTTAAATTCGGGTCATTCTTAACGGAGTTCTGTGTGTACACAGACTGTCAACTCGTTCATTAATCAGGTAAAGTCAACCGTTAGAGAATAATCGGGAGTGATTCAGACGTAGCAGTAGACCGCAGAGAGGGAAAACATCTACAAAAATACAAAAAAAAAACAACCACTTGAACGTAAACATGATTTAGACTCAGCTACATTGTTTTAGGTTTTAGCTTCCAAATGAATTTAACATCTTTTTAAATATTGATTTGGGATCTCTGGAGACTTGGATTATACAGAACGAGCTGCATGGAGACTTTCTTATGTTTTAAAACAACTGAACATCTATTTAAGTTGTTTAAGAGAAAGCTGCCATGCTGTTTTGTGGATTTTTAACGTCACAGCTGCGTGTGGTTGCACTGTCATTTTTTTGGGTGAACTTATCCTTTAGAATAACAAAAAGAAGGGGGCACATGGACAATGGTTACTGTCCTCAGCGTAAGGAGATACTTTCCTTCCTTCTATATTCATTTGTTTCTTCTCTTCTTCTGTTTCCTTTTGGAAATGAGTTGACAAAAATATTGGAGAGCGGTTACATTCCAGCCGCCAGAATCCTCCCAGCTGTGTTTAGACGGAAGCAGATCTGTATTTCAGCTGGCAGGCTTCACTGGCTCGTCACGGAGGTTTTTCATCACCACTGGAAGAGCTGGATGGATGAACGAAGCCTGATTTTGCTGAATGTCTGAACAATACATTTTGGTCCAATTTTCTCATGAAGAAACATTATAGGAAGTAAATTACCAGGAGGCCGAAGGGCTGGTGGAGGGGTTTAACATTTTCAAGTGAACTGAATCACTGAATATTTTAAGGAGACCTCAGGAAAAAAAAACCTGCCGGGTTTGTCGTGACAAATAAAAGCTTTTTTTGATGGGAAGTCGGCTACATATTAGCTGTCTTTGTGGTGAAAAACAGGATCTTTTTAATGAAACTTCAGGATAATATTCAGCTGTGTATGTTGTAACAAAAACAGCTATTTTTGATGAGAAGTCAGGACGCCTGCAACTGTGTTTTTTTTACAACAAAACTGTGTGTCTTTAACGCGACTTAGGGACAAATTCCTGCCAGGTTTATGCCGACAAAAAGCTAATATTTTTGACACCAAAAAGGGACATCTGCTGTTTTTTTAAGCAACAAAAGTGGGTGTTTCTTATGAGGCTTCAGGAAAGTATCCAGCTGTGTTTGTTGTGACTAAAAGCAGCTAGTTTTAACAGGCAGTCAGGACGTCTTCAGATATTTTTTTTAAGCAAAAACAGCTGTTTTTAATGAGACCTTAGGACACTTTCAAGTTTTATTTCAGGCGACCCAAAAATGATACTTTTGACAGGAAGTCAGGACATCTCCAAACTTCCAGACTGTGTTTTTGATAGTAAAACTCTAACAAGACTTCAGGACAAATTCCTGCCAAGTTTGTGGCGACAGATAATTATTTTTAAAAAATATTTTTGATATTAAATCGGGAGATCTTTTTAAGAGTTAAAATCGGGTATTTTGAGCAAGAACTCAGGACAATATCCAGCTGTCTATTTTAATGAGAAGTCAGGACATCTTCAGCTACTTTTTAAGATAAAGAAACTGTTTTTAATGAGACACTGGGACAATTTGCAGCTGTGTTTGTAAAAACAAAACTACAGCTGTTGTGACATAGTGGTAAGATTAATAAACCTTTCAGATGTTTTTTTATCAGTTTACTTTTAAATGGCTTTGTGTTATTTATTGAATTTGTTGATTCACTACTGTATCCTATATTTAATCTCATGGGGATCGTATTGGATATAGATTAATCAGCTGATAAAATGTCGTGTACATAATCTCCTAAATGTTTGACATGTTCTTATGGGATTTAATGCGTGTTGAAAGATACAGTATCACTCTCAGCCGGGGTGATTCATCGGGGCCGGCCTCATTCTTCTCCATGAATCACCGGTCATCAAACTTCATTGGAACTGTTTGCGTGTTTCCTCTGAAGCCTTGCTCTCCAGGGCGAGTGTGTGGGTGCGCATGGATGGATAAGAAGGGGGTTTTCTCCTGCTGCAGGCTGTGGAGCAGCGGTGAGTGTGCGGTTGTATAATCCCTGTCAGTCCTGCCCCTGGCCGAGGTTCAGTTTCAGTTTGAGGAATGCCTCTCCTGCCTTGTTGCCGTGCAGGTCCCGTGTGCACGCGTACTCCCCGCCCCGCGCACTGCTCGCGGAGAGTTGCAGAGTCATGTCGGTGCACAAATTCCTCCCCAGACTTTGGATCTGTGCCCGCGGCGACGCAGAGCAGCAGCGAGGCTCGCAGCTCGCCACATTTCGCCTTTTAACGTGAAGACGAGACGCGTCTGGAGAAGCTTTTTTCCCCCCCTCCCCGCGGAGACTCGATCGCTGCGCGTCTGGAAACAAATCAACAACAACAACAACAAAAAGTCGTGCGTAAAACTTCGCCCCCACCCCACCCGCCGGAGTGATCGGTGCGGACTCGTGACAGCTGCGGGTTCAGGTGAGTGAATCTCCAGCTGTTTTTGTGTCAGATGTGCAGTTTGTGAGCGGACGCGCCCTTCCGAGAAAAAAAGAAAAGAAAAGAAAAGAAAAATCACTGATTCAAACGTGGTCGTGTCGTGTGTGTTTGTGATCGGGACATTTCTTGTGTTACTTCCGACCACATCGCAGTAACGGCAGCTTTTCTTTTTTTTTTTTTTTTTTCTTCATTCTGTACACTCACATATCCGGTAGTTTACTATGTTGTCGTCGACCATTCAGCTTATTTCCTCACCAGTGCGCAGACTCATGAAACGGAATTGAAACTTTGGCTGATCGTCCTCTGCGTGCTGCGTGCCTCACTGATAACATATAACACGAATAATCTGACAGCCACAATTTGTCAAGTCAATAATCAATTAACCATTATAATCAATCTTCAGGTTTAAAGGAGGAAGAGACAGATCTTCATTGACTGATGACTCAATAAACTGGATAAACAAACAAACTTGATTTAACTGTGTTTATCTGTGGCGGACCCTGCCACCTCTCTAGCTTCAAGCAATGCTCTGTGGACCTTATTTACCTCTGAGAGCAGCTCATTTATTCACTTAAGGCACAAATATTATTAGTCTTACAAATATTAAAATCCTGAGTTTGAATACACACTGCCCCCCCCCCATAAACTTTAAACTAAAGATTCTGACATATTGCACCTTTAAACGTCTGAACCTCTGTGGTTGCAGCCGTCATTGATTAAGAGTCGATCAAACTTTAATTGATCATTTATTTCACTGTAATCAAACATTTACATTCTTGACAAAGCATTTATCAAGCCACTGTTTATTTAGAGGATGCAGCTGATGTTGGTCCGCAAAGCATTTAACTGATTGTGTGGAATTGTGATCTTTGGATTTTAGTGAGTGTGGCACATTTGTAGCTCATCACCATGACAGGCAGTTTTCACAGTTCTCTTGATTTGTACAACACAAACAATCATCTGCTTGTTTTCCTGAATGACTCATTAATTTGAGACTTTAAAACATGCATATATTAAAAAAAGTATGACCAACAATCAAACCCAACAAAGTGATTCCTTATTATTTTAGGACTGGGCAGCATATTGTTACAGCGATATGAGACTCTACAGCTGATCGTCTTAGATTTTGGAGATTATATTGTGATATAGTGTAAGTGTTTCATCTCCTGGTTTGAAATGCTGCATTACAGTCATTTTTCTAAACTTACCAAACTGTTCTACTTGTTTCTAATACTTCCCTGTACGCACTTCATCCTTATGCAGTATGGTGATGTTATTCTAAGGCCGTGTCGCTCGGTCTTAATGTAACTATTATTCTGCACCGTTACCGTTTGTATTGCAGGCTTTAGCCGGCTTATGTGCTGGTGACTGATATTATGGTGTCGACTGAGGACGCGGAGACTTTACGCGGCGGTTTCGGGCCTCAGGTAGTCACTCGCCTCCCATCTCATCCATCCGTCTGGTCTGATGCGAGGTTGCGTGTGTGGGTGTGTGGAGTGAAACACAGCAGGCTGGAAGTCATCGTCAATGTTGTAGAACAAGAAATTCAAGGCCAGATTAGTGAGAGAGGAGTAAAAATAGTTTCCACATTAAGCGAGGGAATTTCTCTTCCAACTATTTGCATGTAGTTACTGAAACAACACTCTGTAGCCACCAGTGAGGGATAAACATAACATGACAATACAAACAGGTAAAGGTATACGTGGGTGAAGTCCTGAACAGTGACCAACTGGGAGCCTGGCTGGGTTGCTGTGGTGACTGATTGGCTTGTTAAACAGCATGATGTCAGAGCCTTTATCTATATTGTTTCAGTTCTAGATAACACAAGATGACTCAGTTGTTGAAGCCCTGCAGGAAAATTAGATTAGATTAGACTCAGCTTTATGTAATTCCAGTACTACAGACCTGTGTAATATATATATATATATATATATATATATATATATATATATATATATATATAAATATATATATATATATATATATATAAATAAGAACTAGTGTTATGTGTTGATTGGTTGGAAACGTATGAGCGGTGACGGTTGCAGCAGAGTGAAGTGAATACACCTGGATGTGGAGAGCTGTGCAGCAGTTACAGTAGGAAATTGCAGGTATACAGGTGTAAATATAACACGAACGGGGAAACAAATCGTCTATCGTTTCCAGGGAAGATGTCAGAGGGACGTTTTTAAATGCCAAAGAACAGCAATGAGTAAATAAGTCAGTAAAATCAGTTACGTAACACGTGCTGCAAAGTCCCGATACAGCACGACAGGCTGCAACAATATTAGAACAAATGTTTACGAGGGCGAATTTTTCACCACAGATAACACAGGAATGCTCTTTCTTTTAGTTTATTTAGTTCTGTTGGTGGGTTTGTAGTCAGGAGGCACTCTCACGTGTTATTTCAGGTCACCGTAGTTCCTGCGCAGCTCTCGCCTTGAGTTTTTTGACTGCCAAATTTCTTCAGAGGAGACTTTTTAACCCCCTAATCCTCCCCCGAATTTTTCAGAATAAAAGCTTTGTCATCAGCGGCCTCTGACCCGAGTCAGCTGAAAGATGACACGGCAGAAAAAAAGCTCATGTCACAAAAACATTGCAAGACGGCCTGTGGTCACTGTGGCTCAGCATATTTTCGGAAGGTTAATGGAGGGCGTCGTCTCTCTTTAAATTAAGTCCTGCAGTGTGTTCATGTTAAAGGCTGACGTGTTCCCAGCGGACCATCTGCCAACAGCAGCAGTCTGTAAATGGTTAACTGTGCCACTGTTGTTTCTTTTTATGAAGTCTGCACCGACTGCTTAGTTATCTGACAAGTCATTTAACCTAGTGAATAACCACTGATCTCCTCCTAACTCAATTAAAGCTTCTGAGTCAAAGAAGAAGAGCACCTGTAGTCGTTTTGGCTTCTGAAACATTTCTGATTTCAGCTATTGAAATGGCAAAAATCTCTGTTTTGCGTCGTCTCCTATGACTGTAAACTTAAAATCTTTGGGTTGCGGGTCAAGCAAGACATTTGAAGACCTCCATGTGGGTTCTGGAAACAAGTTTAAACCCTTTTCTGACTTTTTTGGACCAAACAACTCATCAGAAGGAAAATGGACCCTCAGCAGTAGGCTGCCAGAACCAACAGATCCACAGAGCGTGCCACATCCACTGCCCTAAAACACCACAGCATCAGAACGCTGTTGGTTGACTCCCGCTCGGCGTTCAATACAATCTCACCCGTGAAGCCGATAAGAAAACTTTACACTCTGATCTGGAGGGCCGCACTCTACGATTGAACAATTGGCAGGACGTCGGTCACATTACGAAACCTGGGTCGAATCAATAAAACTGTCCCAGTGACACAGTGTTCTCTCAGTGTTCTCTCAGTGTTCTCTCAGTGTTCTCTCAGTGTTCCCACAGTGTTCCTGCAGGCTTGAACAATGTTTTGTATAGTAGCCGAGCTCAGAGAACTGTGTGTGTACACAGTCACTTACTGTTAACCCCCTTAAAGCCTGATCAGGAGAGCAGGACAGGCTGATATATCCAAACACAATGGCCCTTTATTGAAAACTGAGTGGCTGTATTGTATTAACGACTCTCGCTTCCCTTCTCTCAGTCTCTCCTCGACCTGATCTCTTCCTTTTTACATCTTCCTTCAGCTAGATCAAGCTAGTCTCTTGTTTTTTGTTTTTCTCTTACTTGCTTTTCCCCCCTCTTAATCGCAGTAAGTTGCCCGTCGAGATCTATTTTCTCTGCGTGTCTGCTCTCCCTCCCTTTTCTGCCTCACACGTTCGGTCATATGACCGGCGGTGGAAAAGAGCTCGAGGGCTGAACAGATTTGATTGTGCAACTCTGCAAAGCTGCACTCCGTCTGACCGAAAAAGCCTTTCTTGCGCTGTGGTCAATGAAACGCACACACAAAATGTGACTGAAAAACAAACATCTGATAGATGCTGACGGTACAGAAAACAATAAGTAGAAGGATAATCAGTCAGGTGGTGTGAGTGCTCTGCTGTGGTTCTCAAAAGGTCAAAGTAAAGTTTGGTCACTCGTAGGATCCGGGTTTGTCTCTTTCGAGGCCTAAAAATGTCTCGGCAGCTGTTGATTCTAGAGGTTTCTACATAGACAAACTCCTGACTGATTTGTTCTGCTTCGGGCTGCAGCAGCGAGTGACGCTCTGGAATGCAGAGATTTCATGTTTGCTCGACATGCATTTTCTCCGCGTTGTGTGAAGAGAAGAAACGCCGCTCTATTTCAGGAATGTGCAGGCAATTCTTAAGCATTGTGATCGTAAATTCACTGCAAATATTCCCAAACCTCGAAGGTATAAATGAGAAACGAGCTGGGAGGTAATCAGAGATAATCAGGAGCCTGTCAAAGAGACATACTGTGCTTTTTCTACTTACAACTTCAACATAGTGGAGGAGTCTGTGCCTCTGGATCATGTGAGGCGGATGCTTGAAGATGCAGCCCAAAGACAAAAGTTAAGGGCTGACAGCGTGTTTTAATTTCATTAGTAAAGCTGGTGAAGTTGTAGTGTTTCTCAATCAGAATGTGCTGCTTAGTTTGTGATATGCACAGCACACACGGTCCCTCGAGTATCTGATATTAACTTTACTTGAGTATTAAAAGTACAAAAAAGTACAAAATATATAAAAATGTATTTTTTTTTGGGGGGGGGGGGGGGTTAAACTGATTACTCGCCTTGCCGATTAACAAAATTCAAACTATTCAAAGGTTTATTTATCACATGCAAATATACAAGTGCAGCAGCAGTGAAATGAAATTGCAACCATTTTTCTGATTACTGGAATCTGTGTTTTCATCTGATTGCAAAATAATTGTAAATGTAATAATGTGCTCATTTGTAATCTGCAAAGTAACTAAAGCTAAAAAAAAAATACATTAAATTGAGAAAAAGTACAATATTTTCCTCCAAAATGCAGAGAAGTGGAAATATGAAGTGGTTGCAAATGGAAATACTCAAAGAAAGCACCTCAAAATTGTACCTAAGTGAAGTTTATGCAAACATGAAGTTTACTTTCTGTTTGTCTTCAACCAGGCAGCATCATTCTAGTCTTCATGCTAAGCTAAGCTAACCTTCTCTCAGTGTGACGTCAGACACACCTGTAGTCGTATTAATCTTCTATCTAATTCTCATCAGGGAGGTGAGTGAGCATGTTTCTCATGATGTTAGACTGAAGTCATATCTGATTACACATTGTCTGACATCCACCTGTATGCTAACGACAGAGAGGGATCCAAGACTCCCGACTAGAGTTTTATTAGAGACAGGTGCGCCGTTCAAACCCACCTACAGTCGTTACATGGAACTCCTGAGGGGGAATGATAAAGACCTGACTCAGTTCACGGAAGTTCTTTGCCTCACACTTTTCTAATTTTCGGTTTATTGATAGTTAATCTCGAGGTTTAATCGTGAATGGCGAGATAAGGGGGTGTTTGAGAACCCTCCGCAGGGTGTTTACTTTTAATTCACTGATTTCCTGTTGCGTCCGAGGAGAGGCGGGACCGATGCTCCTCTGACTTGTAAGTTAAGGTAGATGGTCAAACAGGTTCCAGTCAGCTGGATGATAACACCGGCTTTACTTCCTGCGCAGAAAATAAATGGGAGTACAGGAGTGAATGTGATGAAGGGGAAGCAGCGGAGTGATTGGTCAGCGACAGCTTCTGGTGTCTGGTAGGAGTTCGTTCGTTTTCTGTCGCTCTTTTGTAATGTGAACGTGCGTTGTGTGTGTTTCGTTTTTATTTATAGATGTCTACTCTGCACATGAGTCACACACTTTCAGTCTTGTGTTGAGCTGAAAGAAGGAGAAGAAAGAGAGTTTAACTGGACATGACTGATTAATTATAAAGCTTGTCTCTGACTTACTAACTACAGATTTTATTCGCAGTGTATTATTTGGTCAGATTGTCCTCGAGCACAAGAGGACATGTTCCAATTTCTGGTTTTGTGTGATGAATGATAAAAAACACCAAAAATGACTCAGTTTATCACAAATACCAAGAAAGGCAGAGCTTGATACCATCTGATGTTGACTGTTGACTTTGTGATAATTTGGTTTGTGTGACTGGCGCCTCCCATCATGTCTGAGTGCAACACAACTGTCGTAAAAATACAATTCACAGGTTTCTGCCAACAGTTTGTCAGATATAATGTGAAGTAACATGCTAACTACAACAAAAAAAAACTCTACACAACTGATAGCCACATGTTTGAAGTAAAAATGCAAGCTCAGTGTGGCAGTCAAAGTAATTTCATGAGAGTGTAACACCTGTAACCTCTGCTGAAATCGGCTGACTTGGCGAAGTTGACCGTCTTGCCTCCTATAACTTCGAGAGCCTTACATTACTCAAATATAAGTCCAAGTTCAGCTCCTCGTCTCGCAGTCGCCCGGCAGAGCTACAGGTTGCTTTTCAGGAAACTCCGTACTTCACAAAAGAGGTGAGGCGGAGCAGCCGGATGACATCAGAGAGAAAACCAGGAAACTTTTAATTTTCCCCATAAACTACGATCCACTTTCACCCAAATCACCGACGGCTGCTGCTGTGTGGGATTATGTGATCCTACACGCTCTCTGAATAAACATATAGTGCAGAAACAAGTGACAGGGAGGTGGTGGTGGCTGACACAGAGACACCATCCACAGTATTATAAGTCACTTTACCATTTTGAAGCTGTTATTTTCAGTTACATAATGCTGCTTTAAAGACAAATTAAATGGTTAATGGATCATCAACATTGTTGCAGATTAGCTATTGATTAATTAACTAATTTTGCTGCTCGTATAGAAGAAAGTTTCCATGTCGAGGTCCAAGACTATGAGCAGCTCTGAGGGAATGAAACAGCACAGACATGTTCGCATGTTTATTCCAGATTATCCATTCACAGACTGAACGTGAGAATATTTTTACTCGTTAAACTTAAACCAGCCGGAAAAAAATGCTACGTCCCTGTCCTTGGCATGAAGCAGCGACCGAGTGTGTCTTTTCTATTTCAGCCGCGAGGAAGTGAAACCTGGAGTGTGTGACACGCACACTCCCTCGCACACACACACACACACACACACACACACACACACACACACACACACACACACACACACACACACACACACACACACACACACAGGCATGAGGGGGGAAAAGAAAACGACACTTTCACATGATTTCGTTAGCTTCCCTCGCAACCCACTGAAATGTCATCTATCGTAACTTGATCTGATTTTCTTTTCTTACGCAGGATAAACGTCACAAACAGATAAGGCCGGAGAGATTCCCCGCCAGGACACGTCGGATTGTGCAGTTTCACACATCTGCCGGCCCCTTACTGCTTTCCTGTGGAGCACTGAACTGCAGAGGAACTGTCGGAATTGATCTGCTTTCAAAACCCTGAAACTTGTAAAAATGTGGACCATCGGCGATGTAACGATCATGGCTTAGGAAACTGTCTGACGCCCTAATTCAGAGGCTGTCAGTCATGTTGGAGCCCGGATCTGCGGGTGACAGAACAGTCTGCAAGTTTGTTGACACGCCGTGTTCACATTGGGAAGCGTACGAGCTGAACGTATCTCATGTGGAGACCGACTTCTTCTCTGGACTGCTTGCTCTGCCCACTGACTGTAGCTGGGTTCAACAATGGATTATGACATTAAACTGCTCACAACCCTAATGCGTTGGGGAAATTAATGGACATTTGTGGTGAATCCCGTACAAAATGGAGGAACTCAGGACATCTGCTAGCTGGAGCAAGACCAAATGAATTTTCTCCGTTGAAAATCAGACCCAAATGGGATAAGAGCTAAAAACTTGAACTTGTAAAAGACTGTAAGACTGAATTCGGAAAAGAATCTGGAGCGCTCTCTCCCAGAATGCATTGTCCATTGAGGAAGAAACGTCCCACATGCGACTCTGATTTCTCGGCTATCGTGGTCCCGTCCATGCACGGGTCCGGCTGTCTGGACTACTCGGTGGAGACTCACGCTTCCAGATCCCTCAAGGCGATGGAGGAGTTCAGGCGGCAGGAGATGCTGTGTGACCTGGTGCTGCATGTGTCGCACAAGGACAGGACGGTGGACTTCAAGGTGAGACGCCCGCTGAATTAGATGATCACAACGCAGTCTGTGTCATTTTGTGGAGAAAAAAAAATCTGAATTTACAAACTTAAAGGTGCACTGTGTAAGAATATTAGTTAAAAATCTAAAATAATCAACAGATTGTGAAGAAATAACAGCTGGTGTCATGTCTAGTAAAGTTTGCATGCTAACCGGCTAGCCGGCTAGCACCAGGACTGAGGCTAACCTGGTAATCCAACTAGCTGAGCTAACAAGCTAACAGTAGCTACAGTCACAGGTGTACAAGCACGACACCGTCAGCAGCAGGTACCGGTTGCGGTGTTGGGAGTATGAATTCAACAGGTGGACGATTCTGATGCATTGCACCTTTAAAAAGCGCCACAATCTACAGTGTAATTTGTTTTCATTGCCATGCACCAGTCATGCATGTCGTCCCAAGGGGTGAAAGATTTGACTTGCTGCGTCTATTTATATTATGATTTCTGATTTTTCTACTTCCTCTTTTACTTCTGCGCCCGTGGAGGACGTCCCGAGAGTTGGAAAAGCTTTATTAACTTTGTGACACTGTCACTAAATTCTAAACCCTTGAGCCATCTGGTTAATGTGACATCAACACAATAAACTCAAAGCAAAAGCAAAGTTTAGCGGATCCATTTCTTAAATCAAATCAAGTCCGTTACTTCATCCAGGTGCATAAGGTGGTCCTGGCCTCCTGTAGCCCCTACTTCAGAGCCATGTTCACCAGCAGCTTCATGGAGTGTTGCGCCCCGGAGGTCACCCTGCGAGACGTCTGCCCCCAGGTGGTGGGAAAACTTATAGACTTCGCCTACACCTCCCACATCACGGTGGGAGAGAAGTATGTGCTGCACCTGCTCCTGGGTGCTATGAGGTAAAAGAACAGTGCGTAAACTGCAGCACATTGTGTAAAAGTTTGACCCTGAAACTTTTGATTCATGCATATTCTCCACCTAAAATCAGTAAAATCAGTAAGTTTTCCCTCCTCTTCCTGTTGTTCTCTACAAGGTATCAGGTGGAGGACGTGGCCAAGGCGTGCTGCGACTTCCTCACCAAGCACCTGGAGCCGGCTAACGTCATCGGCATCGCCCGCTTCGCCGAGGAGATCGGCTGCACAGAGCTGCACCAGCGGAGTCGAGAGTACATCAACACGCACTTCAGCGAGGTGAGGCGCACGTACGATTGCAACTTGCAAAAAAAAAAAAGGGACTAAAATGTGCACAACCAGTCGTCAGTGTGACTTTCTCTGTGCTGTTGTGTCCCAGGTGACCAAAGAAGATGAGTTCTTCAGCCTGTCTCACTGCCAGCTGCTGGAGCTCATCAGTCAGGACAGTCTGAAGGTGCTCTGTGAGTCCGAGGTGTGTAACGTTCAGGAACACTGAGTTATTTCATCCATGTATGTATCCAGACGCATATAACAAACCTCATATTGATGTGTCTGAATAAACAGGTGTACAAGGCCTGCACAGACTGGGTCCGCTGGGACATGGAGGGCCGAGCCCAGTACCTACACGCCCTCCTGAACGCCGTCCATATCTACGCCCTCCCTCCGAAGTTCCTGAAGAACCAGCTGCTGTCCTGCCCCATCCTCCTCAAGGTAAACTCCAACTCTCGTCGTGGAAGTGAATAGACACATGAGATTTGTTTACAGGTTTTAAGTTCTCCGTCTTGTCTTTTGACTCCAGGCCAATTCCTGTAAGGACTTCCTGTCTAAAATCTTCCAGGATATGACTTTGAGGAAGTTGCCCCCTGCGCCCAACCGCGGAAATCAGCTCATCTACGTGGCCGGCGGGTGATTATCTCTCATGGTTTATACGACAATTTATCATGCAGCAGCACTTTGGGCTAATGGCTCCTTTCTCACTTTTTCTGACATACGTGTTACTGAGTAAGCTGTGTCCAGTAATGATACACAACGTGTGAGCAAAGCGCCTCACTGATCCACAAAGTGTCTCAGTCTGCCACCCAGTGGCTGTCAGGATGTCACCCACTCTGTCTTCCTTACAAACTGAGGGCCGTGTTATTTATTTCCTTGTCCCTGTAAAAGAGATCATCGTTAATTAAAGCAATTCGGTACGAGGCTTGACATGCGGAAGAGTAGATTAATTTCACATGAAGCCCCATAATGCGTCCGTACATGTGGCAGCATATCAAGTCACTGGTCTTTTTCATCTGTGTACTTTTTTTTTTCTTTCTTTTTTAAATAATGCATCTACCCACTCACTATTCCCTCGTCTCTGTTCAGATACAAGCAGCATTCCCTGGCTGCCATGGAGGCCTACGATCCCAGGAGGAACTGCTGGCTCAAACTGGCTGACATGGCGTCTCCGTGCAGCGGTCTGGGCGCCTGCGCGCTGTTCGGGCTGCTCTACACTGTAAGTTGCAACCAGTTACAACAAACCACCATTAAAGTATAAGTCAAGACACCTATCCAGAGAAATGAACTTCACCGAGGGAAAAAGTGACTGAATGATCGATAATAAATGAAACAAGGTCAATGAATGATTAATGCGCGGGATGATTGCACCCACGTGTTCCAACACGCTCGTGGTGTGTGGCAGGAAACTAAAGGGTCATTTCGTGCTAACAAATGTGAATGTGAACTTTGCCCGGTGTTCTAATCAATGAACGTTTATTAAATTCATGAAACCCTCCATAATCCTACAGCTGTCCTCCACACTCTCTTTAAGTTGTGAATTTTTTACGTTTATCCCTCAGAGCTAAATATGTACCAATGAAATAAAATCACAGACTGTAATATTACAGCCAGTAGAAGGAAGAACTAACCAGTTTTTATAGAAATATAAGAACTATGAAGGAGAAATATAACATCTTTGAATTTTTTATATACATGCAATGAATATTAACACGTTCACATAAAAAACAAGCGTTCGAGGACATTAAAATCACCCTTCTTGTTAAAAATTAAATGATAAAAAGTGAGTTTCTCAGCTCTGAAGTTAGATTTTGCAAGATCTGAGGCTCTCAATTTTTTAACGCCGGACCTGACAACTTTTAGATGTGAGAGATGTGAGATGTGGTTGCAAGAAAATGAAAAATAACGGAGACATGAATGTTTGTGAAAATGAAAGCTTCCTTATTTGGGTTAAAACAAAATGATTTACTGTTATTATTTTGTTTTTGTAACGTTCTGCAGCAACTGTTTTTAAATGAATGCATATTGCAGATTATTCTCAGGAGGTTTCTTGTATGTTTAGGACAAATTTTAACCCAATTGAGTAAAAAACAATTGGTGAGGCTGAGAAAGCGCCAAGAATCACAAAAATGCCGAAAAATTCCCAACTTAAAACGTATTTGAAGCACAGCTGTAGAATTCTGCAAGATAACAATAATTCCAT
Source organism: Acanthopagrus latus (assembly GCF_904848185.1). Classification (NCBI taxonomy): domain Eukaryota; kingdom Metazoa; phylum Chordata; class Actinopteri; order Spariformes; family Sparidae; genus Acanthopagrus; species Acanthopagrus latus. The sequence goes on along the minus strand of NC_051054.1, from coordinate 6,297,057 downwards.
GAAAGTTTTTAAATTATTTTTGACCTGAATATGATATATGAATATATAATGATATGTATGACAAAGTGTTAATACTGATTATGTAAGAATGGCCTGTGATGTAACACAATTCTATATGATGATACGTTGGAAACACGCTAGATTCTGTGCTGTGTTGTTTCAGTCTTGTGTTGCTGTCTGTACTGGCATATTTCCTATTTTGACCCACTTTCTTCTTCTCGTGTCGGCGTCTACCTGCCACTCCTGAACAGACTACTGTTTGTTTTGACAGCTTGAAGAGATTCAAACATAATCTCCGTTCTAATCCCTCTTTTTTTGTCCAAAAATCCAGGTCGGAGGGAGGAACCTGTCGCCTCAGAACAACACGGAGTCCAGCGCCCTGAGCTGCTACAACCCGATGACCAACCAGTGGAGCCAGCGGGCCTCGCTCAACATCCCCAGGAACCGGGTCGGGGTGGCCGTGGTGGACGGCTGCATCTACGCCGTCGGCGGCTCGCAGGGCTCCACGCATCACAACACGGTGGAGAAGTGAGACACTAACTCACTCGAGCAGGCACTCGAGGAGCAATTTGATTTTAATGGAATAATACTGCAATAAGCACAGATTTCCTCCCCGCTGTACGCACATTGTCAAGTGCATTTACCTCAGTGCAGGTATGGATAATGGCACGGGGAGAGATGGGATGAATAGCTGCCATTCAAACTAAAGAGCAGTCAAGAAGTTCGCAGGTATTCCTCTTAGCGTAATTAGACGACAGCACAGCGGAGCGCGTCGAGACACGCTACCCAGGAATGCCGACCTGGAATGCTTTACATCTCGCACCGAGCCGAGCGGGGAGGAGTTTTGTTTTGTTTTGTTTTTTTTTAAAAAAGCTGCTACAGATCAGCTTCAATCAATTAGTGACACAAAAAAACACAAGTAAAGCCAAGTGACATTTCTTTTGATACCATTAGCGTTTCTTATGCTTCATCAGCCCCCCCTTTTGTTTTACGTTCAGGAGTATAGATTTCCAACAGATGGAAGTCACAAGAGAATTATTAGCCCTCATCAGACGACACTTGCAAGTCTTTTTTTATGAGGTGCTGCTAAATTTAATGAAAGCTGATAAGAGTGTTGAAATGAAAATGCAACGTGAGACACATCAAAGCAGATTAGAGCATTTGTGGTGACAATGGTTGGCAGGGAAAAAAAAAAAAAACAGCTCCTGAGGATGCTTCCTGAACGATCCAAGCAACATGTAAGAGGATCAACAGGGAGCCCTGCCGGTCCTCTGAGTCCCAGAGGCGCTAAAATTGAGATTGTGTCTTATCTTTATCATAGTGCATGCAGTCGTTCCAGAGTTCAGAGGTCAGAGGTCAGGGTCAGCGCATTGACCTCCGGGGAGCGACCCGCGGTTGGATCTTTTGTCAGGGGCACGTCGCCAACGTTAGAGAGCAGCTGATGTAATATCTGCCACCCTCCTATCAGCAGTTTACAGCTGGAATACACCCAGTACCGAGAACTGAGCCAACAACTTTTTTAATCATTAACCAGGCGGGTGAACACGCAGTCCGACCTGCCTCGTCGTGACTCACCGCTTTGTCGTCGTTGTGTTATTTGCATTAACAAAGTTCCCAGCTTCCCCGTATCGCTTGTCTCTGCGTTATGTAAGTTCAGTGAGAGGGCAGGACCACAGCGTCACATGCCGGGTCTACAGAATCATGTGGACTTCCTTGTCTCTGTCTGCTCGCCGCGGCGTCCCGGCCTCTTTGGCTTCAAATGAAGCTCGTCAATAGTTGCCAAACATGGCTGCCAGCTTAACCTAATCCACTTAAAGTCGACCGACTCGGGCAGACTGAGAAGGTTGCTGCACGCGGCCGCTGCCCTCTGATCCATTTAAAGTTTTGCAGCACTGATTCCCTAATTTGATTATATTAATTGACTTACGTGTAGCTTCATTAGAGACTGTCAACAGATTATTTCTGTGTTGACTACATGTAACTCACTGCTGCTGTTTGTTTTGCAGGTGGGATCCGGAGTCTAATCGCTGGTCCTTTGTTTGCCCAATGTCGGTCCCCCGTCTGGGTGCTGGAGTGGCGGCGTGCGGCGGCGCTCTGTACGTGGCGGGCGGGTATGACGGGCAGAACCGCTGGAACACTGCTGAGAAATACCAGCCCGACACAAACACGTGGCATCAGCTGGCGCCCATGAACACCATACGCAGTGGACTGGGTGAGTGCGTGTGTCTCGGTGAGTTTTGACTGCCATTTCGTCCTAGATGTTGAACTTTTTTCGTCTGCGTCTGCAGGATTGGTGAGTATGAACTCGTACCTGTACGCCATTGGAGGTTATGATGGGCGGAGCCAGCTGTGTTCTGTGGAGCGTTACAATATATCCAGGAACCTGTGGGAGCCCCGGGCCGCCATGCAGAACTGTCGCAGCGCACACGGAGCCACGGTGTACCAGGGACGCATCTACATCTTCGGTCAGAAACAGCGTTCATCAGAATATTTTAGTTTATTGTTTGATGCAACTATTTTATCTGTTTAACCTCGGCCACGGTGGTTTCCAACCATGTCCGGTTGTTGATTTGTAGGCAGGATTGCACAAAAACTACAGGACGCATTTCCACGAAACTTGAACGTAGGATGGTTCTCAGCCCACAATAGACCCGATTAACTTTTGGTCTGGATCCAGGAATGTTTTATCGCTTTCTTTAACAGTGCGATATGGTGCGTTTATTGGCATTATCATCATTTCTGCATCGATCTTGATTAAGAAAATCTGGATCTAGTGGATTTCAGTATGTTTAAATGGAGGGTTAGTCTTTTTTCTGTTGCTATATAGTGCAAAGTGGATTTTTGATTGGGCTTGAATGAATCGAATTGGGACTGTTGGGCCTTGGCGGAGGTATGCACTCTACTGAATGCCATTCTAGTAGATGTGCATTGTAGATACTTTTGGTTTTTGTTTTAGTTTATTTTTTTCTCTTTCAGCTGTTTTCTGCTTATTAGATTGAATGTTATCTTTGTTATTCTATCTTTCTTTAATCATATCTCTGTATTTTGATTGAACCGTCTTATCCTTTTTTTGATGACACCTGTATTGATCACTGTTGACCGTCTGAAGTCAGGCTTGTTGTGTGCGGTCGTCACTAATTAGCTCATGAGTAGTTTCATGCATCTAAGCCTGCTGTACCTTTATCACGAGCCCGAGGAGGAGCTCCAGAGAAACTACGTCAGCGCTAATTAAACGATGATCTCATATTTTTTAAAGGCTGTCGCTGCCACAAATGTTTATGTCTTATTTTTTTATGAGTCAAACAACGTTTCATCTGGTAGTAAGTCAATCCTAGGAAAGCCTTTAATATCTCCGGTATATGTGAAGATACCCCCCGAAGCAACAACAATGCAGTAATTAAATTATTTTGATTAATGAGTAAAACAGTCAGGTCAGGAGGTTTGCTGGTGAGATCCCCCTTTACTTACAACAGTGTGAGCTCCTCCTAATGTGGCTTAGTGCCTCTGTGTTAATTAAATAGAGTGGTTCAGATGTTGGGAGTGAAGAGACGAGCAGACGGCAAATAAAATGTCAGATCGGGAAGAAATAACGAACGACTCCAGTAAATAAAATCAATTAAAACCCTAAAAGTAAAAAAAGAATAATTTTACTAATCCATTTATGAATTTAGAAATAAATTGCATAAAGACAGAATGACTTAATTTGATTATTCACTGACACATCTGTTGACAATTAGATCCCTAATTGGTTTATTAACAGCTTCATTAAACGTGTTGTGTCTGTGTGTGTCCGTCCAGGAGGTTTTAACCAGCACGGCTTCCTGGCCAGCGTCGAGTGTTACTGCCCAGAGAGAAATGAATGGACGTGCGTCACCGACATGCCCGTCGGACGCAGCGGCATGGGCGTCGCTGTTACCATGGAGCCCTGTCCCGGCAGCCTGCCAGAACAAGAGGACGAGGACGGAGCCACGTAGGACAAGGAGCTTAAAAAATCTGTTCCAGTCTCCCAAGTGTTGAATACGGTTCCAAGTGGTGCTGCTTTTCAAGAGAAGGTTAAGTGCATTAAATTAAAAGAAACATTCCAATTTCACAAACTCCTCGTCCTAATGGAGCTCGTTTTGTGCCGCAGCCGTGGAGGAAGAATCATATTTCTGCCAAAGGGGGAGCAGAAAAAAAACTGGTAGCATGAAGGTGACCTCGCAAAGCACAAGGTGCTACGAATACAATCTCAAAACGATGGTGTTATTTAATTAAATAATGTTATTCCACAGCTGTTTTGAATCTCTCAGTGTTCAGTTGTTATTTGTAAAATTGAGTTTGAATGTCTAATTCCTCTCTTTGTGTTGTATCTCTACCTCTGACTGTGTCTAAATGAGCACTTTTCTTAAATGTGTTTCCTTTATTTTGTGCCAGCATACGGTAGTTTCATCCAAAAAACTGCCGCATGGTGTATGAAAATTTCTTGATTTTTGTTTTTGTCCATTCACTTTATTTTATGTCGTGTTTCTAAAGATGCAGTTAATCAAGTGTGTGAATAATAAATATTTTATTTCTTCACCAAATGTTCAGCATTGCAATTCTTATTCGTCCTTTGTTTTGACCAACTTCTTCTGATCTCGATTATTAGGATGCATCCTCAGAGATTTGTAATCAAAGTATGGTGCTTTTCTTTTTTTTAAGGATCTCTGTTCTTGTGCAGAAGATCTAAAAAGTTAAACAGGTCAAAGTCCGCACTGACGAAGCTCCTCTCTCCCACTGAAAACACTGCTCCTCAAACGCCTCGTCAGTAGCCCCGCCTTTAATTCTGTGACTGTGTGACATCACACTATGTCACCATGTCCTACATTTCCATAACTGATGCCTAGCTGCTAGTTTGGTATGTAAGACTTGATTAGCACAGCTGCTCTGTAGTTGTAAGCGGTGCTGACTCAGGCATGTGTGAGCTGACCAATCAGAGGAGACTGCAGCACGGCACAGTGTGAGAACAGAAAGTGTCTTTTGGATATTAAAGCCTGTAAACTTATTATAGCAGTAACTGAAAATAAGATTTGTAACCTGAAAATATCTCTTTAAGCTAAATGTTTACTGGTATGAAAATATAATACATATACATGACAACAAGACAAACAACAAAAAAAGTACAGGACAATATAAAACCACATTATTCAACATATGATACTGGAAGGGAATTCACATCACGCTGCCTCACAGTTACATTTTCACATCCTCAACATATTGTTTGATCTGCATTCATTGAACCAAAGTTTCTAAATCATCTCATATAGTGATGCTCAGTATTACTCAGCAGTAGTTGCTAATTCGCAATGTTGAACTTGCTTTCCAACTACAATTACATACCAGGACGATCTAAATACTATAGTAGCATTTTGACTTTCAAGTCTTCTGATTTAAAAGTGCAATATGTAAGAATAGGCCACCTGTCGAATTCATGCTCAGCCTCAGTTAGCTAGTTAGCTCAGTTAGCCGTGCAGCTATCAGTCCAGGAGCTCACAGCACCAGGGGAGCATCAGTGTTTACGTTGTGAGCACGGGGACCTTTGGCCCAGGCTAGCTGGTTAGCATGCTAACTTCAGTTTTGTCTCTGCAACACAAAATATAAACGACAGAAAGTCAAAACTGTTTATGACATTCTATTTCATTTTTGAGTGTTTTCAACTGACTTCACAGACTGTATTTTAACCCCGTGTCCTAGTAAACAAATCAGAGGACAAGGAGACAGATTAGTGTTCATTTTAACCTGAAAACAAATGAACCACTTCTTTCCAAACCTTCTCACTTTACTGCAGAACAATGCCACAAAATATTAACCATGACTCCCAGCTGTCCACAGCCGTGCCAGCAGAGATCAGAGGACACCGGGTCAGTGCAGTCCCAGTGTGTGACAGCACACTCCCTACCACTAGATGGTGGAATAAGTCTAAAAAACAGCATAAAACAGTCTTTCTCTTTCTCTTTTTTTTGTTTTTGTTTTTGTTTTGCCATTTAAAAAGCGCCCTGAAAGAAGTGCCACGACACTGACAGCTCAGAAATAACAAATAATAATAATAATAATAATAATAATAATAATAATAATAATAATAATAATAATAATAAGGGTCTAAATCTTCTCAGACCGAGACAAACAATGACACCTCACCAGAATAATATCAATACAGTATGTGCAGGCTGTGAGCGGTGCTATCCTGTTTGGATACAGATTATTTGTCCATGTTTTATAGCTATAGAGGAGCCCTGTCAGGAACCTTTATCCCAGCTTTCCTGAGGAAAAGAGTCACAACAGCGTTAGTCATCAACCACAGACGTCACCTGTGTGTTTACTTATCTCTCTGTGCACCGCTTCTCTCTGCCTCCTCCATGGCTCACCTGCAATTATCCCCAGCGGGCAACGCCAAAGAAGACAGAGCTGTTATTCAAATATTAAGTGAATCTCGTGATGTTGAGATTTTGTGATACCAGTGAGGTGGAAAAAAAAGTATTCATGGTCATGTTCGTTTCATCGCTTTTTTTTTTTCCTTCCCCAGAATAATAGGCACGCAGGTGGTTGTGTGTTTGTCTCCCCTCGAACTGTCTCTCAGATTTCAAACTCATGGACACACACACACACACACACACACACACACACACACACAGCGCATTGTGAGCGCCCGGTATTGACAGAACAACCTGTTGGGCGACGAGCAGACGAGACGCAGCCTTGGATGGGAAAAAAAAAAAAAAAGGGAAGAAGGAGCAGCAAAAGGCGCCCGGGTGTGCTCTGGTTCGGGGGCCCCAGAGAGAAGGACGCGGCAGTGGACGGCTCTTACTCACGACTTAGAACCGCTACACAAGAGCAAGTGACTCACATGGCGAACGCATGACGCAGGCATCTCACACACACATTTGCGCATGGATACACAAATACTCGTGCGCCCATACTCAAACACATTTGTTCCCTCTCTATCTGTCACACACGCATATGTGTGTGCGCACGCTCGTGCAAAACAAAGCTGGCTGTCTCTTATTCACAGGCTGTGGAAACAGATTTGCCTCAATGCCTTCATTGTCTCAGGAGGGGGGAGAGGGATGCAGAAAGAGATGCAGCACTGTACGGCGGGGAGAGCGGCCTTCCATGGAGGATCTGCGGGGGGGAAACTGGCGCGCGTGCAGATGTGGCCGCCGTACGAGTCCGTCGTTTTCATGCTTGTTGCTCTAAATGCCGAACAGTCGTGCAAACCCCCGAGAGGAACTGTTGGAGGAGAAGACGTGGCCTCCATCTAGAAGAACTGTGGCAACAGTTTCAGCTTAAAGGATAAGTTCACCTAGAAATCAAAAAGAGAGACGGGTGAAGTTTTGAAGTCCACAAAACATTTCTGGTGCCTCACTCCAAAACAGCATTGCAGCGTTCTCCTTAACAACTGAGGTAGATGGAGACCCATGAACACACTCAAATGTGCAAAATTGGTGGAGTTACCCTTTAAGTACAACACTTAAAGCTGCTTTAACTGATAGGTTGAATAACAGCGTGACACCGTCGCTCACAGTGATGAACCTGCAGAGAATTATCACCTGAATCTGCAGCTGCCTTCAGCTTTAAGGGCCCCTTAAGCCTGAAGCTTTAAAGGATCAGTTCCCCCAAAAAGGACAATTCTGTCATCATCTACTCACCCTCATGCAGACAGAAAGTTGAAATAAGTTTTGTGGTCCACAAAACATCACTGGAGTTCCACAGCACATCAACTGAAGTGGCTTGGGACCTGTTTTAAAACATAAATAAGACATGAATAGGCTCCTACAGCTTGTCCAGCATGAGCTGAGTATTTTCTGAAGGCCTTACATCACAAATTGATTTGAAAAGACGTTATTTGTGCCCTTGACATACGCTCGAGCTCATGCACCCACTTGAGATGGAGCGCATGCTACCACTTTTAGCTCAGCTCTGTGTTTAAAGAGGGCGTAAACACGGACTTTTTAAATCCATTTGGGATCTCTGCGCTTCCGATTAGGCCCACCGAGCTGTATGGAGCCATGCTTTGTTTTTTCCCCGTCTACTTCAGTTGTTTAGGAGAACGCTGCGACCCTGTTTCACCATGAAGCTCCAGAAATTAAACTTTACCCGACTTTCCATCAACATGGAGGTGAGCATACGATGATTAACTTCTCATTTTTGGGTGAACTTATCCTTTAATACTTCATCTTTGTCCTCAGACTAACCATACTGTTCTGTCATCGGTGACTTTACCATGCCACAGAGTCATCATATTCATGCACAGTTACACCAACGGACAGAGAAAGAACTAAATTTGGACCTGAAAGTGCTGTCGGATCTAAGCAGATGTTCATATTTCATGCTTAATTCTTTGGGAAGTTTTGCGCGCAGCTCATGTCCGTCTAATCATATTCAAATATATGAGTATGCGAAGTGATGGAATCTAAAAGCACTGATCTGATCATCAATCACTGCTGAACAGAGTTGTAGCGACGCAGCGGGCTGAAATGTGCGTGTGGGGATTAAGAAGCCTATAGGAGCTTAGAAATACTATAAGTGACAGTGCAGTATGTTGTAACACAGAGCTGCCCAAGTCTGCTCGCTGGGTGATGGAAGCCTGAAGGGGCCAAAGCAGCCTGTTCTATCACTGAGCATTACAATAAGGCTTATCCTGTTGGATATGGCTTATTCCGCTTTATTCCGATCTGCACGCAGGCAGGAGGTAGAATCGAGCCTCTATAGGATCTGAAGAGGTGAGGAGGGGAGGGGGGGCTTTAACGCCAGTGGGCCTATAGCAAGGTTTGTGTAGGTGTGACCTTGGGAAGTGATGACCTCATCAACATCCCTGCCTGCAAAGCTAATCTGTTACATTCTGAAGGATGCTCCTACGATGGAGCCACCCATGAAGGTGACATTGGTGAGCGGGCTGGTGGCGTGGCAACGCACCCCCGAGCGAGGCGCGCACAAACACATTCAAATGAGGATTACGTGCGCGCAGTGGCATGTGGGTACAGTACATGCATGCAAAATAACTGCACCCACATTAGTCAAGATCCGTGCAGACTGTCACGATGAACTGCTGCGAGTACATGAAACTTGACGTGAGTTAACGTCGGCCCGTCATCCAGATGCCTGCAGCAGGTGTTGCCAACACAATGGTGGTTAAAAGGTCAGACTGGTTTCTCTAGTCTGACCCTGAATACTGCTGCTTCTCTGCTCTGCGGCCTTCACATTTTCTATGTAGTTTTGCAGGAACTGGTGGAGTTTTTACATTCGGCTTCTGACCGCAGGGAGCCCGGCAGGTGTGCGTTCAGCACCTGGCTCCTGAGTTTGTTCAGAATTTCAACTTCAGGGCTGCCGCTGCCCCGGATTGGCTGCGAGTTAGCGATGATGCCACCATGTATGACACTGTCAGCTTATATATCCTCAGACCTCCTCTCTGTCAACAGATGCCCTTGAGCCAGGCAGCTGATGCAGTGGGCTGATCGGTGAAGAGCAACAGACTGGTGAAGCTGTTGTGACGGAGCAGAACGAGTGGGAAGCATTTGTGCACAATGCACTCAGCCAATATACTGTTGCATAAGTAAACATATTAATCTGAAGTTCTTCATCTAAATTTGTCACAATTGATGTTCATGTGTTCACCTGTTCTGTACAACATGTGCAAATGCTGAAGTGAAATCAACAAAGTTTCAGCTGGATATGTGATTATACGTGCACGTGGCGACGTGCGTGCGCGCGCGCGCGGCAGCGGAAGCTGGTCTTGAGCATCAAATTATGAGTCACCGTGCCTGATGAAGGTTAAAGTAAGATCTGCATTCATATCTACCAGAAAGTAAAATAACAACCTATGTGGAGTCGAGAAACAGACCAAACCCCAAACATTTTTCAGCTAATTTATCATTGTGCATGTTGGTGACACTTCTTGGCTGAGGAAATATTAACAAATTGTTTGAAAATGCATTTTATTCGCGCTGATGTTCCCTTCGGCGTGCACAATGTGTCTGTGGCACTCCTCGGTGAGTCCACAGTGACCTTACACGTTTAAAGATCATCACAGCGAACTAGTGTAAAATGTCTGCGGTGGTGTGCAGCTCCTCCAAGATCTTTGCATTATTGTTTGGTGGAGAATTGTCGTAATATATGCAGAAGGGGCTGCTGTTGTTTTTTCGTTAGTGATCGGAGCCTGTCTGTTGTGGGCATGTAGTGCGGCCGACTGGTCTGTGTGTTCACTTCAACTGTGTTTCTCTCAGACTCGGAGGAAAGCATGAGTGCACGGTTTCAAGCTCCCCTCTCGCTGAATTGATTCTACTATGGGTCCTCCAGAAACACGGCGCAGAAACACAGGGAAGGTTCGCCTCAAAGTATCCCTCTTCTTCGACCTTTTTGTCACTTTTAACACCTCAAATTAAAAGAAGTCGGTTTTATAATCTTCTGGCACAAATTTGGATGCGGACAAAACGCACATTCGAGCGAGTGGAGTCCGCTTTATTGAAAATGCACGTTCCCGGCTCCCCCCTGTACCCAAAGATAGTATATTCCACAATTTATTCCAGGGAAAGACTGACAGTTTTTTGGGTCATGAAGCAGCTGTTCAAGTCAGTGGTTCGCCCTCCCTCCGCAAGAATAAGGAATTAGTACATTTCAAATTAGATAACGACAAACGTTGGTGCAAGAAGAGAAAAAAAAGTATGACATTGTGTCCGCGGCACAAAATAAACCATTTTAACATGATCAAAAAAATATTTTTATTTTTATTTTTGATTTGAAAAAAAAAAAAAAAAAAAAAAAAACATTTTATCACAGTTCGTCTCCAGCACGTTATTATGAACACTGTTGTTTGTTTTCCTGTTGTTTCAGTGCAGCGGAGAAGAAAAATAGAGCAAATTCCTTCTGAAATTCTTGTGATATTAAAGGTCGAGAACTTAGATCGCACTCACACACACACACACACACACACACACTGTGGCAGGCCTACAGTAGAAAGTGGAGTTGAACAATGGCTGTGGAATTACTGTTGACCCCTCTTCAATAAATCCAGTCAACGTTGGGTTGTGCTTCGGCAATCCATCGGCCTCCTATACAGGTTTTAAGTACAGTTTTTATTCTGTGCCCCTTATAGACGATTCAGACGCTCAGCCTCCTTACTACACATTTCATGATCAATACATCATGAGCGCCTTTTAAATCTGAGCACGGATCAACGCGTGGAACGCACACGTCCATCTGTGCATGTGTGAAGGAAGAAGAAGAAAAAAAAAAAGCCCTGTGTGTTTATGAGGCTCAATTTGTGCATAGTGCCGCATACTTCTGATTGTTTTTGTGCAATGTGTGTTTATGTGTAAGTGTGTGCGCGACGTGGGTCAAGCCCCTTGGAAACAGCAGCAGAGGTCCTCTGCTTTTAAGTGGATTAAAACTCCAGCACAATCCCCAGGGCCAGCAGGCATTGGACAGACTGGGTGTAGTTTAGATGAGGACTTAAGACTGATTATCTCTCATGCTGCCTTTGTTTTTGCTGCTACTGTTGCGTATATATGGGCAACACTGTACAGTGCGTGGAAACGCTGCACGTATAACGAGGGAGGCAGGTATTAGCTCGTCAGTGTTGTTGTATTTTTACCATCTGTGTTGAATCTTTTCGCTGACTTCCAGCCCAGCTCCACTTTGAACATCAGCTGTTACCAACTTTGTCGTGCTGCCGCAGTGGAAAGATTCCTCGGCTCTGAATGTATACCTGCAGAGTGTTTATGTTTAGTCTGCCGTCACGCAGCCCGTCTTATCTGTGCTGAAAATGCGCGAGCTCCTGTTATGGTTTTCCCCGGGACCCGGTGTGTCACTCCCATACTTCTTGCAATGTGTCAGCAGCACCAATTAACCAGGTCAATATTTCTGTGCTCCAGTTGTTGCGTCCTGCAAAGATCTTTGCCTGTACATTAACCGTTAAGCCGCAGTGTTTTTGTATAATTGCAACGTGTTACTGATTATTTTATGATTTAAAGGATAAGTTCACCCAGAAATGAAAATCCAGTCAGTATGTGCTCGATGGCCGATGGAAAGTCGGGTTAAATTGTGTCGTCCACAAACATTTCTGGAGCCTCAAAGCAAAACAGTGTCTCTGAGGGTGACTTCACAATCAAACCTAACAACACCAATATCAATTAAACATATTTAAATCCACTAGATCTGGATTTGTTTGGGCTCTACCTCAAATTGTACTCACTGATAGATACCAGCCACTGAAGTATGGCTAATTTTGTAATTAAAATCCATAGATTATTCTCCAGGAAGTTAACGATGATATCTCACAATTCAAGGATCCATTCATTTATTCCCTAACCCTAACCCTAACACCAAAATTGAATGTGGGTCTATTCTGGCCCAAGAACCAAACTCCATCAGAGTTTTGTGGAAATCAGGCCGACAAACCAACCAGACGGCAAACAGACGGGTGCCAAAACATCAAAAACATCTTGGTGGCGGTAACAAATGGAAAAAAAAGTTTAAAAAATAGCTCTTTACAGCTCTCCTCATGTAATCCAACCCTCCACATTGATTTGAAAAAGACATTATTGACACATTTTTTAAAGCTGAAAACTTCAATATGGCTTCTAAGCTAAAAGCGTTAGCATACACTCCATCTCAGTTGGTTACATCAGCTCAATCATGTGTTAAAGGAGTAGATAACGTCTTTTTAGATCAGTTTAGGGTTTCAGGGCTTTGAGAGACTTAGATTACACCAATTTACCCATTTTTGGTTGAATTTATCCTTTAAAGCCAGTTGATGGAGTTCATTATTTTATCTCAAATTCATGGGATTACGCCCCTTAAACCCCCTTTTTTTTTTTTTAAGATGACTTTTCCTGAATGTAATTTATCACAATTGAAGACACATTTCAAGATATTGTTGCAAATTCATTGGCTTTTTGTTCCCTTTTTTGTGACTCCACATGATCTTCATAACCTCTACATAATCTTCTTAGGATTTATGAGGCTTGGAACCAAAGAAACAAATCAATTGATCCAGCTTTTTTTTTTTTTTTTTCGTTCCCTTCCGCACGTGTTGGGACAGAGGAAGGGTTAGCCGCTGTGCGATTAAGTGAGCGTCGCTTGGTTTTAAAAAGCAGTGACAGTTTCTAAATGAAGTCACATTCTCTGTAGTCGTAATACTTTGGGCGCGGATCTGAAATCACATTATCTGCTCCGTCTCTGTCCCTCCCCTCCCTCCCCTGTTACTGTCCACTGTCTACAGCCCAGTGATGCAGAGATGCTATAAAATTAGTGTTTAAGGAAGTAATGACAGTTAAACAGCAGCGCTCCCAGCCAACGAGATAACAATGTCTTTGCCGTACAGAGGGTGATGTGCTCCACTTATCTGACAGTGCACTTTCATTTCCCGCTGAATTTGTTTCAGAAACTAATATATTGGGGGTTTTTTTGTTTTGTATATTTGTTGGCACAAAAAAACCTTAAATATGCACATTATACTGAATTTATCTGACAGCGGTTCTGACGTGTAAGGTAAGGGTCCAAACATTTAGGTTTCAGAGCGTGTCACTAGTGGGTTCAGTGTCTAAAATGTATTCGATATCGGCAGTTTAGTGTAGATTGTAAATGTAAGTTTCTCATCAAGTCAACAGTCTGGTGGGTTTTCCATCAGCATCTAAGTGACACCGGTGCCTGTTCCGGACCAGAACCTTCACACAAACTGGCCTAAAGTTCCACCGCTTTGACAGCAGCGTTATAAAATCTCCTGTTAGCTTAATGTGCAGTTAGTTATTCCTGAAAAGTAATCTATTACTAATAAATAATTACTCTCCTTAAAGGTGTAATCCTTCAGATTTCAATCCTGGTCCATGTGGTGGTGCTGGTGTGATCCTCAGTGACAAAGACATTGCATTTCCTGTTAGCGTTCCACAATAAAAGAGCTATTTTATTGTGGAGGAACAGCTGAAGAAAATGTTTTTGCATTATAGTAACTTAAATCTGTGAAGAATACACAATAAATAATGATCGTGAACATCAAATCATGAACAGTAACGCTGGTTTGCATGCTGCATTGTTTCCTGTAAATCCTTCCCAGGAATGGCGGGCTTTGCCACAAACAATAGCCGTGTTTCCATCAACATTTCAAAAGGAGCATTTTGAGTATCGCATTAGAAAAGCTTCTTAGAAACGCCTTAATTCAAAAGAACTCCAATTACTCAAAACACAGACCTTTTCTAAAAACTGTAAACGCATTCTCCGAACAACTTCTGACACAGCAAACATTCACATGACACGACTGTTTTGCTGTTTCTGCTTTTCTGAGAAAAAGAAAAAGAAGAAGACTAAAAAGAAGAAGAAGAAGTTTATGATGGCTGGTTTTCTGATAAATTATATTTCACAGATAGATAGATTACATTTTTAGCTTGTGGCCGTGAACAGCTAATTTTGGTTTGGACGCAGCCGTAATGGTGGTTTTTCATATCTTTGCAAGACAAAGATTCAAAAATAATGTGAAATCTAAAAAGTGCAGTAAAATGATAACCTGTGCTATAGAGGAAATAATTTAAATGAACCAATGATGTGTTGCTCTGCTGTGTTACTGGCAAATAAATGTGGTTGCAACATTTGACAATGTGCTGCAGACTAAAGTATTTATTTATTTATTTAAAATGTGATTATATCTCTACATACAGTAGATCTTGCACAGTGGCCTAACGTTATAGTATTCTATCCCAAATAGCCAGTTAGCTCGCAGTGGCTAGCTTCCAGCTGTAGCCAGATGTTGTTTAAATCAAGTCACGTCTGCGTTCGGAATAAACTGCACACATTCTCAAGTGCTACGTTACAATTACTGCACATTGAAGCCTATGTGCAAAATCAGATCGTAATTGCAGCAATCACTGTCACCAATTATTCCACACTCGCAGTCTGGTGAGGCATATTTGTCCTTTGACAGCAGAGTTGCAACACTGTGATGCACACAAAGAACCGGAGTGGGGACCCTAATCCTCGCCCTGACCCTGACCCTCACCCTCACCCTCACCCCAACCGCGACCGCTCATTTCTCTGTCGGCTATTGTCGCACCATTCAAGTGCAATCAAGGGGTCTCTGCTCGTCACTTTGTAATTGTGCAACATTCATCTCAGGTAGTTAGAGGCAACGCTGTCTCAGAAATGGCGGTCGCTACATTCGATTCTTCGGCCAGTTTATCTGCCGGTCTTTGAGTCTGTTTACATGCAAGCCAGCATCCCGGTTATAATCAGGTTTTTTAGGGTATCTGCTCAGGTTTTGTGTGTGTAAAAATCTTGGAGAGCTTCGATAATAACCAGATACCTGTACTATGACTGGGAGAATTGTGTGGCGTTGACTCTGGGTTTTCAGGGCTGCTTCTTACTGGGGTCACAATCACCTCAGTAACTTACGCTGCCTTCAGAGAGCAGGTTATGTTCAAGATAACGGAGCGACACACATAAAAAGCATCACCTTCTGACCAATCAGTTCTCCGGAAAATGGCATTATCCTGCGGAGCTCGGTGCACTTATCATGATAGGTGTGCTCCTGCGTAGGAGGGCCCCCCTCCTGTCTTCTTCATTTCATTTGTTTCCTGTTGGCTGCAAGAAATGACAACGCCGTTCTCACCGAGCCTTCTTGTACTGATATCATCTCGAGACAGAAACTGATGGAACACAAAATCCTGTTTTTATACCTATTTTTTTTTATTGGCTCCGAAGACCATTTGACACCACAAACTAATTTGATTACACTTACAAGTACCTGTGATTTTAGTGATATTATAAGTCTGTTAATTTACGTATTCGCACAGTCTGAAGACGCTTTTTCTGTCAACCTCCTTACACATTTTGGTTCGGCACACAGAGCTTGTCTGCAAACTCTCCAGCCTTCCCAATAATTTCGTTGTGAGTAAACCGTCGGCCTCTTCAGCTGAGGGGCGAGTTACGCTTTTACTATTAATTCTACCGTTTTCTTTACAGACTGAGCCTCGAAACGCTTCTAGCTTGTGACACATCTGGTTATCTAGGACGCTTGTGGTTGCCCAGGAATGATGTTGAGGTTTCACATGGCGATGAAATCGTCACATAAACGCCATCTTGAATATGATCACAAACAGGATATGGCTCAAAACCAGCATACTAATGTAAACGTATCACGGAATAGTATAGAAATTCA